>NC_140004.1:41425834-41804284 GCF_964263955.1 Coregonus lavaretus | reverse complement strand
GACTAGAGCCCTGCTGGTTTACAGAGACCTGACTAGAGCCATGCTGGTTTACAGAGACCTGACTAGAGCCATACTGGGTTATAGAGACCTGACTAGAGCCACACTGGTTTACAGAGACCTGACTAGAGCCTCGCTGGTTTACAGAGACCTGACTAGAGTCACGCTGGTTTACAGAGGCCTGACTAGAGCCAAGCCTGTTTACAGAGACCTGACTAGAGCCATGCTGGTTTACAGAGACCTGACTAGAACATGCTGGTTTACAGAGACCTGACTAGAGCCATGCTGGTTTTCAGAGACCTGACTAGAGCCATGCTGGTTTACAGAGACCTGACTAGAGTCACGCTGGTTTACATAGACCTGACTAGAGTCATGCTGGTTGACAGAGTCCTGACTAGAGTCACGCTTGTTTACAGAGACCTGACTATAGCCACGCTGGTTACATAGACCTGACTAGAGCCACGCTGGTTTACAGAGACCTGACTAGAGTCACTCTGGTTTACAGAGACCTGACTAGAGCCACGCTGGTTTACAGAGACCTGACTAGAGGCGTGATGGTTTACAGAGACCTGACTAGAGGCGTGATGGTTTACAGAGACCTGACTAGAGGCGTGATGGTTTACAGAGACTTGACTAGTGTCACGCTGGTTTACAGAGACCTGACTAGAGTCAAGCTGGTTTACAGAGACCTGACTAGAGTCACGCTGGTTTACAGAGACCTGACTAGAGTCACGGTGTTTTACAGAGACCTGACTAGAGTCACGCTGGTTTACTGAGACCTGACTAGAGCCAAGCTGGTATACAGAGACCTGACTAGAGCCACGCTGATTTACAGAGACCTGACTAGAGCCACGCTGGTTTACAGAGACCTGACTAGAGGCGTAATGGTTTACAGAGACCTGACTAGAGGCGTGTTGGTTTACAGAGACTTGACTAGAGTCACGCTGGTTTACAGAGACCTGACTAGAGTCAAACTGGTTTACAGAGACCTGACTAGAGTCACGCTGGTTTACAGATACCTGACTAGAGTCACGCTGTTTTACAGAGACCTGACTAGAGTCACGCTGGTTTACAGAGACCTGACTAGAGTCACGCTGGTTTACAGAGACCTGACTAGAGCCATGCTGGTTTACAGATACCTGACTAGAGCCATACTGGTTTACAGAGACCTGACTAGAGTCACGCTGGTTTACAGAGACCTGACTAGAGCCACGCTGATTTACAGAGACCTGACTAGAGTCATGCTGGTTTACAGAGACCTGACTAGAACCACGCTGGTTTACAGAGACCTGACTAGAGGTGTGATGGTTTACAGAGACCTGACTAGAGTCACGCTGGTTTACATAGACCTGACTAGAGCCAAGCTGGTTTACAGAGACCTGACTAGAGCCACGCTGGTTTACAGAGACCAACTAGAGCCATGCTGTTTTACAGAGACCTGACTGGAGCCATGTGGTTTACAGAGACCTGACTAGAGCCATGCTGGTTTACAGAGACCTGACTAGAGCCACGCTGGTTTACAGAGACCTGACTAGAGTCACACTGGTTTACAGAAACCTGACTGGAGGCCTGATGGTTTACAGATACCTGACTAGAGCCATGCTGGTTTACAGAGACCTAACTAGAGGTGTGATGGTTACAGAGACTTGACTAGAGCCCTGCTGGTTTACAGAGACCTGACTAGAGCCATGCTGGTTTACAGAGACCTGACTAGAGCCATACTGGGTTATAGAGACCTGACTAGAGCCACACTGGTTTACAGAGACCTGACTAGAGCCTCGCTGGTTTACAGAGACCTGACTAGAGTCACGCTGGTTTACAGAGGCCTGACTAGAGCCAAGCCTGTTTACAGAGACCTGACTAGAGCCATGCTGGTTTACAGAGACCTGACTAGAACATGCTGGTTTACAGAGACCTGACTAGAGCCATGCTGGTTTTCAGAGACCTGACTAGAGCCATGCTGGTTTACAGAGACCTGACTAGAGTCACGCTGGTTTACATAGACCTGACTAGAGTCATGCTGGTTGACAGAGTCCTGACTAGAGTCACGCTTGTTTACAGAGACCTGACTATAGCCACGCTGGTTACATAGACCTGACTAGAGCCACGCTGGTTTACAGAGACCTGACTAGAGTCACTCTGGTTTACAGAGACCTGACTAGAGCCACGCTGGTTTACAGAGACCTGACTAGAGGCGTGATGGTTTACAGAGACCTCACTAGAGGCGTGATGGTTTACAGAGACCTGACTAGAGGCGTGATGGTTTACAGAGACTTGACTAGTGTCACGCTGGTTTACAGAGACCTGACTAGAGTCAAGCTGGTTTACAGAGACCTGACTAGAGTCACGCTGGTTTACAGAGACCTGACTAGAGTCACGGTGTTTTACAGAGACCTGACTAGAGTCACGCTGGTTTACTGAGACCTGACTAGAGCCAAGCTGGTATACAGAGACCTGACTAGAGCCACGCTGATTTACAGAGACCTGACTAGAGCCACGCTGGTTTACAGAGACCTGACTAGAGGCGTGATGGTTTACAGAGACCTGACTAGAGTCACACTGGTTTACAGAGACCTGACTAGAGCCAAGCTGGTTTACAGAGACCTGACTAGATTCACGCTGGTTTACAGAGACCTGACTAGAGCCTTGCTGGTTTACAGAGACCTGACTAAAGCCATGCTGGTTTACAGAGACCTGACTAGAGTCACGCTGGTTTACAGAGACCTGTCTAGAGCAAATCTGGTTTACAGAGACCTGACTAGAGCCATGCTGGTTTACATAGACCTGACTAGACCATGCTGGTTTACAGAGACCTGACTAGAGCCAAGCTGGTTTACTAGACCTGACTAGAGCCATGCTGTTTTACAGAGACCTGACTAGAGCCATGCTGGTTTACAGAGACCTGACTAGAGGCGTTATGGTTTACAGAGACCTGACTAGAGCCACGCTGGTTTACAGAGACCTGACTAGAGTCACTCTAGTTTATAGAGACCTGACTAGAGCCACGCTGGTTTACAGAGACCTGACTAGAGGCGTAATGGTTTACAGAGACTTGACTAGAGTCACGCTGGTTTACAGAGACCTGACTAGAGTCAAACTGGTTTACAGAGACCTGACTAGAGTCACGCTGGTTTACAGATACCTGACTAGAGTCACGCTGTTTTACAGAGACCTGACTAGAGTCACGCTGGTTTACAGAAACCTGACTAGAGGCGTGTTGGTTTACAGAGACTTGACTAGAGTCACGCTGGTTTACAGAGACCTGACTAGAGTCAAACTGGTTTACAGAGACCTGACTAGAGTCACGCTGGTTTACAGATACCTGACTAGAGTCACGCTGTTTTACAGAGACCTGACTAGAGTCACGCTGGTTTACAGAGACCTGACTAGAGTCACGCTGGTTTACAGAGACCTGACTAGAGCCATGCTGGTTTACAGAGATCTGACTAGAGCCATACTGGTTTACAGAGACCTGACTAGAGTCACGCTGGTTTACAGAGACCTGACTAGAGCCACGCTGATTTACAGAGACCTGACTAGAGTCATGCTGGTTTACAGAGACCTGACTAGAGCCACGCTGGTTTACAGAGACCTGACTAGAGGTGTGATGGTTTACAGAGACCTGACTAGAGTCACGCTGGTTTACTGAGACCTGACTAGAGCCAAGCTGGTTTACATAGACCTGACTAGACCATGCTGGTTTACAGAGACCTGACTAGAGCCAAGCTGGTTTACTAGACCTGACTAGAGCCATGCTGTTTTACAGAGACCTGACTAGAGCCATGCTGGTTTACAGAGACCTGACTAGAGGCGTTATGGTTTACAGAGACCTGACTAGAGCCACGCTGGTTTACAGAGACCTGACTAGAGTCACTCTAGTTTATAGAGACCTGACTAGAGCCACGCTGGTTTACAGAGACCTGACTAGAGGCGTAATGGTTTACAGAGACTTGACTAGAGTCACGCTGGTTTACAGAGACCTGACTAGAGTCAAACTGGTTTACAGAGACCTGACTAGAGTCACGCTGGTTTACAGATACCTGACTAGAGTCACGCTGTTTTACAGAGACCTGACTAGAGTCACGCTGGTTTACAGAAACCTGACTAGAGGCGTGTTGGTTTACAGAGACTTGACTAGAGTCACGCTGGTTTACAGAGACCTGACTAGAGTCAAACTGGTTTACAGAGACCTGACTAGAGTCACGCTGGTTTACAGATACCTGACTAGAGTCACGCTGTTTTACAGAGACCTGACTAGAGTCACGCTGGTTTACAGAGACCTGACTAGAGTCACGCTGGTTTACAGAGACCTGACTAGAGCCATGCTGGTTTACAGAGATCTGACTAGAGCCATACTGGTTTACAGAGACCTGACTAGAGTCACGCTGGTTTACAGAGACCTGACTAGAGCCACGCTGATTTACAGAGACCTGACTAGAGTCATGCTGGTTTACAGAGACCTGACTAGAGCCACGCTGGTTTACAGAGACCTGACTAGAGGTGTGATGGTTTACAGAGACCTGACTAGAGTCACGCTGGTTTACTGAGACCTGACTAGAGCCAAGCTGGTTTACAGAGACCTGACTAGAGCCACGCTGGTTTACAGAGACCGACTAGAGCCATGCTGTTTTACAGAGACCTGACTGGAGCCATGTGGTTTACAGAGACCTGACTAGAGGTGTGATGGTTTACAGAGACCTGACTAGAGTCACTCTAGTTTACTGAGACCTGACTAGAGCCAAGCTGGTTTACAGAGACCTGACTAGAGGCGTTATGGTTTACAGAGACCTGACTAGAGCCACGCTGGTTTACAGAGACCTGACTAGAGCCATGCTGGTTTACAGAGACCTGACTAGAGGCGTAATGGTTTACAGAGACTTGACTAGAGTCACGCTGGTTTACAGAGACCTGACTAGAGTCAAACTGGTTTACAGAGACCTGACTAGAGTCACGCTGGTTTACAGATACCTGACTAGAGTCACGCTGTTTTATAGAGACCTGACTAGAGTCACGCTGGTTTACAGAAACCTGACTAGAGGCGTGTTGGTTTACTGAGACTTGACTAGAGTCACGCTGGTTTACAGAGACCTGACTAGAGTCAAACTGGTTTACAGAGACCTGACTAGAGTCACGCTGGTTTACAGATACCTGACTAGAGTCACGCTGTTTTACAGAGACCTGACTAGAGTCACGCTGGTTTACAGAGACCTGACTAGAGTCACGCTGGTTTACAGAGAACTGACTAGAGCCATGCTGGTTTACAGAGATCTGACTAGAGCCATACTGGTTTACAGAGACCTGACTAGAGTCACGCTGGTTTACAGAGACCTGACTAGAGCCACGCTGATTTACAGAGACCTGACTAGAGTCATGCTGGTTTACAGAGACCTGACTAGAGCCACGCTGGTTTACAGAGACCTGACTAGAGGTGTGATGGTTTACAGAGACCTGACTAGAGTCACGCTGGTTTACTGAGACCTGACTAGAGCCAAGCTGGTTTACAGAGACCTGACTAGAGCCACGCTGGTTTACAGAGACCGACTAGAGCCATGCTGTTTTACAGAGACCTGACTGGAGCCATGTGGTTTACAGAGACCTGACTAGAGGTGTGATGGTTTACAGAGACCTGACTAGAGTCACGCTAGTTTACTGAGACCTGACTAGAGCCAAGCTGGTTTACAGAGACCTGACTAGAGCCACGCTGGTTTACAGAGACCGACTAGAGCCATGCTGTTTTACAGAGACCTGACTAGAGCCATGCTGGTTTACAGAGACTTGACTAGAGCCATGCTGGTTTACAGAGACCTGACTAGAGTCACACTGGTTTACAGAGACCTAACTAGAGGTGTGATGGTTACAGAGACTTGACTAGAGCCCTGCTGGTTTACAGAAACCTGACTAGAGCCATGCTGGTTTACAGAGACCTGACTAGAGCCATACTGGTTTATAGAGACCTGACTAGAGCCACACTGGTTTACAGAGACCTGACTAGAGCCTCGCTGGTTTACAGAGACCTGACTAGAGTCACGCTGGTTTACAGAGGCCTGACTAGGGCCAAGCTGGTTTACAGAGACCTGACTAGAGCCATGCTGGTTTACAGAGACCTGACTAGAACATGCTGGTTTACAGAGACCTGACTAGAGCCATGCTGGTTTTCAGAGACCTGACTAGAGCCATGCTGGTTTACAGAGACCTGACTAGAGTCACTCTGGTTTACATAGACCTGACTAGAGTCATGCTGGTTGACAGAGTCCTGACTAGAGTCACGCTTGTTTACAGAGACCTGACTATAGCCACGCTGGTTACATAGACCTGACTAGAGCCACGCTGGTTTACAGAGACCTGACTAGAGTCACTCTGGTTTACAGAGACCTGACTAGAGCCACGCTGGTTTACAGAGACCTGACTAGAGGCGTGATGGTTTACAGAGACCTCACTAGAGGCGTGATGGTTTACAGAGACCTGACTAGAGGCGTGATGGTTTACAGAGACTTGACTAGAGTTACGCTGGTTTACAGAGACCTGACTAGAGTCAAGCTGGTTTACAGAGACCTGACTAGAGTCACGCTGGTTTACAGAGACCTGACTAGAGTCACTGTGTTTTACAGAGACCTGACTAGGGTCACGCTGGTTTACTGAGACCTGACTAGAGCCAAGCTGGTTTACAGAAACCTGACTAGAGCCACGCTGGTTTACAGAGACCTGACTAGAGTCACGTTGGTTTACAGAGACCTGACTAGAGTCATGCTGATTTACAGAGACCTGACTAGAGCCACGCTGGTTTACAGAGACCTGACTAGAGGCGTGATGGTTTACAGAGACCTGACTAGAGTCACACTGGTTTACAGAGACCTGACTAGAGCCAAGCTGGTTTACAGAGACCTGACTAGATTCACGCTGGTTTACAGAGACCTGACTAGAGCCTTGCTGGTTTACAGAGACCTGACTAAAGCCATGCTGGTTTACAGAGACCTGACTAGAGTCACGCTGGTTTACAGAGACCTGTCTAGAGCCAATCTGGTTTACAGAGACCTGACTAGAGCCATGCTGGTTTACATAGACCTGACTAGACCATGCTGGTTTACAGAGACCTGACTAGAGCCACGCTGGTTTACAAGACCTGACTAGAGCCATGCTGTTTTACAGAGACCTGACTAGAGCCATGCTGGTTTACAGAGACCTGACTAGAGGCGTTATGGTTTACAGAGACCTGACTATAGCCACGCTGGTTTACAGAGACCTGACTAGAGTCACTCTAGTTTATAGAGACCTGACTAGAGCCACGCTGGTTTACAGAGACCTGACTAGAGGCGTAATGGTTTACAGAGACCTGACTAGAGGAGTGTTGGTTTACAGAGACTTGACTAGAGTCACGCTGGTTTACAGAGACCTGACTAGAGTCAAACTGGTTTACAGAGACCTGACTAGAGTCACGCTGGTTTACAGATACCTGACTAGAGTCACGCTTTTTTACAGAGACCTGACTAGAGTCACACTGGTTTACAGAGACCTGACTAGAGTCACGCTGGTTTACAGAGACCTGACTAGAGCCATGCTGGTTTACAGAGATCTGACTAGAGCCATACTGGTTTACAGAGACCTGACTAGAGTCACGCTGGTTTACATATACCTGACTAGAGCCAAGCTGGTTTACAGAGACCTGACTAGAGCCACGCAGGTTTACAGAGACCTGACTTGAGCCATGCTAATTTACAGAGACCTGACTAGAACCATGCTGGTTTACAGAGACCTAACTAGAGTCACTCTGGTTTACAGAGACCTGACTAGAGCCATGCTGGTTTACAGAGTCCTGACTAGAGGAGTGATGGTTTACAGAGACCTGACTAGCGTAGTGATGGTTTACAGAGACCTGACTAGAGGCGCGTTGCTTTACAGAGACCTGACTAGAGCCATGCTGGTTTACAGAGACCTGACTAGAAGGCGTGATGGTTTACAGAGACCTGACTAGAGGCGTGATGGTTTACAGAGACCTGACTAGAGTCAAGCTGGTTTACAGAGACCTGACTAGAGTCACGCTGGTTTACAGAGACCTGACTAGAGTCACGCTGGTTTACTGAGACCTGACTAGAGCCAAGCTGGTTTACAGAGACCTGACTAGAGCCACTCTGGTTTACAGAGACCTAGTCTAGAATCCAAGAAAGGCTGTGGTTTGCCAGTCCAGCCAGGGCCACATGCCACTCTCTCCACCCACACACCCACAGCCCCAACACCTGGGAGGATCTGTCACTGGTTTAGTCCTAAATAGCATCCTATCCTATACCCTATATAGTACACTACTTTTGACCAGAGCCCTATGGGCCCAGGTTATAAGTATTAAACAATAATGCGAATAGGATGTTATTTCGGATCCAGTTACTGTCATTGTCACAGTTTCAAATCAGGCTAGAGTTTGGAGATTGTCCCTGGGCTAATTTGAAATAATAGTCATTTAGTGGGTTCTCACATTTGTCCTGTTTCACACATGAACAAGTGTGTATCATACACATATGTGAAATGGCTATGTGTTTTCGCATATCTCAACTCTCCCTGAGAGGCCCTTGGAGAGTGAGGTCATAGCCAGGGTCTACATTATGAACAGCGACCGTGTAGCAATTAAGGTTAAGTGCATTGCTCAAGGGTACATCGGCAGATATTTCGTCAGGGATTCAAACTAGCAACCTTTCAGTTACTGCCACCCACAAGAGACCCTGAAAACGGTGTAGGGAAAGCCCATCTCACACCTCTCCTGTCTCCTGTCACCTCTCCATGCAGAACTATCATCCCCTCATCCAGGGATCCCCCAGTAGGGGGAGGGAGGGAGGGCCATTGGTATGGATCTTAGCATCATTACCTATTAACAGGAGTTTTTTTATTTAAACATGTTTCATGTTTGTGAGGTTCCCACAGTATTTATTTGTAAAGGCTCAGTAACATTTCCATTAAATAATTCATTCTATGCTTTCAGGGATTAAGTCGAGTGCTCACAGTCCGTCGAAAGGGCATGCATGACCAAATGCTATACTGGCATGTTGAACCAAGGTGGCGAGAGCCTTGCTTTTGAAAGACACACGCAGGCACCACACAGCGGAACACACACACACGCCTCACAAGCTAAATACAAATCACATTTTATTTGTCAGATGTATAAAAGTAAGATGCTTACTTACGGCTCATTTTCAAACAGTGCAGAGTAATAGTGACACAAGGAATAAATACACAGTGAATAACGAATAATAAATAAGAGAAAAAAATAACATGGCTATATACAGGGAGTACCTGGTAATAGCATGGCTATATTCAGGGAGTACCTGGTAATAACATGGCTATATTCAGGGAGTACCTGGTAATAACATGGCTATATTCAGGGAGTACCTGGTAATAACATGGCTATATACAGGGAGTACCTGGTAATAACATGGCTATATACAGGGAGTACCAGGTAATAACATGGCTATATACAGGGAGTACCTGGTAATAACATGGCTATATACAGGGAGTACCAGGTAATAACATGGCTATATACAGGGAGTACCAGGTAATAACATGGCTATATACATGGAGTACCTGGTAATAACATGGCTATATTCAGGGAGTACCAGGTAATAACATGGCTATATTCAGGGAGTACCTGGTAATAACATGGCTATATACAGGGAGTACCTGGTAATAACATGGCTATATACAGGGAGTACCTGGTAATAACATGGCTATATACAGGGAGTACCTGTACCGAATAGATGTGCAGGGGTACCAGGTAATAACATGGCTATATACAGGGAGTACCTGTACCGAATAGATGTGCAGGGGTACCAGGTAATAACATGGCTATATACAGGGAGTACCTGTACCGAATAGATGTGCAGGGGTACCAGGTAATAACATGGCTATATACAGGGAGTACCAGTACCCGAATCGATGTGCAGGGGTACAAGGTAATAACATGGCTATATACAGGGAGTACCAGTACCCGAATCGATGTGCAGGGGTACCAGGTAATAACATGGCTATATACAGGGAATACCAGTACTGAATAGATGTGCTGGGGTACCAGGTAATAACATGGCTATATACAGGGAGTACCTGTACCGAATAGATGTGCAGGGGTACCAGGTAATAACATGGCTATATACAGGGAGTAGCAGTACCCTAATCGATGTGCAGGGGTACCAGCTAATAACATGGCTATATTCAGGGAGTACCTGTACCGAATAGATGTGCAGGGGTACCAGGTAATAACATGGCTATACACAGGGAGTACCAGTACCGAATAGATGTGCAGGTGTACCAGGTAATAACATGGCTATATACAGGGAGTACCAGTACCGAATAGATGTGCAGGGGTACCAGGTAATAACATGGCTATATACAGGGAGTACCAGTACCGAATCAATGTTCAGGGGTACCAGGTAATAACATGGCTATATACAGGGAGTACCAGTACCGAATAGATGTGCAGGGGTACCAGGTAATAACATGGCTATATACAGGGAGTACCAGTACCGAATAGATGTGCAGTGGTACCAGGTAATAACATGGCTATATACAGGGAGTACCAGTACCGAATCAATGTTCAGGGGTACAAGGTAATAACATGGCTATATACAGGGAGAATCAGTACCAAGTCGATGTTCAGGGGTACGAGGTAATAACATGGCTATATACAGGGAGAACCAGTACCGAATCGATGTTCAGGGGTTTGAGGTAATAACACGGCTATATACAGGGAGAACCAGTACCGAATCGATGTGCAGGGGTTTGAGGTAATTGAGGTAGCAATGTACAGTACATACAGTTTCTTCAGAAAGTATTCATACCCCTTGACTTATTCCACATTTTGTTGTGTTACAGCCTGAATTCAAAATGGATTCAATATTTTTTTTTTATATATATACCCATCTACAATATACCCATCTACACACAATACCCCATAATGACAAAGTGAAACATATTTTTTTAAATTTCAGCAAATGTATTGTAAATGAAATACAGAAACATCTCATTTACATAAGTATTCACACCCCTAAGTCAATACTTGGTAGAAGCACTTTTGGCAGCGATTACAGCTGTTTATTGGAAAGTCTCTAACAGCTTTCCACACCTGGATTGTGCAACATTTGCCCATTATTCTTTTCAAAATTCTTCAACATCTGTCACATTTTTGTTGATCATTACTAGACAACCATTTTCAGGTCTTGCCATATATTTTCAAGTAGATTTAAGTCAAAACTGTAACTAGGCCACTCAGGAGCATTCACTGTCATCTTGGTAAGCAACTCCAGTGTAGATTTGGCCTTGTGTTTTAGGTTATTGTCCTGCTGGAAGGTGAATTAATCTCCCAGTGTCTGGTAGAAAGCAGACTGAACCAGGTTTTCCTCTAGGATTTTGCCTGTGCTTAGCTGCATTCTTTTTCTTTTTTATCCTGAAAAATTCCCCAGTCCTTAATGATTACAAGCATACCCATAACATGACGCAGCCACCACTATGCTTGAAAATATGGAAAGTGTTCCTCAGCAATGGGTTGTACTGGATTTGCCCAAAACATTACACGTTGTATTCAGGACAAGTTAATTGCTTTGCCACATTTTTTGCAGTATTACTTTAGTGCCTTGCTGCAAACAGGATGCCTGTTTTGGAATATGTTTTATTCTGTACAGGCTTCCTTCTTCTCACTCTGTCAATTAGGTTAGTATTGTGGAGTAACTACAGTGTTGTTGTTCCATCCTCAGTTTTCTCCTAACACAGCCATTAAACTCTGTAACTTTTTAAAAGTCATCCTTGGCCTCATGGTGAAATCCCTGAGCTGTTTCCTTCCTCTCCGGCAACTGAGTTAGGAAGGACGCCTGTATCTTTGTAGTGACTGGGTGTATTGATACACCATCCAAAGTGTAATTAATAACTTAATAATAAGGGATATTCAATGTATGTTTATTTTTATGTACCAATAGGTGCCCTTCTTTGCGAGGCATTGGAAAACCTCCCAGGTCTTTGTGGTTGAATCTGTGTTTGAAATTCACTGCTCAACCGAGGGACCTTACAGATAATTGTATGTGTGGGGTACAAAGATGAGGTAGTCATTTAAAAATGAATCATGTTAAACACTATTATTGCACACAGAGTGAGTCCATGCATCTTATTATGTAACTTGTTAAGCACATTATGATGCAAATGACACTACAACATTCTATAGCAGCCATGTTAGATCCCCAATTAAAATGACATGGGGAATATTTTAATAAAGCTATGTAACTGAATGTCTAGAATTAGAACAATATTAAACATTCTGAAAGTTTGCCCAACTCTCTAAATACATAGCTCTGGTGATTAGGCACAGAGCCATACCAGTAACCCAGTATATACATACAGGAGGTAGGGGTAAAGTGACTAGGAAACAGGATAGATCATAGACAGTAGCAGCAGCAGCGTACGTGGTGAGTATGAAAGTGTGTGGGCGTATGTAGTGTGTGTGTGTGTGTGTGTGTGTGTGTTGGGGAGTTAGTGTAAGCGTGTGTGAGTGTGTGGGTGGAATCCAGTGTGTGTGTAGAGTCAATGACCATGCTCTTCGATTGGTTAAATGTTGTGTGATGATTGACCTTGATAACTGGTCCAGGGTCAAGCCTGGAGGTTATAACCTCAACAGACCCATTAAAATACACTGTCTTTGTTCCAAATGGCACCCTATTCCCTATATAGTGCACTACTTTTGACTATGGCCCAAGGGGAATAGAGTTCCATTGTTTGCCCCAGAGCATCTTAGGTATGAAAATGGATATGGATCTTGGATTCCCGCAGTTTAGTCTCTAAAGCCAAAGGTACCCCAGGGAACCATTGAATGTGTTTAGATGTCCATCAGCGTGGTGAGGTATAGGCTTAGTTGGTGATGTGTTTCTTCCTTACCCACCATGTTTGTGCTACAAAGGACCAGTGTCGCTGTTTGCCTGCCTCGTACTGTCTTCACACATTAAGACATTAAATTAACGAGTCCATTTATTATCTTTATTGCACTCATTTTCTCTCTGGGCGAATGTGGGCGAACACAACAAGGCAACGTGTCTGTGTCTCTAGCTAGTGAGACGGAGAACAAGCTTTTTTCAAGCAGAGACACATCAATCGAGTTCAAATCGTTCGTCTTTATTGAAAATCTTGATTATTCTTTTCACAGTGATCAAAAGATTACCATAACACATTGTCGTGATCCTCAAAACGTATGGTTTAGTAGAAATTGTAGTTTGCTTTATACTGTAGTTTACCTTTGAGAGTATCCCATTGCCTCTCTCTAGGACTACGCCACAGAATCATCCAGATGGATAGGTTATTTCCCAATTTGGTCTCCAGAAAGGTATTAGAGAATTTATACAGCTAGTTCCTTATCGAGGGAGTCATTGTGTGCTGTAAATTCTCAACTGATCTAATCTACTCTGTGGTCATGAATTCTGATGAACAGGGAGACACTGCCTTTAAGAAAACATCTACAGTAGGCCTACTGTCAAAACAAGTTAATATGGAAACATATAATGACATAAATGATGTAATATTTTATTAAATTCCAACAGTTAATGAAATGATTAGATTTGCTTGTAAATTCTCAACCATCTTTATTGCAATAGCTTTTCTACTCATCAGCTTTTCTCCAAAGACATTTTGGTAGGCCTACATTTCTACATAATACCGTACATACAGCTGTGAAATATGTCTACAGTGTTTGTGTAGCACAGTAAATATTGATCTATTTACTTTTAATAATGAAGATGATTTGTAAAAACTGGTTCAGTTCTACAATGGCTTTGTGAAACTAAAACCCATAATCACAGAATTATATAATTTCGTCCAGTGAAGTTCTCAACTGCGTTACTTCGATACTTTCATGGATGCCTGCCAATATGATATCCGACCCAGGGAGGAATTCTCTGCATGAAATGCTCCGTTGCGATGCAACCTGAAAGGGACAGCAGGTGAATATGTTTAGAGAGGATGTTTAACATAAATATAATGCAGTGATAATAAATAAGTATTGCTCTCTTATAATTTTTTATATATTTTTCTATTTGTTTAGTATATTTTCCCCTTATTTTTATTTTTTGTTTTATGTATTTATTTTTTAGGGGGTAGATCAGCTTTAATATTGCAGATATATTGTAACTTCCATCAATGTAATTGTCTGCATCACTTCCAATCCCCCATATGTTGTTTTTTTCCCGCAAATATATCTATATACATATACATACATACACATACATACAGTGGGGAGAACAAGTATTTGATACACTGCCGATTTTGCAGGTTTTCCTACTTACAAAGCATGTAGAGGTCTGTAATTTTGCACACACTGCAGCAGGGATTTTGGCCCACTCCTCCATACAGACCTTCTCCAGATCCTTCAGGTTTCGGGGCTGTCGCTGGGCAATACGGACTTTCAGCTCCCTCCAAAGATGTTCTATTCGGTTCAGGTCTGGAGACTGGCTAGGCCACTCCAGGACCTTGAGATGCTTCTTACGGAGCCACTGCTTAGTTGCCCTGGCTGTGTGTTTCGGGTCGTTGTCATGCTGGAAGACCCAGCCATGACCCATCTTCAATGCTCTTACTGAGGGAAGGAGGTTGTTGGCCAAGATCTCGCGATACATGGCCCCATCCATCCTCCCCTCAATACGGTGCAGTCGTCCTGTCCCCTTTGCAGAAAAGCATCCCCAAAGAATGATGTTTCCACCTCCATGCTTCACGGTTGGGATGGTGTTTTTGGGGTTGTACTCATCCTTCTTCTTCCTCCAAACACGGCGAGTGGAGTTTAGACCAAAAAGCTCTATTTTTGTCTCATCAGACCACATTACCTTCTCCCATTCCTCCTATGGATCATCCAGATGGTCATTGGCAAACTTCAGACGGGCCTGGACATGCGCTGGCTTGAGCAGGGGGACCTTGCGTGCGCTGCAGGATTTTAATCCATGACGGCGTAGTGTGTTACTAATGGTTTTCTTTGAGACTGTGGTCCCAGCTCTCTTCAGGTCATTGACCAGGTCCTGCCGTGTAGTTCTGGACTGATCCCTCACCTTCCTCATGATCATTGATGCCCCACGAGGTGAGATCTTGCATGGAGCCCCAGACCGAGGATGATTGACCGTCATCTTGAACTTCTTCCATTTTCTAATAATTGCGCCAACAGTTGTTGCCTTCCCAACAAGCTGCTTGCCTATTGTCCTGTAGCCCATCCCAGCCTTGTGCAGGTCTACAATTGTATCCCTGATGTCCTTACACAGCTCTCTGGCCTTGGCCATTGTGGAGAGGTTGGAGTCTGTTTGATTGAGTGTGTGGACAGGTGTCTTTTATACAGGTAACGAGTTCAAACAGGTGCAGTTAATGAGTAGAGAACAGGAGGGCTTCTTAAAGAAAAACTAACAGGTCTGTGAGTGCCAGAATTCTTACTGGTTGGTAGGTGATCAAATACTTATGTCATCATGCAATAAAATGCAAATTAATTACTTAAAAATCATACAATGTGATTTTCTGGATTTTTGTTTTAGATTCCGTCTCTCACAGTTGAAGTGTACCTATGATAAAAATTACAGACCTCTACATGCTGTCACGGTTCACTACGACAGAACCCAGAAGCAGACCAGGACGAGGTGAGTTGAACGAAGGTGAGTATTTATTAACAGATTCAAAAAAGATGCAGAGTAATCCAGGAGACGGAGCGGGCGGCGGAGATGAGTTGGTGGAGGTGAAGTGGCAGATCCAATGATGGCACCTCCGACCATACCCCTCCCAGTCCACGAGATACTGGAAACCCCGGCCCCGCCGTCTGGAATCCATGATGCGGCGCACCATGTAGACAGGACCTCCTCCGATCATCCGAGGAGGAGGAGGAGGAGGGGGCAACAGAGGGCTGAGGAGAACAGGCTTGAGGCAGGAGACATGGAAGGTGGGCTGGACTCTGAGCGTACTAGGCAACTTGAGTCGAACCACAACAGGATTAATCACTCGCTCTACCACAAACGGACCAATGAACCTCGGCGACAGTTTCCTTGACTCAGTCCGCAGAGGAAGGTCCCGTGTAGCCAACCAGACCCTATCTCCGATGGCATAAGCGGGGGCTGGAATACGGCGACGATTCGCCTGGAGCTGATACCGGTCAGAAACTCTAAGGAGGGCCTTTCTGGCCCGATGCCAGGTCCGGTGGCAACGACGAATGTGGGCCTGGACAGAGGGAACCGAGAGATCCCTCTCCTGAGAAGGAAACAAGGGGGGTTGGAAGCCGTATAGGCACTGGAAGGGAGACATCCCAGTGGCAGAAGTAGGGAGAGTATTGTGGGCATACTCAACCCAAGGCAACTGAGAGACCCAAGAGGTGGGGTTGGAAAAAAGGCAGAGCAGCATGGATTCCATCTTCTGGTTGGCTCTCTCCGCCTGTCCATTAGATTGGGGGTGAAATCCAGATGTGAGACTGACTGTAGCTCCAATGGCCAAACAGAAGGATTTCCAGACAGCAGAGGTGAACTGAGGGCCACGGTCGGAAACTATGTCACTGGGCAATCCGTGGACCCTGAAAACCTCCCTAACCAGGATCTTGGACGTCTCAGAGGCAGAGGGAAGCTTGGAGATGGGTACAAAGTGGGCGAACTTGCTGAATCTGTCCACAATAGTCAGAATGACCGTGTTCCCCTCAGAAGAGGGTAACCCAGTGACAAAGTCCAGGGCCAGATGCGACCATGGTCGCCGGGGGATCGGTAGGGGGTGAAGAAGTCCAGAGCTGGGCCGATTGGCACTCTTGTTCTGCGCACAAACTGGACAGGCAGCAACAAACCTCAGAGTATCTTCTCCCATGGCAGGCCACCAAAATCGCCTGCGTAGAAGCGCCATCGTCCGAGCCACGCCAGGGTGACAAGCCATCTTGCTGGCGTGGGACCATTGGAGGACAGCCGAACGGACCGACTCAGGCACAAACAACCGACCGGGTGGACCGTTACCGGGGCCGGGCTGCGTCCGAAGGGCCGCCATAACCTCCTCCTCAATCCTCCACATAACGGCTCCCACGACAAGGTTCCGGGGAAGAATCATCTCAGTCTTGGCCCCACTCTCCTCCGTCTTGGAGAACATCCGGGACAAGGCGTCCGCCTTGCCGTTCTTAGACCCCGGTCGGAACGTCAAGGAAAAATTAAAGCGTCCAAAAAACAACGACCACCTGGCCTGACGGGAGTTGAGACGTTTAGCCGATTTCACGTAAGCAAGATTCTTGTGGTCAGTCCAGACAACAAACGGTTGCTCCGCCCCCTATAACCAGTGGCGCCACTCCTCCAAGGCAAGTTTCACCGCGAGGAGCTCCCGGTTACCCACATCGTAGTTCCTCTCCGCAGACGAAAGACGACGAGAGTAGTAGGCGCAGGGATGGAGTTTACCGTCAGTGGAGCATCGCTGGGACAGGATGGTGCCAACCCCCACATCAGACGCATCCACTTCAACGACAAACTGACGGGCAGTGTCAGGTTGAGAGAGAATCGGAGCGTTGGTGAATCGCCTCTTCAAATCCAGAAATGCTCGGTCCGCCTCAGGATTCCAACTGAATGTTCTGGTACTAGAAGTCAGGGCAGTTAAAGGAGCGGCCACACGACTGTAATCACGGATAAATCTACGATAGAAATTCGCAACCCCAGAAACCTCTGGAGCTGCAATCTCGTACCGGGCTGGGCCCAATCCAGAACCGCCCTAACCTTCTCTTGGTCCATCCTAATCTCTCCCCTGGAGATGATGTACCCGAGGAAGGATGTAGTGTGGGCGTGAAATTCACACTTCTCGGCCTTCACAAACAGGCGATTCTCCAACAATCGCTGCAGAACCTGCTTGACATGCTGGACGTGGCTGGAAAGCTCCTTAGAGAAGATAAGAATGTCATCCAGGTAAACAAACACAAAAAGACCGATCATATCTCTCAGGACGTCATTCACCATACTCTGGAACACTGCTGGGGCATTGGTCAGTCCAAACGGCATCACCTGATACTCGAAATGACCCATCGGTGTATTGAAACCAGTCAACCACTCGTCCCCCTCTCTGATCCGGACCAGATGATACGCACTGCGTAGGTCCAGCTTGGTGAACACAGTAGCACCCTGTAAGGAGTCGAAAGCAGAGCTCATCAAGGGCTGGGGATACTTGTTCTTGACCGTGATATCATTCAACCCCCGATAATCAATACAAGGTCGAAGAGAGCCATCCTTTTTACTCACAAAGAAGAATCCTGCCCCCAGGGGTGATGACGAGGGACGAATGAGACCAGCAGCTAGGGACTCCTTTATGTAGGTCTCCAAAGCCTCACGTTCAGGTCGGGAGATGCTGTATAACCGTACCCTTGGGATAGGCAGCTCCAGGGAACAGGTTTATGGCACAATCATATGGTCGGTGGGGAGGGAGTGACAGAGCCCTCTGCTTACTGAACACTTCCCCCAAATCGTGATATGTTTCGGGAACAGGTTAGCCTCAATGACCTGACTGGGAACAGAATGGGAACAGGCAGTCTTGAGGCAGTTAGCATTACAATCAATGCTCCAACTAGTTACCTTGCCAGTCACCCAATCGAACGTGGGATTGTGTTCTTTCAGCCAGGGGTAACCAAGGACCAGAGGAACATGGGGAGAAGGCAGAATGAAGAATGAGATAACCTCATAATGATTCCCTGACAACAGCATCTTAACCGGTTCAGTCCTCATCGTGATACGTGCCAGACTACTGCCGTTCAGAGTGGTAGCTTCAATGGCTTCCGGTAATCGCTCCTTGGGAAGCCCCAGCTGTTCCACCACGTCGGCATCAATAAAGCTGCCATCGGCACCTGAATCGACGAAAGCGTTAATCGCTAAACTCTGATTCCTGTTCATGAGGGTAGCCGGGAAACGGGGTCTGACAGGGGTATTGAGAGGTTGAAACCGGCTCGCTAAAAGTCCTCCCAAACTTAGCGAGCCGGGCAGTTTGACGGCCGCTGGGAACAAGTGGAGATGTGATGTCCCGAACTCCCACAGTAGAGGCAGCGGTTGGTCTCACGTCGATGTTGGCGCTCCTCCTTGGTTAACCCGTGCTGCCCCACTTGCATGGGTTCAGAATCTGGAGGCAGGACCTCTCCACTAATCCTGTGTGGTGGACAATGATCGATGCGTTCTGGTCCACCTCCTGACCCGACTGGGAACCGAGAAGCTGATTGATTGGACGGGCCCCATTGCTTCTCCCTCCTTCTCTCTCGAACTCTGTTATCCACCCGAATAGAAAAGGCTACCAAACTGTCTAGGTCACTAGGCTCCGGATAGGAGATCAACTCATCCTTGAGTTGCTCCGACAACCCCTGATAAAAGGCCGCTTGCAATGACTCTTCATTCCACCCACTCTCCACAGCCAATGTCCTGAATTCGATTACGAAGTCGGCAACTCTGCGAGCTCCTTGGCGAAGAGAAAACAGGCGCTTAGCTGCGTCCTTACCTCGGACTGGATGGTCAAACAGCTTCCTCATCTCTGCCGTGAACTCCTGGTATGACGCCATGCAGGTGTCCTGTCGTTCCCATACGGCTGAAGCCCACTCCAGGGCTCTACCACGCAGCAATTCAATAACAAAGGCTATCCTAGCCTTGTCTGTGGCGTAAGAGTGGGGCTGTAGATCGAACACTGTTCCACACTGCATAAGAAAGGAATGGCATCTTCCCAAATCCCCTTCATACTTATCAGGCGTCGGAACCTGGGGCTCACGGAAGGGCACAGCCCCAGAAGCGGCAGGCGAGAGGGGTGAAACCTGAGCTGAGCCTGGATCTTCGTCAGACTGGTAGAAAAGTTCAGAACCGACAACGCTATCTCCTGTAGCGCCGTGCTGTGTTGTCCCAACATCTTTTCCTGATGGGTAATGGCATGGCGAACAGAATCCAGGTCCGCTGGGTTCATTTCTGGCCGGATCGTTCTGTCACGGTTCACTACGACAGAACCCAGAAGCAGACCAGGACGAGGTGAGTTGAACGAAGGTGAGTATTTATTAACAGATTCAAAAAAGATGCAGAGTAATCCAGGAGACGGAGCGGGCGGCGGAGATGAGTTGGTGGAGGTGAAGTGGCAGATCCAATGATGGCACGGCAGCCGCCGACAACCAGTCAGGGGTTGGGTGAAGGTCCCGGGAGAATGACTGTAGACAGAAAAAAAACGGAGGTAAGTACACGGCAGGCCAACAAGGTGCAAAACAACAAAACTAACGCTAGTAACTCAGAGGCTGATACGCTGACAAAACATGCTGTTCATGGCTAACGATCCGGCAGGGAATGGATGTCAGATCAGAGCTTATGAAGGGGTGATGATCAGGACCAGGTGTGCCGAAGCTGATGAGAAGCAGGTGCGGGTAATCGAGAGATCACCCGCCTAGCAACGTCGCCCGGCAACTGGACAGGGTGCGTTCAGGAACCTTCAGGAAACAGGAGATTCAGAGCAGAAAAACGGCAACACAGGCAGGAACAGACTCAGGACGCAGGGTTCATGACACATGCTTTGTAAGTAGGAAAACCTGCAAAATCGGCAGTGTATCAAATACTTGTTCTCCCCACTGTATACACATACATCATATAAATACATATACATACATATATATACATGTCCTTTTTTAAAATATATTTTCCTTTATTACTTTCCAACCCCACCACCCCTCCCCTAATTGGAGTAAACTAGTGAACAACAACATTTAGGCCTCTACATCCAGCTTATACATACTATATACATTTTATGGACACAGTCAATTTGACAATAATTATATTTTGTTTGTTTTTACTCCTGAACTTCCTCTACCCTCAACCTCTCGATCATTTTCATGATGTCCATCCGGTTTGCATCTATATGCCATATCTTTCTAACTGTGTTCTTTCACAAAAGCTCTCAACCTATACCCTATATACAGTTGAAGTCGGAAGTTTACATACACTTAGGTTGGAGTCATTAAAACTTGTTTTTCAACCACTCTACAAATTTCTTGTTAACAAACTATAGTTTTGGCAAGTCGGTTAGGACATCTACTTTGTGCATGACACAAGTATTTTTCCAACAATAGTTTACAGACAGATTATTTCACTTATAATTCACTGTATCACAATTCCAGTGGGTCAGAAGTTTACATACACTAAGTTGACTGTGCCTTTAAACAGCTTGGAAAATTCCAGTAAATGATGTCATTGCTTTAGAAGCTTCTGATAGGCTAATTTACATAATGTGAGTCAATTGGAGGTGTACCTGTGGATGTATTTCAAGGTCTACCTTCAAACTTAGTGCCTCTTTGCTTGACATCATGGGAAAATCAAAAGAAATCAGCCAAAACCTCAGAAAAAAAGTGTAGACCTCCACAAGTCTGGTTCATCCTTGGAAGCAATTTCCAAACACCTGAAGGTACCACGTTCATCTGTACAAACAATAGTACGCAAGTATAAACACCATGGGACCATGCAGCTGTCATACCGCTCAGGAAGGAGACGCGTTCTGTCTCCTAGAGATTAATGTACTTTTGTGCGAAAAGTGCAAATCAATCCCAGAACAACAGCAAAGGACCTTGTGAAGATGCTGGAGGAAACAGGTACAAAAATATCTATATCCACAGTAAAACGAGTCCTATATCGACATAACCTGAAAGGCCGCTCAGCAAGGAAGAAGCCACTGCTAAAAAAACGCCATAAAAAAGCAAGACTACGGTTTGCAACTGCACATGGAAATGTCCTCTGGTCTGATGAAACAAATAGCTGTGGGGGTGCTTTGCTGCAAGAGGGACTGGTGCACTTCACAAAATAGATGGCAACATGAGGAAGGAAAATTATGTGGATATATTGAAGACATCAATCAGGAAGTTAAAGCTTGGTCGCAAATGGGTCTTCCAAATGGACAATGACCCCAAGCATACTTCCAAAGTTGTGGCAAAATGGCTTAAGGACAACAAAGTCAAGGTATTGGAGTGGCCATCACAAATTCCTGACCTCAATCCTATAAAACATTTGTGGGCAGAACTGAAAAAGCATGTGCGAGCAAGGAGGCCTACAAACCTGACTCAGTTACACCAGCTCTGTCAGGAGGAATGGGCCAAAATTCACCCAACTTATTGTGGGAAGCTTGTGGAAGGCTACCCGAAACATTTGACCCAAGTTAAACAATTTAAAGGCAATGCTACAAAATACTAATTGAGTGTATTTAATCTTCTGACCCACTGGGAATGTGATGAAAGAAATAAAAGCTTAAATAAATCATTCTCTCTGCAATTATTCTGACATTTCACATTCTTAAAATAAAGTGGTGATCCTAACTGACCTAAGACAGGGAATTTTTACAGGGTTTAAATGTCAGGAATTGTTATGGACACAGTATGCTTTACATTAGTTATCTTGTTGTTATTAGTTGTTGCAAGTAGTTATTAGTCCCATCCTTCAGCTCCATTCAACACCTCCCATCTATCTCTTAACACCATCCATATTGGATTTCTATTTGCCATATGTTTTTCAACTGTACTGTGATGTTTCACAAACGTTCTGAACCCTTCTATTCTCATTGTTTCTACAGATTGTAAATTGAAAATAAATATTTTTGCTAAAAGTATTATGTTATTGATCGATTGACTATGACTTTTCAGATCACCCAGTAGTGCTATCTTCAGGGTTGGCTCCAGGTAAATATTGCAATCCTTCAGCCATTCCTGGATCTGTGACCAAAAACAAGCTACAAATGGACATTACCAAAACAAATTATCTAATGATTCTTTCTCTTTGCAGCAAAATCTGCAGAGCTGAGAAGATTCTATCCCCCATATAAATAACATTCTATTGGTAGCAAGAACTTCTTATAATAATTTAAATTGAACAATTATAAGTTTTGAATCCGGCGTCGTTTTGCATATCAGTTCATAAACACTATGCCATGGAATCGGTACGTCAAAAATCTCTTCCCAACTATTTTGCAATCTATATGGGACGGCTGTCAATCCTTTGGTCCTTAAATGAAACTGGTATACTTTTTTATTTATCACAATTTTCTTTAACCAATTATGGTCTTTAATGCAGGGCCGACAGACAAGTTCCTTACTTTTCCCCCTTCCGCTTTCCTCTTTCATTTTTGCAGTAATGCTGCAATTATTTGGTTAGAGCAGACATTTCCATATGTTTTTGTTAGCTGCATGTGCGATAAAACTCCACCAGTCTTACCTATGATATTATTTACGAAGATTATACATTTTATTTTATTTTATTTTTTTATAATGTTTTTTTTATCAGTTAGTATATTTGAGTTTAACAACAATATTTGTTGCATTATTTGTTCTGTCATTTCTGGAGGATTAAATTGAAATTGCAACCAACTTTATATGGCTTGTTTTAGAAATAGTGATATTGCTCTCTCAGTGCTAGACTATACCCACTGGGCACAGACGTCAATTCAACGTTTATTCCACGTTGGTTCAACATAATTTCATTGAAATTATATGGAAACAGCGTTGATTCAACCAGTGTGTGTGCAGTGGGTTAGATAGTGATGCATATACCATAGACACAGCGTCGTTTCTAATACAGTCAATGAAGACCGTGTCTGAAGCCAGAGTCTTGCAAACGAGACAGTTGATGTAGGGCTGCAGGACAGAAGAAAACATATCTACGTATCAACAATTCTTCAGACATCAAAACCTTCTCACCATAGACTTTCAACTTTCAACTCTTTCAAAATGTGCAATCATGCAAATATCCACACACACTTTTAAAACATATTTGTTTTTTTGTAAAATACATTGTACATCCTTGAGTAGAATTACAATACATGCAATTTAGCAGACGCTTTTATCCAGAGCAATTTACAGTCACGTGTGTATACATTATTTTGTATGGGCAGCCCCAGGAATCAAACCCACAATCCTGGCGTTGCAAGCGCCATGCCCCACCAACTGAGCCATACAGGAATCAATCCCAAAGTATTTCTTTACAACCCCAGAGTATACAGGGATTAGCTCTTTCAAGAAGAATCTGTTTTTGTTACTTACCCTTCCGGATTTAAACATGCATTCAGGGCGATGTTTGTATTCACTTGCGCCGTTGGCCATGGTACAAGTTGTTGACTTCAGGAGCATGTTGAATAAGGTGTAGTGTGGTTTGAACTGTAACAGACAGAAGAAAGGTGCTTTTGAAAGAGACCGACAAATACAGAGAGAAATGGCAGTGCCACTGTTGTTAAACTTGTTTTATATTCCTGTAAAACACTGTTTCTGTATGTAAAAACGTTCCAAAATTGTTTGTAATTATCACCTGACGGGGGACAATGGTGTAAAACCGTGTAATAAAGCTCCATTCTGGGATTTGAAAAACAACAAAATGAGGTCCCTGCCACTTGTTTTGGTATACAAGTGAGGGATGGGGTTAGGCAAACGTAACCCCTCTCAAATTACCATTGAACATCTTTCCAAATCCCAGACTGTAGTTTTAATTAATACACTTATGACCATATTAGCAAAACAGGGTCCTTACCACGGGTTCTCCAAGCGTTGTCATGTAATTCATGTGTTCTCCCCTCATCTTGTATTGCTTATTGGCATGTATGATAGCCATGTCCACATATTTCTTCTCCTCCTGGCTCAGTGTTTTGTATGTTTGTTGTCCAGTTGTGTTGATTATCAGAGTCGCTGCAGTGAGCAACAGAACATTTAGAAAGTGCTTCATTTTCCACTCGTTGCTCGCACACAGTTGGACTGAATGGGACTCTGCTCTGGGACATATACCTTCGTTTCTTCCCAAACGACACCCTATTCCCTTTAAAGTGCACAACTTTTGATCAGGGCTCTGGTCAAAAAATAGGGCACTATGTAGGAAACAGGGAGCCATTTGAGACACAGACCCTTCTCTCCAGCTGCGTAAAACATTAAACCGGAGATTTCAGCAGTCATTTATTACATATTAAAATGGAGCAACATGTTTGTTTATTTTGATGTGTGTTGTGTTTGTTTAAGACCAAGTCCACTTGATAAGAGATGGAACAAGGCAGAACCCTGAACTCTTAGAAAAAAAAGTGCTATCTAGACCCTAAAATGGTTCTTCGGCTGTCCCTTTTGGAGAACCCTTTGAATAACCTTTTTTGGTTCCATGAAGAACCCTTTCCACAGAGGGTTCTAACTGGAACCAAAAAAGATTATCCTATGAGGACAGCTGAAGAACCCCTTTGGAACCCTTTTAATTGTGCAGTAGGGCAATAATTACGCATGTTGATAAAATTCTGGTTCTCATGTGAATTTATGCAACAACTCTTCTAAATCATGTCCACGGCACAATTTAATTGTCATGGAGAGTGTTGTGTTGGTGTTTATGCTTTCACAATAATAAAGCTGTTGACTAAGGGATTTTCTCTAGTCTGGTGAGCATTAGTACTGCCAGATGTTCTCAAGTCAAATACTACTAAAAATCAGGGCCAATTCCATATTTATTCAAATTAACTTGGAATGAAACAGATTAACCAATAATCGCTACAGTAGCTGGGTTTCCATCCAATTGGAGACAGATTGTAATGTGAATATTCAAAAATCTGCATAAAGAAAATATGTGCATTTTCCCACAAGTGCTGGTTGGTTTCCACCAAACGGACTTGCTGATAAAAAATCAGTGCGTGACGAGGTAGTGCACACAAAATGTACTTTTTCGCTTAGGTTTTCATGTACCGAATAAAAATCTAAAGTTCAATGTGTTTCCATCTTAACTCTACCGATAAATAGCAAATGTGACTACTCTGGTCTTGGCACCTGCGTTCTAGCTAACAGATACAGTGCGGGTAGGCTGTGTGGGTAGGCTAGTCTACACTACATGATGAGATTATTATGGATAAGAGCGAGAATATTAGTATTTATCAAAAGGCAGTCAATTATCTATCATCATGTCACCAGAATAAGACCCTTGATATTTATTGGAAAGGAGCATCAAGCTCATCACTGTGCACTTTCACCACCCTGTGAAGTTCATCATAACTTATTTCATCTGTAGCCTAATAAACTGCATGGTTTCCCGAGTTGTAGTGGGAGGACCACACACCATATCATTGCATATCTCCATGTTTACTTTGATATGATGGTTATTAAATCAATATTTGCGCATAAAGGGATTTCCACCGCCATTTCTCGCATAACACATTTTACCAACACAAAAAGATCCCACCATGACGAACGAACAAATTATCTGTGGTCATTCATAAAATTGTACCGAAACGTTCTCTTTCCATCACAGCTGTAGTGATTATAGTCAGTATGTCTTTACTCGCATAAAATCTGTGGATGGAAACTTGATTACTGTCAGCTGAAGTGTTTGGTGCTTTGTAAAGAATGCTTGGATCTCAAATGGCACCCTATTGCCTATATAGTGCAGAGAGCCTCATAGAGCTCTGGTCAAAAGTAGTGAACTATATAGAATAGGGTACCAATTGGGATGCATCCAATGAGTTGTGAGGAAAACTTTAATTTTAGAGCTTGATTAATTAATTCACCATGCATTGCTTTTCATTTTTACATGACAAAATGTCCTAGTCACATGCTTATCAAGGTGGACTGTCCCACCCCAGCATGCAGAGGGCACTGCCCGGCCGGCAGCTGTTTCCAACTCCTAGCAAAACTCCTGGCTAAATTAGAATCCAAAATCCCAAAAATGCAATTAACACATGGAGCGTTCATTGTGGGATGCTTAAAGGAGAGGACAGGACAGGAAGATGGGAGGGGAGGGTTAGAGAGTTCTTATTCACCATCACCCTTCATACGACAGGTAATTAAAGAGAATCAGCCATCTCCTTCATGCTTGTTTATTATCACACACACACACATACACACACACACACACACACACACACACACACACACACACACACACACACACACACACACACACACACACACACACACACACACATACACACACACACACACACACAAACACACACAAACACACACACAAACACACACACACACACACACACACACACACACACACAAACACACACACACACACACACACACACACACACACTACTGAGAGAGATGATGTGGGCACTTCTGACAGCATAATGCTCCCATCTTGCCAAAGGGGGCTGGTGTGAGTGGTGAGGGGACTCTGACAGCAGTAGCTCTTTATTATAGCATACCAAAACACAAGGTTGTGGCAGACTCCAACATAGTCATACTGTAGGCATGATAGCCTGGCGGGTAGGAGTGTTGTGCCGATAACCGAAATGTTGCTGGATCAAATCCCCGAGCCAACAAGGGAAAAAACTGTCGTTCTGAGCAAGGCAGTTAACTCACTGTTACCCGGGTGCCGTGGATGTCTATTAAGGCAGCCCCCCGCACCTCTCTGATCCAGAGGGGTTGGGTTAAATGTGGAA
The DNA here is from genome assembly GCF_964263955.1 of Coregonus lavaretus. Lineage (NCBI taxonomy): Eukaryota > Metazoa > Chordata > Actinopteri > Salmoniformes > Salmonidae > Coregonus > Coregonus lavaretus. The sequence goes on along the minus strand of NC_140004.1, from coordinate 41,776,930 downwards.
GACACAGTTCAGTTGTACAACTGACTAGGTATCTCCTTTTCCAACATGTAGTAGTGTACAGACACAGGAAGGGATAAGAAGAGGGATAATGATTCTCCTCACCCCTGAATCAATATCCATGAGTCCATACTGGGATACTCTCTCTCTCTCTCTCGCGCGTGTGCTCTTCCGTAGTATTATATTATTTTGCCAGCTGCTCAGTATGTAGCCTACTCAGTAAGTATGTAAACAAAAGGCCACAGAGGCTTTGCAACGATGTGTAATACAGTCTGATCAGCAGCTGTATGGTCTCAGAGTAGGAGCACTGATCTAGGATCAGGTCCTTCCTGTCTGTCTAATCTTATTCATTGTGATAAAAAGAAAGACCCTAAATCAGCACTTCTGCTCTGAGATGCTTGATACGTACAGCACCAGGAGGTGTAAACAGAGACAGTCACCCTTCACACCAGAGCAGCCACAGTGAAGGGCAGAGTTGATGGGGTCAACTAAAAATCTATCACAGGCAAAAATGTCTTAATCTCTTCGTCCCAAGAACCACAATAACTCATACACGGTTATAGATAAACTGCCCAGGACTGGGATTTGTGGATTTGTGGTAGGCTATAATGTGTACTTACGATAAACTTGTATAGACTGCTTTCACTTAAAAAGGACTCTGGTCAAAGGTAGTGCACTATATAGGAAATAGGCTTCCATTTGGGACACAGTGACTGTCTTCCTCCACAAGAGTATAATAAAGGCTACATCCCAAATGGCACTCTATTCCCTACATAGTGCACTACTTTTGCCCAAAGCTGTATAGACCAGGAGCCATTTTGGATGCATCCCAGGTTTTAGGACTGACTTTGCCTAAGAAGAGACCGAGAGACAATGTGCTGGATTGACAAACCTCATGGCACACAACAAGCACTCCTTGATTTCCACACTCACTTACATGTGTATTCACTTCAGCCTGGTACACTACGCAGTGTGTTGCCATCTGGCCCATGCAGTGGAGAAAGTTAGAGAGGAGTGAAACTGAAAATGTGACACAGTGCCCTTGGGTGTGTGTGTGTGCGTGCGTGAATGAGTGAATGTGTGTGTGTTTCCTTTCGTGTGTGTCAGTGTGTGTGCGACTCAGTGCCTTTGTGTGTGTCTGGGCTGTGTGATGGAGAAAGTAAATAATAATAATATGCCATCTAGCAGACGCTTCTATCCAAAGCGACTTACAGTCATGCGTGCATAATTTTTTTTTTTTGTGTATGGGTGGTCCCGGGGATCGAACCCACAACCTTAGCGTTACAAGTGCCGTGCTCTACCAGCTGAGCTACAGAGGACCACATAGCATACCAAACAACAATATCTTCATGAGTCTCTTTAAGTTGAGATAAGGTCCCCCAATGATGAGAAAAACACAGAAAGGCCTTCCCTTAAAAAAATAAACACATGTCAAATTTGAATTTTCACATGTGAAATCGCTGTCCCATCTGGTTTGGGCTCAGTGGGACTATGATTTGTTTTTCAACAGGACAATGACCCAACACACCTCCAGGCTGTGTAAGGGCTATTTTACCAAGAAGGAGAGCGATGGAGTGCTGCATCAGATGACCTAGCCTCTATAATCCCCCAACCGCAACCCAATTGAGATGGTTTGGGATGAGTCGGACGGCAGAGTGAAGGAAAAGCTGCCAACAAGTGCTCAGTATATGTGGGAACACCTTCAAGACTGTTGGAAAAGCATTCCAGGTGAAGCTGGTTGAGAGAATGCCAAGAGTGTGCAAAGCTGTCATCAAGGCAAAGGGTGGCTATTTGAAGAATCTCAAATCTCAAATATATTTTGATTTGTTTACAGTTTTTTCTGAATGCTTAAGCGCTAATCGTGATTCTTGTAGCACAATTTCTAAAACTATTAATATGTATAGCAAAACCACTCACTGAGTTTGCAAAACTAAAAGCACAAACACTGCTTTGCACTCAGTTTACAATTTTGTAACACACACTTTGCAAAACTGTAGGCACAATTCACTGCACAACACTCTTTTTGCAGAACTTTAAACACAACTCACTGCTTACACTCAATTACCAAATTTCCAACACACTCCTAGCAAAATTATACACATGTATGGCTATCATTAACACTATTTTGCCAACTGTCTGGCACACTTGCACATGTGAAAACTGTTGTAGATAATTAGTTCACTTTGCAATCAGCCTAAGCACTATAAATGAGCCACAGTACAATGGAAGGAGCAGTAAGAGGGAGAAGAGTGAGAATCAGAGGAGGCCGAGGAGGCCGAGGGAGAGGACGTGGAGTTGAAGAAGTTGGAGGAAGAGGACGTGGAGTTGAAGAAGCGAGAGGGTTAGAGGAAGTTAGAGGAAGAGGACAAGGAGGAGCAAGAAGAGGACGAGGAGGGGAAAGAGGAAGGGTAAGAAGAGTAAGAAATAGAATAACTGATGACATCAGAGCTACAATAGTGGACCATGTCATCAACCATGGGATGACCCTGAGGGAAGCTGGCCAACGGGTTCAGCCTAATTTGAGCCGCTACACTGTGGCAAGCATCATTAGGACATTTCGAAATGAGAATCGGTAACTACTTTGTAGCACTGCCATACTCTAATGAGAAACACAACAGTATCATACATGCAAAAATACTGAAATTGTTACTTTACAGAATTGCTAGACGTCCAGATGTTGGGGGCAGAGGAAGAATGTTCACTCCAGAGCAAGAGACCCATATAGTGAACATGGTGATTGCCAATAATGCAATAAGACTGCGCGAAATACAGCAGCGCATAATTGATAATGACACCATCTTTCAAAATATACACAGTGTAAGTATTTCTGCACTAAGTCGTGTACTTGCGCGCCACAGAATAAGAATGAAGCAAATTTACAGAGTTCCTTTCGAGAGAAACACAGAACGTGTAAAGCAACTGCGATATGACTATGTGCAGGTAAGCTATAGTGTCATTGGTTCTGAATTTGGAAGTGCATACTGTAGTGCTGTGCATGGGCCTGATGTGTTGCATTTGTTTTGTCTTGTCCAGAGAGTGATGGAACTAGAAGCAGATGCCATGGGACATGAGCTACTTTTTGTAGATGAGGCCGGTTTTAACCTCAGTAAAACCAGGAGACGTGGCAGGAACATTATTGGACACCGTGCCATCATCAATGTCCCAGGACAACGTGGTGGTAACATAACCATGTGTGCAGCTATAAGCCAAAATGGTGGTGTTCACCATCATGCAACCTTAGGCCCATACAACACTGCACACATTATTGCATTCCTGGACACCTTACATGACATGCTCACTGTTCAGAGACCAGAGCATACCCGATATGTCATCATATGGGACAATGTTAGTTTCCATAGGGCTGCTTTGGTCCGCAACTGGTTTACAGACCACCCATTCTTCATGGCACTCAACCTCCCTCCATACTCTCCATTCTTAAATCCCATCGAGGAGTTCTTCTCTGCCTGGCGCTGGAAAGTATACGACCGTCATCCTCATCAACAGATGTATACATCTGGCCCTTCATTGGACACTGTGTTAACAAACCTCCAAACGAGCTTCAATGCCATACAACAATCCTTCAGTAGCCTTCAACTGCTCTTAAACACTAGTAAAACTAAATGCATGCTTTTTAATCGAACGCTGCTAGCACCCGCCCACCCGACTAGAATCACCACTCTCGACGGGTCTGACCTAGAATATGTGGACAACTACAAATATCTAGGTGTCTGGTTAGACTGTAAACTCAACTTCCAGACTCACATAAAGAATCTCCAATCCAAAGTTAAATCTAGAATCGGCTTCCTATTTCGCAACAAAGCCTCCTTCACTCATGCTGCCAAACATGCCCTCGTAAAACTGACTATCCTACCGATCCTTGACTTCGGCGATGTCATTTACAAAATAGCCTCCAACACTCTACTCAGCAAATTGGATGTAGTCTATCACAGTGCCATCCGTTTTGTCTCCAAAGCCCCATACACTACCCACCACTGTGACCTGTACGCTCTTGTTGGCTGGTCCTCACTACATGTTCGTCGTCAAACCCACTGGCTCCAGGCCATCTATAAATCACTGCTAGGCAAATCCCCGCCTTATCTTAGCTCATTGGTCACCATAGCAGCACCCACCCGTAGTCTGCGCTCCAGCAGGTATATCTCACTGGTCATTCCCAAAGCCAACACCTCCTTTGGCCGCCATTCCTTCCAGTTCTCTGCTGCCAATGACTGGAACGAATTGCAAAAATCTCTGAAGCTGGAGACTCTTATCTCCCTCAATAACTTTAAGCATCAGTTGTCAGAGCACCTTACCGATCACTGCACCTGTACACAGCCCATCTGAAATTTAGCCCACCCAACTACCTCATCCCTATATTGTTATTTATTTTTCTCTTTTGCACCCCAGTATCTCTATTTGCACATCATCTCTTGCACATCTAGCATTCCAGTGTTAATACTATTGTAATTATTCTGCACTATAGCCTATTTATTGCCTTACCTCCATAACTTGCTACATTTGCACACACTGTATATATATTTTCTGTTGTATTTCTGACTTTATGTTTTTTTTACCCCATATGTAACTCTGTGTTGTTTTTATTGCACTACTTTGCTTTATCTTGGCCAGGTCGCAGTTGTAAATGAGAACCTGTTCTCAACTGGCTTACCTGGTTAAATAAAGGTGAAATAAAAAAATAAAAAAAATAAAAAAACAGGTAGCCCTTTTACAGGCAATGGAGGAGGCATGTGGAGATATTGACCAGGCATCATGTCAGGCCTGGATACGGCATTCAAGGAGATATTTTCCCCGGTGCCTTGGACTGGAGGATATCGCATGCGATGTGGACGAAATTTTGTGGCCGGACCCAGAAAGACGACATGATGTAGGCTGATTGTTTTTCTTTTTTTTGTGAAATCACTATTTTGTGTTCTGACTTTGTCTTGGTTTTGATGAGTGTGAATAAACACCAATACTTGAAGTTTGGATCCTTGTATGTTTACATGACACTATGACAAAAGTATGACCTCAAATTGACATCTGTACACAGAGAAAGCAAAAGCCAGATGTGTTTTGTATTCATACCATCAGTGTGTAGTTGGCACATTGTGTGCTTAGTAGATGATGGCTTGTGTTTACTGTTTGATACGAAAACACAATTTTTAAGAAGGTGTGAAGAGTTAATCTAGCTGTGTTCGCTTTTGCAAGAGAACTACAATGTTTTGATAATTGGGTGAAAGGTTTTCTTATTTGTGTGTAGAGTTTTGCAAAAATAGCCAATAGTTACAAAAAATGTGCTTAACCAATCAGAAAAAACTGTAACACTTCTTTGGTTACTACATGATTCCATATGTGTTATTTCATAGTTTTGATGTCTTCACTATTATTATATAATGTAAACAATAGTAAAAATAAAGAAAAACTCTTGAATGAGTAGGTGTGTCCAAACTTTTGACAGGTACTGTATATAAATAAAATTATATATATACAGTTGAAGTCGGAAGTTTACATACATTTAGGTTGGAGTCATTAAAACTCGATTTTCAACCACTCCACAAATGTCTTATTAACAAACTATAGTTTTGGCAAGTCAGTTAGGACATCTACTTTGTGCATAACACAAGTCATTTTTCCAACAATTGTTTACAGACAGATTATTTAACTTATAATTCACTGTATCACAATTCCAGTGGGTCAGAAGTTTACATACACTGAGTTGACTGTGCCTTTAAACAGCTTGGAAAATTCCAGAAAATGATATCATGGCTTTAGAAGCTTCTGATAGGCTAATTGACATAATTTGAGTCAATTGGAGGTGTACCTGTGGATGTATTTCAAGATCTACCTTCAAACTTAGTGCCTCTTTGCTTGACATCAAGGGAAAATCAAAAGAAATCAGCCAAGACCTCAGAAAAAAAATTGTAGACCTCCACAAGTCTGGTTCATCCTTGGGAGCAATTTCCAAACGCCTGAAGGTACAATGTTCATCCGTACAAACAATATTACGCAAGTATAAACACCATGGGACCACACAGCTGTCATACCGCTCAGGAAGGAGAGGCGTTCTGTCTCCTAGAGATGAACGTACTTTGGTGCAAAAAGTGCAAATCAATCCCAGAACAACAGCAAAGGACCTTGTGAAGATGCTGGAGGAAACAGGTACAAAAGTATCTATATCCACAGTAAAACAAGTCCTATATCGACATAACCCGAACGGCAGCTCAGCAAGGAAGAAGCCACTGCTCCAAAACCGCCATAAGAAGGCCTCCTTGCTCGCACACACTTTTTCAGTTCTGCCCACACATTTTCTATAGGATTGAGGTCAGGGCTTTGTGATGGCCACTCCAATACCTTGACTTTGTTGTCCTTAAGCCTTTTTGCCACAACTTTGGAAGTATGCTTGGGGTCATTGTCCATTTGGAAGACCCATTTGCGACCAAGCTTTAACTTCCTGACTGATGTCTTGATATGTTGCTTCAATATATCCACATAATTTTCCTTCCTCATGAAGCCATCTATTTTGTGAAGTGCACCAGTCCCTCCTGCAGCAAAGCACCCCCACAGCATGATGCTGCCACCCCCGTGTTACCCTGTTGGGATGGTGTTCTTCGGCTTACAAGCCTACCCCTTTTTCCTCCAAACATAACGATGGTCATTATGGCCAAACAGTTCTATTTTTGTTTCATCAGACCAGAGGACATTTCTCCAAAAAGTACAATCTTTGTCCCCATGTGCAGTTGCAAACCGTAGTCTGGCTTTTTTATGGTGGTTTTGGAGCAGTGGCTTCTTCCATGTTGAGCGGCCTTTCAGGTTATGTCGATATAGGACTCGTTTTACTGTGGATATAGATACTTTTGTACCTGTTTCCTCCAGCATCTTCACAAGGTCCTTTGCTGTTGTTCTGGGATTGATTTGCACCAAAGTACGTTCATCTCTAGGAGACAGAACGCCTCTCCTTCCTGAGCGGTATGACAGCTGTGTGGTCCCATGGTGTTTATACTTGCGTAATATTGTTTGTACGGATGAACATGGTACCTTCAGGCGTTTGGAAATTGCTCCCAAGGATGAACCAGACTTGTGGAGGTCTACAATTTTTTTTCTGAGGTCTTGGCTGATTTCTTTTGATTTTCCCTTGATGTCAAGCAAAGAGGCACTAAGTTTGAAGGTAGATCTTGAAATACATCCACAGGTACACCTCCAATTGACTCAAATTATGTCAATTAGCCTATCAGAAGCTTCTAAAGCCATGATATCATTTTCTGGAATTTTCCAAGCTGTTTAAAGGCACAGTCAACTCAGTGTATGTACACTTCTGACCCACTGGAATTGTGATACAGTGAATTATAAATGAAATAATCTGTCTGTAAACAATTGTTGGAAAAATTACTTGTGTCATGCACAAAGTAGATGTCCTAACCGACTTGCCAAGTCGAAAAGTCGTTGAAAAACCAGTTTAAATTACTCCAACCTAAGTGTATGTAAACTTCCGACTTCAACTGTATATATATAATTAATTTACAAATCCACAAACGGACGTAGGCTACCAATCCCAGATTGCCCCTTTAAAGTGGGACCTAAACTTCTTTCTAAAGTAAGTTGACCGGTAACCACATCTAAAGTAGGATTTATTTCCTCCCCTGAGTGTCCGACTCATCCCACTTGAACAGCGCCGGAAGAAGATGGCTGCCGTTTTACAGCCCTCTAACCAATTGTACTATTATGTGTGTTTTTCCGCGTTATTTGTAATTTATTTTGTACATAATGTTTATGCCATCGTCTCTTATAACCAAAGAGAGCTTCTGGATATCAGGACAGCGATTACTCACCTCGCGTTGGACGAACACTTTTTCTTCAACGAGGCGTTCGCGAAGGATATTCTACAGACTCCAGACAAGGCCCAGATCCCCGTCATTCGCGTGAGGAAGAGACGGAGATACCGTGGACGTAGGTCGGGGTGCCTTGTAAAGATCCGACGGCGAACGAGTAAACTGCCTCTCCCATCAATCCTATTAGCCAACGTTCAAGCTTTGGATAATAAAATGGACGATTTAAGATTACGGTTATCCTACCAACGGGACATTAAAAACTGTAATATCTTATGTTTCACGGAGTCGTGGCTGAATGACAACAATGACAACATTCAGCTAGCAGGCTATACGCTACATCGGCAGGACAGAACGGCAGACTCGGGTAAGACGAGGGGTGGCGGTCTCTGTATTTTTGTAAACAACAGCTGGTGCACAAAATCAAATACTAAGGAAGTCTCGAGGTTTTGCTCGCCTGAGGTAGAGTATCTTATGATAAGCTGTAGACCACACTATTTACCAAGAGAGTTTTCATCTATACTTTTCATAGCTGTCTATTTACCACCACAAACCAATGCTGGCATTAAGATTGCACTGAATGAGTTGTACAAGGCCATTAATCAACAGGAAAACGCTCATCCAGATGCAGCGCTCCTAGTAGCAGGGGACTTTAATGCAGGGAAACTTAAATCCATTCTACCTCATTTCTACCAGCATGTTAAATGTGCAACCAGAGGGGAAAAAACTCTAGACCACCTTTACTCCACACACAGAGACGCATACAAAGCTCTCCCTCGCCCTCCATTTGGCAAATCTGACCATAACTCTATCCTCCTGATTCCTGCTTATAAGCAAAAACTGAAGCAGGAAGCACCAGTGACTCGGCTAATAAAAAAGTGGTCAGATGACGCAGATGCTAAGCTACAGGACTGTTTTGCTAGCACAGACTGGAACATGTTCAGGGATTCTTCAGACAGCATTGAGGAGTACACCACATCAGTCACTGGCTTCATCAATAAGTGCATCGATGATGTCGTCCCCACAGTGACCGTACGTACATACCCCAACCAGAAGCCATGGATTACAGGAAACATCCGCACTGAGCTAAAGGGTAGAGCTGCCGCTTTCAAGGAACGGGACTCTAACCCGGACGCTTATAAGAAATCCCGCTATGACCTCCGACGAACCATCAAACAGGCAAAGAGTCAATACAGGTCTAAGATTGAATCATACTACACTGGCTCTGACGCTCGTCGGATGTGGCAGGGCTTGAAAACTATTACAGACTACAAAGGGAAGCACAGCCACGAGCTGCCCAGTGACACAAGCCTACCAGACGAGCTAAACCACTTCTATGCTCGCTTCGAGGCAAGCAACACTGAAGCATGCATGAGAGCACCAGCTGTTCCGGACGACTATGTGATCACGCTCTCCGTAGCCGATGTGAGTAAGACTTTTAAGCAGGTCAACATTCACAAGGCCGCAGGGCCAGACGGATTACCAGGACGTGTACTCCGAGCATGTGCTGACCAACTGGCAAGTGTCTTCACTGACATTTTCAACATGTCCCTGACTGAGTCTGTAATACCAACATGTTTCAAGCAGACCACCATAGTCCCCGTGCCCAAGAACTCTAAGATAACCTGCCTAAATGACTACCGACCCGTGGCACTGACGTCTGTAGCCATGAAGTGCTTTGAAAGACTGGTCATGGCTCACATCAACAGCATAATCCCAGAAACCCTAGACCCACTCCAATTTGCATACCGCCCCAACAGATCCACAGATGATGCAATCTCTATCGCACTCCACACTGCCCTTTCCCACCTGGACAAGAGGAACACCTACGTGAGAATGCTATTCATTGACTACAGCTCAGCATTCAACACCATAGTGCCCTCAAAGCTCATCACTAAGCTAAGGATCCTGGGACTAAACACCTCCCTCTGCAACTGGATCCTGGACTTCCTGACGGGCCGCCCCCAGGTGGTAAGGGTAGGTAACAACACATCTGCCACACTGATCCTCAACACGGGGGCCCCTCAGGGGTGCGTGCTCAGTCCCCTCCTGTACTCTCTGTTCACCCATGACTGCATGGCCAGGCACGACTCCAACACCATCATTAAGTTTGCCGACGACACAACAGTGGTAGGCCTGATCACCGACAACGATGAGACAGCCTATAGGGAGGAGGTCAGAGATCTGGCCGTGTGGTGCCAGGACAACAACCTCTCCCTCAACGTGACCAAGACAAAGGAGATGATTGTGGACTACAGGAAAAAAAAGAGGACTGAGCACGCCCCCATTCTCATCGACGGGGCTGTAGTGGAACAGGTTGAGAGCTTCAAGTTCCTTGGTGTCCACATCACCAACGAACTATCATGGTCCAAACACACCAAGACAGTCGTGAAGAGGGCACGACAAAGCCTATTCCCCCTCAGGAGACTAAAAAGATTTGGCATGGGTCCTCAGATCCTCAAAAAATTCTACAGCTGCACCATCGAGAGCATCCTGACTGGTTGCATCACCGCCTGGTATGGCAACTGCTTGGCCTCTGACCGCAAGGCACTACAGAGGGTAGTGCGTACGGCCCAGTACATCACTGGGGCAAAGCTCCCTGCCATCCAGGACCTCTATACCAGGCGGTGTCAGAGGAAGGCCCTCAAAATTGTCAAAGACTCCAGTCACCCTAGTCATAGACTGTTCTCTCTGCTACCGCACGGCAAGCGGTACCGGAGTGCCAAGTCTAGGTCCAAAAGACTTCTCAACAGCTTCTACCCCCAAGCCATAAGACTCCTGAACAGCTAATCATGGCTACCCGGACTATTTGCACTGCCCCCCCACCCCATCCTTTTTACGCTGCTGCTACTCTGTTAAGTATTTATGCATAGTCACTTTAACTCTACCCACATGTACATATTACCTCAACTAGCCGGTGCCCCCGCACATTGACTATGCAACGGTACCCCCCTGTATATATAGCCTCCCTACTGTCACTTTATTCTATTGTATATATAGCCTCCCTACTGTCACTTTATTTTTTACTTCTGCTCTTTTTTTCTCAACACTTTTTTGTTGTTTTATTCTTACTTTTTTGTTTAAAATAAATGCACTGTTGGTTAAGGGCTGTAAGTAAGCATTTCACTGTAATGTCTGCACCTGTTGTATTCGGCGCATGTGACCAATAAAATTTGATTTGATTTGATTTGATTTGATTTGAGTGTGTGGAGACTCTAGTAGACTCAGTTCCTCTGTCTCTTCAGTGGAATTCCAAGAATGCTCTCAGGGCAGGGTCAAGGACTTCTGAAGGCAGTTAATTAACTGTTAATAACTATTAATACAAATGCTGTTGCTCATCATCTCCCTCGCCCCCGCCCCCCACCACTCACACACACACACACACACATGTGTATGCACACATATACACACACACACACACACACACAAGAGATAAATGTATGTCCATTATTATTTCTACAAAGTTTCAATTTGGTTTTAGTCATTTCAATGTAGATTGAGGTCCCCCACCCCCCAAAAAAAGAACACAAATAATTTATTTATCTATTATTTTAGTAAATTTTACTAAGACATCATGGCGGGCCATATTAAATCATCTGGCGGGCCGCGTGTTTGCCATCCTTGCACTTACCTCTAGTTTAGTGAGCTGGAAGATTAACCACAACCTGTTCAGCACATGAACTGTTTATTGTCTATTTACAGGTTCAGATGTTTATCATGACATCCTGGCAAGCAAGTAGTAAGTTTTTTGCCTTTGAGTCTCATTTTGCTTAATGAGTCACATGCATGCATTCGTTTGTTTTTTTCGTTTATTTGTTAGTTCATTCATGCGTTCGGGACCTGGTCAAAAGAAGAGGGAATAGGGTGCCATTTGGGACGTGTCCTCTCGCTCTCCTTCCCTTCAACACCACTTATCTGCCAACCCCAGCACCTCACCCTCTCTGATCCATTCAGACGGAAACAAAAGCTCAGTCACCATACAAGACGGAGCGGTAAGAATCAGAGTCTGGATAAAAATATAAATCACTTCAGGCATGTGAGCAACCTCTCACTTCGACCTTGTAAATATACTCTGTAAAGACTTACTGTAGAAGGACTCAATGCACTATGTACTTACGGTATGATAATAGAGTCTTTGTCATGTTTTGGCACATTCAACACAGCAGCAGAATGGGGAATAGAGACATTTGAAAGGCGGATCTCTCTCTCTCTCTCTCTCTCTCGCTATCTGTCAGTGATGCTATCTCAGTCTGTTCATAGTACTGCAATGCTCACTCACTTACAGACGTCAAAAACCATTTTCTTACTAACTGCTCTTTGAATATGTATTAGACAGTGTTTTCTGCTGTGTACAAGGAATGGTTGATTTTTGCCAGAGCATACAAGTCAGAGGCTAAGTCCCAAATGGCACCCTATTCCCTACATAGTGCACTACTTTGAACCAGCGCCTTATGGGCCCTGGTCAAAAGTAGTGCACTATATAGTGGAATAGGGTACCATTTTGGACGCTCTGCCACTGTATTGATTCTCTTAAATCTGTTTGCTGCAAATGAAACTCACTCCGAGGAGCAGTGATAAATGTAGGAGGGAATGGTGGATGACAGGTGAAATGGTCCTTTAGAAAAATGAGAGAGAGAGAGAGAGAGAGAGAGAGAGAGAGAGAGAGAGAGAGAGAGAGAGAGAGAGAGAGAGAGAGAGAGAGAGAGAGAGAGAGAGAGAGAGAGAGAGAGAGAGAGAGAGAGATCTGTGTTTTCTTCTTTCTAAATGATGACATTTGATTTTGTCTGGCTGCTGCTTTTAGTATGACAGGTAATGAAGAGGAGGAGCTTATAGCTTTTCTATTTTTTTCCCTTTCTATCTCTCTCATTCTCTCTCCCTATCTCTCTCTCCCTCTCTCTCCCTCTCTCCCTCTCTCTCCCTCTCTCTCCCTCTCTCTCTCTCTCTGTCTCTCTCTCCCTTTCACTCTCTCCACTGCACATTTCTGTGGATGACAAACGATAATGGTCCTTATCCCCTGATGTAAAGAATTCAGCAATCAGCCGCTCCGCGTCACAAGCTCCTGGGAGACCCCTCATTTAGAGACAAGATTGAAACGCCCCATAATCATCAGCCAGCAACACAGAGATGGAAAACACAAATAACACAATGGTGACTATAAAATATTCACCGAATTCATAGAATCACCGCTGACCCACCTACTCATCTAAACAGTACAGTGCATTCGGAAAGTATTCAGACCCCTTTACTTTTTCACATTTTGTTACGTTACAGCCTTATTCTAAAATGGATTAAATAAAAAAATGTCATTTTCAATCTACACACAATACCCCATAATGACAAAGTTAAAACAGGTTTTTAGGAATTAGTGGACATTTATTAAAAATAAAAACAGAAATATCTTATTTACGTAAGTATTCAGACCCTTTGCTATGAGACTCGAAATTGAACTCAGGTGCATCCTGTTTCCATTGATGATCCTTAAGATCTTTGTACAACTTGATTGGAGTCCACCTGTGGTCAATTCAATTGATTGGACATGATTTGGAAAGGCACACACCTGTCTATATATGGTCCCACAGTTGACAGTGCAAAAACCAAGCCATGAGGTTGAAGGAATTGTCCGTAGAGCTCCGAGACAGGATTGTGTCGAAGGCACAGATCTGGGGAAGGGTACCAGAAAATGTCTGCAGCATTGAAGGTCCCCAAGAACACAGAGGCCCCATCATTCTTAAATGGAAGAAGTTTGGAACCGCCAAGACTCTGGCGGTTCCAAAGCTGGCCGCCCGGCAAAACTGAGCAATCGGGGGAGAAGGGCCTTGGTCAGGGAGGTGACCAAGAACCCGATGGTCACTCTGACAGAGCTTCAGAGTTCCTCTGTGGAGATGGGAGAACCTTCTAGAAGGACAACCATCTTTGCAGCACTCCACCAATCAGGCCTTTATGGTAGAGTGGCCAGATGGAAGCCAATCCTCAGTAAAAGGCACATGACAGCCCGCTTGGACTTTGCCAGAAGGCACTGTAAGGACTCTCAGACCATGAGAAACAAGATTCTCTGGTCTGATGAAACCAAGATTGAACTCTTTGTCCTGAATGTCAAGCGTCACGTCTGGAGGAAACCTGGCACCATCCCTACGGTGAAGCATTGTTGTGGCAGCAGCATCATGCTGTGGGGATGTTTTTCAGTGGCAGGGACTGGGAGACTAATCAGGATCGAGGAAAAGATGAATGGAGCAAAGTACAGAGAGATCCTTGATGAAAACCTGCTCCAGAGCGCTCAGGACCTCAGACTGGGGCAAAGGTTCACCTTCCAACAGGACAACGACCCTAAGCACACAGCCAAGACAACGCAGGAGTGGCTTCGGGACAAGTCTCTGAATGTCCTTGAGTGGCCCAGTCAGAGCCCAGACTTGAACCCGATCGAACATCTCTGGAGAGACCTCAAAATGGCTGTGCAGCGACATCCAACCTAACAGACCTTGAGAGGATCTGCAGAGAAGAATGGGAGAAACTCCCCAAATACAGGTGTGCCAAGCTTGTAGCGTAATACCCAATAAGATTCGAGGCTGTAATCACTGCCTAAGTTGCTTCAACAAAGTACTGAGTAAAGGGTCTGAATACTTTTGTAAATGTAACACAAATATTTTCTCAACAGGTTATGGTCAATAATATCAAATGCTGCACTGAAAGCTAACAGTACAGCTCCCACAATCTTCTTCTTATCAATTTATTTCAAATAATCATCAGTCATTTGTGTCACTGCAGTGTATGTTGAGTGCCCTTCTCTATAAGCATGCTGAAAGTCTGTTGTTAATTTGTTTACAGAGAGGTAGCATTGTATTGTGTCAAACACCATTTTTTCCAACAGTTTGCCAAGAGCTGGCAGCAAGCTGATATGTCTGCTGTTAGAACCAGTAAAGGCCACTCTTTACCACTCTTGGGTAGCGGAATGACTTTGGCTCCAGGCCTGAGGACAAAGACTTTCCTCTAGGCTCAGATTAAATATATGACAGATAGGAGTGGCTATAATGTCAGCTACCATCCAAAGTAGCTTTCCATCTAAGTTGTCAATGCCAGGAGGTTTGTCATTATTGCTCAATAACAATAATTGTTCCACCTCTCCCACATGAACTTGAATACGATGGCTCACTGTTCGTTGTTGGCATTTCCTGCCTAAGTTTGCCCACTTTGCCAAGGAAGTAATCATTACAATAATTGGCAACAACAAATGGTTTTGTGATGAATAAACCATCTGATTCAATGAAAGACGGAGTTGAATTTGTCTTTCTGCCCATAATTTAATTTAAAGTACTCCAAAGTTTTTTTTCCACCATTCTTTATATCATTGATCTTCAAATCAAATTGTATTTGTCACATGCGCCGAATAAAACAGGTGTAGACCTTACAGTGAAATGCTTACTTACAAGCCCTTAACCAATAATGCAGTTAAAGAAATAGTTAAGAAAATATTTACTAAATAAACTAAAGTAAAAAATAAATTAGCAACAATAAAATAACAATACCGAGGCTATATACAGGTGGTACCGGTACCGAGTCAGTATGCGGGGGTAATGGTTGGTTGAGGTAATTTGTACGTGTAGGTAGGGGTAAAGTGACTATGCACAGATAATAAACAGCGATGTCGTGACGTGACTTTAACATTAATCTGAAGACTGTTATTTATCTAATTAACTAACTTTGTTTAATTGTTACCCGACTAAATTAATAATGTAACAATTAACTCATTAGTATCTGGGGCACCAACGAGAGCAGTTCTTTAAAGAGTCACCATCTCCTGAATTAAACTCTGAAAGGTATTTACCTATCATATCTATAAACAGTCAACTTATTAATCATATCCTCGTATCATATCATCATTCTGAACAGTCGTAACCTCCTTGCATCTGCAAAAACCCAAGCCTTACTGATGATTTAATACTACACAAATTGGTTTAATTATTTATTTACTAGCTAATTAAATGGGAACACAGGATAAACATACACACTCTGCACCGGTTATTGACTGGAGAAAACAGGTCCCTAGCGGAATGACAACAATATAGCTGCTTGTTAAAGAAGAGATGGAAGAGGGAGAGAGACACTTAACATTGCCACATTCAGAAACTACTCTCCTCTATAGTAACCATATACTTTGCACACGAACCGCCGCCCTCTTTGAGTAAGAAATCATGAATGTATTTTTGTGAAATGCATGGTTCGCCGTGTATCTCTCTCGGTGGACAGGACCACCCTGGAAAGGGAGTTGGGCCTTCTCGCGGCAAGCTTGTATGGCTCTGATTGTCCAAAAAGTTTCCAATAAGTCTTCTACTGTTGTTCTCTTCTTCGTAGTTGTCCGGTCTCCGATGACTGAACAGAACTACAGAGTTGATTTTCCTTCCATTTGCTTTTGAAAATGCTTCTTGGAAGATAGGCTAGCCAGCCGTATCGATGATTCCCAGTGGAGTGATGGGCGTAGTGTAACACGATGGTTTGAGAAGAGTAGCAGGATGATTCTACTTAAATTCGTTTTCAAAGATACTTTACTTAGGACAGCTAATCAGCCATTCCAGTGATTGTCCGGGAGGTGAGTTTTCCTTCTCCACCTCGTGTTGCAATTCAGAGTTCCAACCATTTTAAATGTGTAGCGACCGCTTAACGTCTTTGTGGTCTAATGTGTTGATTAGTAACCCATCATTTATACACTTTGGTCGAAAAGGGGCGGTTCCGTCAGGCTGACACGGTCTCTGACCTCACTTGGGGCGTGACTTGTCCCTGTGCAAAGCTTATGGAAAACAATTGTCTCTTATATCTTCTCAAATCACATCCCTCTCTTAACAAAAATACTTTCATCATTTGTCATATTACATGCACAACGTATAGGATGGAAAGTTCCTACATGTAGTGGGTATACTTTCCAAGTTACAGTATTTCCTTTATAACATTTTTTATGACAACAGAAAATATCAAACAAAATGACCTTAGTGTCCAACAGATCCTCTCTGACCATTCCCCACGTTCTACGTTAAGAATATTATTCCAGTATTCGCTTTTGAACGTGTTAAAGTTTCAGCTGGAAAAAGTCTGTTGAAACAAAGACATTCCTTGGGTGGATCTTGAGAGGGAGATCCTGGCCTTCTTTGTTGATTTACAACAGGGTGTGAGCTGTTAACCCCCCTCTACGGGTGAAAGGGTGTCTGATTGAAGTTATTCATTTCAAACCTGATCTGACCTATTTGGATTCTCGTGGACATTCATGACAGCGAATAGCAGCAGTGTAAAATCAAAGGGGGGTGAGGGGGGTGGTCAATGTAAATAGTCCGGGTGGCCATTTGAATAATTGTTCAGCAGTCTTATGTCTTGGGGGTAGAAGCTGTTAAGGAGCCTTTTGGTCCTTGACTTGGCGCTCCGGTACCGCTTGCCGTGCAGCAGCAAAGAGAAAGGACTTGGCTTCATAATACAGTTTCTTCTTTTTGTTGAGTTTAGTCACATAATTTCTCAATTTGCAATAAGTCAGCCAGTCAGATGCGCAGCCAGACTTATTAGCCACTCCTTTTGCCCCATCTATTTTATCCATACAGTTTTTCCATTCCTCATCAATTCATGTAGCCTTAACAGTTCTAACAGTCAGTTTCTTAAAAGGTTCATCAGTAATTGGAAGAAGCAATTTCATAATTTCAGCGTCTGCATGCTCCTTATTAATCACATCAGACCAACATTTTTAACATCATCCACAGAAGAGTCACAGCAAAATCTTTTGTATGATCTCTTATACACTCTTTTAGGCCCAGCTTTTGGAACTTTGGCTTGGATCATCCAGCACAGGCAAGGGAGTGTGGCGTGGTGTGCAGCCAGGGAGATAGGCACACACACTGGGCAGCCATGCAGGCCCTGCTACAGTGGCCAGAGAGCAGAGCCATACAGAATGTGAGTCCCAAAATGGTACCCTATTCCCTATATAGTGCACTACTTCTGACCAGGGCTCATAGGGATCTGGTCAAAAGCAGTGCACTATATAGGGAATAGGGTGCCATTTGGGAAGCAAACCAGGGACTGCATCAAAGCCGGTACAGCTGTCCCTCTGTAAGCTGCGTGGCTGTCTTGCAAGGTTTTCATCTGCTTGGCTCTAGTGGTGCGGAGCCTGCCCATCCTCCTGCCTGACTGTGATTTTGTCTCTCATGGGAGGAACAACAAACAGCGAGGGACGGCCTTCGTTGGACCCTTTCCTCTCTCTCATCTCTCTCTCTGCAACCTCTCTCTATTTCTCTTCTCAATATCTCTCTCCCTTTCTCCTCTCCTTCTTTTAAGCTCTCTCTCTCTCTCTCTCTCTCTCTCTCTCTCTCTCTCTCTCTCTCTCTCTCTCTCTCTCTCTCTCTCTCTCTCTCTCTCTCTCTCTCTCTCTCTCTCTCTCTCTCTCTCTCTCACACACACACACACACACACAAACACATGCTGGCAGAGAGAGAGAGAGAGAGAGAGAGAGAGAGAGAGACTGTACTGGCAGAGAGTGTGTGGTTCAATAGAGACAGTATCCCCCATAGAGTAGGACTAGATGTTTGTCTGGTGGCACCTTCACATGGGAATAATGGCTTCTGATCTGAAGCATCTGCTCTCACTGGGACATACATCTCTGTCCAGCACAACACAACACAACACAAAACAAGTCAGGATGAGCTCAAAACCCACAACACATCTCCATGGTTACAGTGTCCATTTTAGAACACCCTCAACCTAAAGACTCACAGCCTCACCTTGACACCATACAAGGGTTTATTTCCGGGAAGTCAAATCAAATCATAAAATCACATTTTATTTGTCACATGCTTCGTGAACAACAGGTGTAGACTAACAGGGAAATTCTTACCTACGGGTCCTTTTCCAACAATGCAGAGAAAAATATAAATAGTAATAAATAAATAAAAACATAGATGGTGAACAGGCATGATCATGTTCATACTGTTCATGTTTTTCAATGAAAATACTTGTCTATGTAGAGGACCTTGAATCTACAGTATGCTAGCTACAAATCATAAATCTACAGTATGCTAGCTACCAATCATACATCTACAGTATGCTAGCTATCAATCATAAATCTACAGTATGCTAGCTACCAATCAAAAATCTATGGTATGCTAGCTAACAATCATAATTAAGTGTACATATTGTGGAGAGACATATTGGAATGTGTTGCCGTATAAAGAAAATAACACCTTATTCAGGATCGCCCTATTTATGATTCATAGGCAGTTGAACATTCTCGCTCTCCCTTTCCATGACACTGAAAAGATTAATGAATTTCAAATATTAGTTGGATGTGTAGGTATTTTGCACTGCATGTCAAGGAGAACATCCATTGATCAGTACATTATTAAGTGACCTTTCAGGTCAGAGGTACGGTTCAAGTTGAGAGGTATAGTTTAAGTTTAGTGGTATGGTTCAAGTTTAGAGGTATGGTTCAAGTTTAAAGGGATGGTTCAAGTCAGAGGTACGGTTCAAGTTTAGAGGTATGGTTCAAGTCAGAGGTATGGTTCAAGTCAGAGGTATGGTTCAAGTCAGAGGTATGGTTCAAGTATAGAGTTATGGTTCAAGTTTAGAGTTATGGTTCAAGTTTAGAGTTATGGTTCAAGTCAGAGGTACAGTTCAAGTTTAGAGTTATGATTCAAGTTTAGAGTTATGGTTCAAGTTTAGAGGTATGGTTCAAGTTTAGAGGTATGGTTCAAGTTTAGAGGTATGGTTCAAGTTTAGAGGTATGGTTCAAGTTGAGAGGTATGGTTTATGTTTAGACGTATGGTTCAAGTCAGAGGTATGGTTCAAGTTTAGAATTATGGTTCAAGTTTAGAGGTATGGTTCAAGTCAGAGGTATGGTTCAAGTTTAGAATTATGGTTCAAGTTTAGAGGTATGGTTCAAGTCAGAGGTACAGTTCAAGTTTAGAGGAAAGGTTATCTGCTGTCTTTGTGATCTGGATTGAGCTGAGTCAGAGAGAGAGATAATAATGAAAGTTCTAATATTATTTGTCCTCAAGACCTTTAGATACAAAATGTCAAGGTCATGAATATTCACTGCAGAGGAAGGATATGAGCAACCAATCATGAAACAATGAATGCTACACAAAAACACAGACCAACAAACAAGGCAGACGAACCCTAGGGGGAAATCTAGACAAATTAACATTTGACTTATATTACACCATGAGAAGATTAGTTTTCGTTCATGTTGTTTTCAGTGTTTTGGAGGTTTCAGTCATGTAAAGAACCCCACACTTCCAAAGCTGCTTCCTGGAGGGTGAGGGGTTATTGTGACAGAACAAAGAGGATTGTCTGAATTGACATCGACAAGGCTTGACAAGGGATAGGCTCATGCTATGCTATTGAATCTACGGTTCAGGGACGGCCTGTTCAATAGGGCGATATGGGCGATGCACTGCCAAACGGGAAAAGGAAGGGATTTTTTTTCTAATCAATTATATCACGGCAACAGTAGTTATCAGTGTTGTAATCTATACGTCTGATCTGCCACAGTGCCACACTGCCACTAAATGTCGAATCAGGCTAAAGTCGTGCTTCAAATGGCTCCACCCCCTTTTGGGGCGATTTCAGTCAGATTGAAAATCGCCCAGAACTTCTGTCATAGACTCCCATGTAAAATCTATTTTTTTCAAATTTCAGAGCCTTCAATACAATCTCAATGGGTGTCTGTGGGCTTGCACTTACGCGCTTTCGTCATACGTTACGTAACCATGAATGTAACTGAGAAAAGAGTGGATTGTTTGAAAGAAGTTCCTTTTTGTCGTCGAACAAATGAAGATAAATTGGCAACGAAACAATTAGGACCTCCCAGACCAAATTTAATAATTCAACAGGTTTCTACTAAAGGCGGAAAGTCCTACACCCGAGGATTTTCCAAAAATTGGTACGAACGAAAAAAGACATTGCCACTCACTCAACTGGATGACGAGGGATACAGGCTAGCTGTCCGCCGCCACAACGATGAGGTTAGTGTTGATAATCACAAGTTTACTGGATGTGGATATGGTGTAATAAAGGCAGTTTATTCAGAGGTAAATATATCTGGAATCGCGTTCACGGACCCGTTCGTCAAACTCTTAGGGAGCTATAAATTAAGCCCCATTACTTACCATATCAGATAAGAGAAATTGCTGCAGCTACATATATTTTACATCCTGGCCCTACATAGTTCACTATTTGCATCACTTACCAAAATATTACATGTGGTCATATATGCTTGGAAAGTGGAGATGCCATAGAACGTCAAAAAAGTAAACATTGCTGGAGACACATTGCCGTTTTGGAGAAGACATCGCGTTTGCTAGCGAAGAGATTTGTTGTGGCAAATGAACTTGGGCTGGGAATTGCCAGGAACCTCACGATAAGATATATGCATCAGCATTGCGAGTATCATGATTCTATACGTATTGCGATTCGATACTGTGATTTTATTGCGCACCATATGTCTGTTGCAGAGGGATCAGAAAGCCATGAGAACGAGTTTTGATCAGTCATGGAAATAAAAGTGCTGAAAACAAATTGGCTCCCAATGTGAAAAGATTGAGAACAAGCTATGAAGGAACAATAATGGTGTTTTGGTGCAGGTACAGCCAACTAGCGCTAAAATATTGCGATATTGTCAATACAGTATATCGTAAAGTATCACTATGTAACTCGATTTCTTTCACCCCAATCCCTCAAATTAATGGTAAATAACTGAATTGTTTGCCCCACATTTAGCTAAGATGATTAGCTAGCCAGCTAAAATGTTTTAGTTAGTTAGCAGTCACATCTACAATAGTTTACTGTCAATAACATGTCTCCAAAAATGACGTGGTGTCTCCAATTGTGTTGACATTTTACAATTGCAATGCGCATCCATGAGTATCCACTTTCTGTAGCTCAGCTGGTAGAGCATGGTGCTTGTAACGCCAAGGTAGTGGGTTCGATCCCCGGGACCACCCATACACAAAAATGTATGCACGCATGACTGTAAGTCGCTTTGGATAAAAGCGTCTGCTGAATGGCATATTATTATTATTATTATTATTATTATTATTATCTGAAGAGAGCCCCGAAACATTGTGTGCAGACATTTTATGCAATAAATGAAGTAGGTTCAATCTAGTAGTTCTGATCTTCTGATTGGTCCTGATGAGTTGGGCGAGGTCCCCTGCAGGCTACTGTCACTGTTGCATTGGCTCTGAGTCGGGTTCTCTGTCTTCAAATGTTCAGCCTAAGAGAGGGGATTTTTGTGTGTGTGTGTGTGTGTTTAACAGTGATGATGTGTGTGTGTGTGTTTAACAGTGATGATGTGTGTGTGTGTGTGTTTGTGTGTGTGTGTGTGTCCTCAGAGCAAGAACTCGTGAGTTGGAAGAACTGAGAGGCCTATGGCGTGGGTGTTGTCCTTGGCCACCTGCTGACAAGGCTGACAAGATAGGACCCTTTTGTCCATTGTTATTGGATAGGAACAGAACTTATAACCAGCTCCTGACCTAAATAGATCTTAGCACAACATTTTACTCAACATATCATATTCCATATTCACTATAACAAATATATTTACTACGACATTAGCAAGAACCGCCACATCCTCAGCCGGCTAATCCAGTGTGTGAAGTTTTGCGGAGTGTTTGAGTTAGCTTTGCGAGGCAAAGATGAAACTGAGGGCTCCACCAACCCTGGTAAGCCAACACTTTTGAGATCAGTCAATAAATGCTTCTGGTATTGACTTATATGCTGCCCCTGTCTTCATGTTGTTGCTGGACATATCTTTTTTTAAATGTGTGTAGGTCACCTAAATCATCAGAAAAATTGCCCCTCCTGAGAATTTTTTCAGGAGCCGCCACTGCTACGGTTACACTATGTACGTGCATGGTCACCGTAGCGCACAAGAACAACCAAACATGAGATCATTACTGTAGGTCCAAGACATCGTTGATGCCAGGAAGACTCCCATTCTCTCAACCCCACTATGGTTGCATCTGAAATGGCATCCTATTCCCTATATAGTGCACTACTTTTGGCCAGGGCACTCGTCAAAAGTAGTACACTATACAGGGAATAGGATGCTATGAATGACATCCTAAACATCCCTTCCTCAACAGCTAAGTGCAAGATCCCAGTCCCAGGGGTGTTCATTAAACAACATAGCACATATGAACTCGTCAGGGATGGGAATGTGCGTGTGTGTGTGTGGGCTCGTGCGTGTGCGTGTGTTGACATGCCGCATTTGTCCACAAAGGAACTCTTCAGGGAAGGTGAGACACTGAATGCCAAGAGGGGTTCTGGTTCCAGATCGTTTTGACCAGCATAATTTGCTTCTGCGTTCCAGAGCAAATATGCAGAGTAGAACAGAATAGCAGAGCACTGCCTGCTGCATGCAAACACACACACACATACACACACACACACACACACACACGGATGGTGCTTACAAGTGGCTCAGTGAGGCCAATGCCAGAGCTCACAGTGGGGAGCACATCTGTCCTGTGGCTGATAGCTCCATACAAACAAACACACTGCTGCCTGCTTGCCTGCCTGCCTGCCTGCCTGCCTGCCTGGGGCATTTGTTTCTGTAATCTGAAATGGAAGGAGCCACGAGCCGAGTGCCATCATGGTTGCACGTAATGGGAGTGAGTGGGTGTGTGTGTGTGTATGTCTGCCTGCCTGCCTGCCTGCCTGCCTGCCTGCCTGCCTGCCTGCTTGCCTGCCTGCCTGCCTGCCTGCCTGCCTGCCTGCCTGCCTGCCTGCCTGCCCGCCTGCCTCCCTGTGTGTCTCTACAGGGGAGTTGAGCACAGCTTTGTGTTTGAGGTTAGGCTGTATCCTCTATCTACTCATCTTGGTATAGCAGCGTTGCGTCACAGAGCACAGATAGAGGTGGACTGGGAACAACGTCCTCCCTGCAGTTTTATGTTTTAATCCACAGGGAAACCAATTAAGCCTGACAGATGTTGTATTAAGAGTTTGAGTCGAGTCGAGTCATTTAGGTGCTCCTGGTGCAATTTGACACAAGGCATTTGTCTTCACATCTAAACTCTTCCCTGCACAATAGAAATAAAGATTTTAGAGATTGTCACGGTTTTGGCCGAGGCTGCTCCTCTTCCTTGTTCGGGCAGGCTTCGGCGGTCGTCGTCTCCGGAGTACTAGCTGCCACCGTTCTATGTTTCATGTTCATTTGGTTTTGTCTGTTCATAACACCTGTCCCTTATTTGTGTCTTAATTGTTCCCTTATTTAGTTTCGTGTGTTTGGGTCAGGTGTTATGCGTGATTGTTTATTGTCAGCCTGCCTCTGAGAAGTTTATTGTATCTCTCGTTGTTGTTACCCGAGAGCTCGCACTGCGTGCGCTTTTCTTGTTTAAACGCACTGTGTTTTTGTGCGTAATTGTTTGCGCCACCCGGTTGGGTTGGCGACTCATTGTTCACGTGTTTTTGAACATTACTAAAGACGGTTGAAGTCATCCTGGTTCCTGCGCTTGATTCCTTCCACTCATCTACACACACCACTCTGACAGAATCACGCATCACCTCCATGGAATCAGCAGGAGCGACCGCGCCGACAGCCGAGATGGCTGAACGTCTTCGTGGTCAGGAGGACCGCATCAACCAGGTCTGTCATGCCCTGGAGGGGGTGATGAATACTCTGCACCGATGGGAGACCAGCGGGGTTCCCACACCTCCACGAACCGAACCAGCCCCATTGGTCAGCCCTCCTGTCTCATCTCCGGAACCTAGTGGGATTCGGCTCTCGCTCCCGAGGGCGTACGACGGCTCCACTGCCGGGTGTCAAGGGTTCCTGCTGCAGGTGGAGCTCTACCTCGCCACCGTACACCCGGCGCCCTCGGGACACGAGAGCGTCTCAGCCCTCATCTCCTGTCTCACCGGCAAGGCGTTGGAGTGGGCCAACGCCGAGTGGAGGAGAATGGACGCCGCTACCACGAACTATGCGGAGTTCTCCCGCCGCTTCCGTGCTGTGTTCGACCATCCACCAGAAGGGAAGGCGGCGGGGGAACGTCTATTCTACCTCCGACAGGGGATGAGGAGCGCCCAGGACTTTGCCTTGGAGTTTCGGACCCTAGCGGCTGATGCAGGGTGGAATGAGCGGGCCCATATCGACCATTTCCGCTGCAGCCTCCGGGAGGATGTCCAGCGAGAGTTGGCGTGCAGGGACACGTCGTTGACTTTCGATCAGCTGGTCGACATGGCCATCCGGCTGGATACCCTGCTCGCCACCCGTGGGCGTCCCGGAGGAGGGGGTTCGCCCATTCCACTCTCCAGCACCTCCGAGCCGAGCCCTATGGAGCTCGGAGGTGCTGGCGCTAGGGAACGGAGGAGGAGGAGCCCGAGGGGACCCGGCCCTTGCACCAACTGTGGTCGTGGAGGGCACACCGCGGCTAGGTGTTGGGGCGGGTCCTCCAGTGAGGGAGAAGGCAGGTCACGCATTGGGGGGTCCCCCCAGGTGAGTAGGCGCCCTGCTTACCCAGAGCTTTCTGTCGTGCACCTAACCTTGCCTGTTTGTTTCCCACAGGTTGCACCTCGTTCCCAGCATAAGGCGCTGGTAGATTCAGGCGCAGCTGGGAATTTTGTAGATCGCCAGTTCTGTATAGAGTTAGGGATTCCCCTCCTCCCAGTGGATAAGCCTTTCCCCGTCCATGCCCTAGATAGCCGTCCGTTAGGGTCTGGGTTGATTAGGGAAGTCACAGCACCCCTTCAGATGATGGCGCAGGAGGGTCATGAGGAGAGAATTCAGCTCTATCTAATTGACTCTCCTGCGTATCCGGTAGTGCTGGGTCTTCCCTGGTTGATGACTCATGACCCTATTATTAGGTGGCGAGAGAAAGCTCTTAAAGGGTGGTCTGCTCAATGTGAGGGGCGGTGTCTGGGTGTTTCCATAGGGGCGACCTCGGTGGAGAGTCCGAATCTAATGCCAGCACTGCAGATTCCCCCCGAGTATGAGGATTTGGCACTGGCGTTCAGTAAGACTAGGGCGGCGCAGCTGCCGCCTCATAGACGGGGGGATTGTGCGATAGATCTCCAGTCAGGAGCAGCTCTCCCGCGGAGCCATGTGTATCCCTTGTCTCAAGAGGAGAGAAAGGCTATGGAGACATACATCTCTGAGTCTCTTAGACAGGGATACATACGGGCCTCCGTTTCACCCGCTTCCTCAAGTTTCTTTTTTGTGAAGAAAAAGGATGGAGGTCTGCGCCCGTGTATTGATTACCGCGGTCTCAATCAGATCACAGTGAAGTACAGCTATCCACTTCCTCTGATTGCGACTATGACGGAGTCACTGCACGGTGCGCAGTTCTTTACAAAATTGGATCTTAGGAGCGCATATAACTTGGTGCGCATTCGAGAGGGCGATGAATGGAAGACAGCGTTTAGCACGATTTCCGGACACTACGAGTATCTAGTCATGCCATATGGGTTGATGAATGCTCCCTCAGTCTTCCAATCCTTCGTCGATGAGATTTTCCGGGACATGCAGGGACAGGGAGTAGTTGTGTACATCGACGACATTCTGGTGTATAGTCCTACCCGTGCTGAGCATGTAGCCCTGGTGCGCCGAGTATTGAGGAGGCTGTTGGAGCATGACCTATATGTCAAGGCAGAGAAATGTCTGTTTTTCCAGAAGTCGGTCTCCTTTCTGGGTTACCAGTTATCTGCATCAGGGGTGAAGATGGAGGTAGACCGGGTGTCAGCTGTGCGTAATTGGCAGACCCCAACCACTGTGAAGGAGGTGCAACGGTTCTTGGGTTTTGCGAATTATTACCGGAGGTTTATCCGGGGTTTTGGACAGGTGGCAGCTCCCATAACGTCTCTGTTAAAGGGGGGTCCGGTGCGCTTGCGGTGGTCAGCTGAGGCGGACAGGGCATTTGGGAGACTAAAGGACCTGTTTACCTCGGCGCCGGTGTTGGCGCATCCGGATCCCTCTTTACCGTTCCAAGTAGAGGTGGACGCGTCAGAGGCCGGGATAGGGGCCGTTCTTTCCCAGCGTTCTGGCACTCCACCTAAACTCCGTCCCTGTGCGTTCTACTCAAAGAAGCTCAGTCCAGCGGAGCGGAATTATGACGTAGGAGACAGGGAGCTGTTAGCCGTGGTACAGGCCCTAAAGGTGTGGCGGCATTGGCTCGAGGGGGCTCAACACCCTTTCCTCATTCTAACTGACCATCGTAACCTGGAGTACATCCGGGCAGCTAGGAGACTGAATCCTCGCCAGGCTCGCTGGACTATGTTCCTAGCCCGGTTTGTGTTTAAAATCACATACATCCCTGGGTCCCAGAACGGGAAGGCAGATGCTCTGTCTCGGCGGTATGACGCAGAGGAGAGGTCAGTTGAGTCCACGCCCATACTACCGGAGTCTTGTCTGGTTGCTCCGGTGGTGTGGGAGGTTGATGGTGAGATCGAGCGGGCGTTACGCACCGACCCGAGTCCTCCACAGTGTCCTGTGGGTCGGACGTACGTTCCGCTCGAGGTACGCGATCGCCTCATTTGTTGGGCTCATACGTCCCCCTCCTCTGGCCATCCGGGTATCGGCCGGACAGTGCACTGCCTTAGCACGAAGTACTGGTGGCCAACGTTAGCTAGGGATGTGAGGATTTATGTCTCCTCCTGTTCGGTGTGTGCCCAGTGTAAGGCGCCCAGACATTTGCCCAGGGGTAAGTTACAACCCCTGCCTATTCCACAACGACCCTGGTCCCACCTCTCGGTGGATTTTGTTACCGACCTTCCCCCCTCACAGGGGAATACTACCATCCTGGTCGTTGTGGATCGGTTCTCTAAGGCCTGTCGTCTCCTTCCCATGCCGGGTCTACCCACTGCCCTACAGACCGCTGAGGCTCTGTTCACCCATGTCTTCCGGCATTACGGGGTACCCGAGGATATAGTGTCTGACCGAGGCCCCCAGTTCACCTCTAGAGTGTGGAGAGCATTTATGGAACGGTTGGGGGTTTCGGTAAGCCTTACCTCGGGGTACCACCCGGAGAGTAATGGGCAGGTTGAACGTGTCAACCAGGATGTGGGTAGGTTTCTGAGGTCATACTGTCAGGGCCGGCCGGAGGAGTGGGCGAGATATGTGCCCTGGGCCGAGATGGCACAGAACTCTCTTCGCCACTCCTCCACCCAACTAACCCCTTTTCAGTGTGTGTTAGGGTACCAGCCGGTTCTGGCACCATGGCATGAGAGCCAGATCGAGGCCCCCGCTGTGGATGAGTGGGTGCGGCGCTCGGAGGAGACGTGGGACGCTGCACACGTCCATCTGCAGCGTGCCATACGTCGACAGAAGACGAGCGCCGACCTACACCGCAGTGAGGGGCCAGTGTACGCACCTGGAGATCGAGTCTGGCTCTCAACCAGAAACCTGCCCCTCCGCCTGCCCTGCCGGAAGCTGGGTCGGCGGTTTGTGGGGCCATTTAAAGTCCTGAGGAGATTGAACGAGGTGAGTTATAGGTTAGAACTACCTGTTGATTACAAAAATATTAACCCCTCGTTCCATGTGTCTCTCCTCAGGCCGGTGGTAGCTGGTCCACTCCAGGACTTTGAGATTGAGGAGACTCCTCCGCCCCCGTTGGACATCGAGGGGGCTCCGGCGTACACCGTGAGGTCCATCCTGGATTCTAGACGCCGGATGGGGGGTCTTCAATATCTCGTGGAGTGGGAGGGGTACGGCCCGGAGGAGCGGTGCTGGGTGCCAAGGAGGGACGTATTAGACCAGTCCCTACTGACCGATTTCCATCGGGGTCATCCTGCGCGCCCTGCTCCGCGTCTTCCGGGTCGTCCCCGAGCTCCGGGTCGGCGCAAGGCTGGAGCCGCGCGTCAAGGGGGGGGTACTGTCACGGTTTCGGCCGAGGCTGCTCCTCTTCCTTGTTCGGGCAGGCTTCGGCGGTCGTCGTCTCCGGAGTACTAGCTGCCACCGTTCTATGTTTCATGTTCATTTGGTTTTGTCTGTTCATAACACCTGTCCCTTATTTGTGTCTTAATTGTTCCCTTATTTAGTTTCGTGTGTTTGGGTCAGGTGTTATGCGTGATTGTTTATTGTCAGCCTGCCTCTGAGAAGTTTATTGTATCTCTCGTTGTTGTTACCCGAGAGCTCGCACTGCGTGCGCTTTTCTTGTTTAAACGCACTGTGTTTTTGTGCGTAATTGTTTGCGCCACCCGGTTGGGTTGGCGACTCATTGTTCACGTGTTTTTGAACATTACTAAAGACGGTTGAAGTCATCCTGGTTCCTGCGCTTGATTCCTTCCACTCATCTACACACACCACTCTGACAGAGATAGAAAGAGAGGTAGTTTTGTTTGCCAATAAAATGCTACAGATGTAGGATCTTTCATTTGATCACTCTTTTGTTGCTGAGAATTTTCCTTCACAGCAGGAAATGCAAACATGTAGTGTATTTGACGTTTAAAAAGGCTTCTAAAGTTTGTAATTTCCACTTTGAAATGTCAGACTTGATTTGCCCTAATGAAAAATGTATCAACTCCTACAAAATTGTCCATTAATTATAATCTAGATAATAATTCACAGTTCCTGTTGCTGCAGGATAATTTTCTAAAATTAAGATCCTACATCTGTACTGGTATGACAGTAAAGAGAGCAGGAGAAAATCATGAAAGGTGTTAAAAAGCTAGGTTTAATGTTGTTCTCTAGCAGAACAGGGTTAGTCTAAATCCAACTGATATAAAGACGTTGTCAAACCATTAAAATTATGAATAACAAAACGTTCCTTTGATCTACAGCCTCCTGTAGCTCGGTTGGTAGAGCGTGGCGCTCGCAACGCCAGGGTTGTGGGTTCAATTCCCATGGGGGGGGGGCAGTATGAAAAGTGTATGCGCTCACTAACTGTAAGTCGCTCTGGATAAGAGCGTCTGCTAGATGACTGACATGTACAGTGGAACAAAAAGGTAAATGTCATAGTTTCTTCAGTTTTTAACCAAACTTGTTTAAAACTTCTGAAATGAAACATACAGTATATGGAGTTCAAAAACTATGCCAGACATGTAAGATGTTGGATGTGGCAGTCAAACAGTACAAAGTACCTGCACACACACACACACAGTCTCACACTGTTCACACCGTTGAAATACATGAATTTTACAGCATGGCATCTCCAAAGCCTTCATTGTTGGCTAATATTCTTCCTAACAACAAGAGGAACATGATATGGAAAACATGGGGGGTACTGATTATTGCAGAAATGCTAAGATTATTGCAGAAACATGTCAGACTTCAAAAGTCTAAGACACACACATGCACTCAAACACACATGCACTCACACACACGTGCACTCACACACACATGCACTCACACACACGTGCACTCACACACACATGCACTCAAACACACATGCACTCACACACACATGCACTCAAACACACATGCACTCACACACATATGCACTCACTCACACACACACATCCACAGTCTAACATACACTCACAGTCAAGAAAGTGGAATTTGTCGGTCTGCTTTTGCTTGGAACCATTATGATGTTAAATGATAGCAGCACAGATGCAGTAGTATGTGTTAGTATATACTGAGCATGTAGTAAAGTTTAGTACAATACAGTACAGTACAGTACAGTACAATAAAGTGATGTACAGTGTAGTACAGTACAGTACAATACAGTGCAGTACAGTACAATGCAATGCAGTACAGTGTAGTACAATACTGTGTAATACAATACAGTATAGCACAGTGCAGTAGAGTACAGTACAGTACAATACAGTGCAGTAAAGGGCAGTACAGTACAATATAGTGCAGTGCAGTACAATACAGTACAATACAGCACAGTACAATCATGTGCAATACAGTGCAGGACAGTACAGTACAGCACAGCACTGTACAGTACAATACAGTGCAGTGCAGTATAGTACAGTACAGTACAATACAGTACAATACAGTACAGTACAATACAGTACATTATACAACGGGTGGGTCTAATCCTGAATGCTGATTGGTTAAAACCGCATTCCAGCCGGTGTCTATTCCACAAGTTGCCACCAGCTAAATTTATGATGTTAAAATGCCTATTTACTCTGTTCCATCTGACTGTGCAATCCACTGTCTCATCAACCCAGCCAAGCAATTTATACACTTGATCTCCACTATAAAAAGCCTCTAGACATTATCTCACATTTGTTTTAGACTAATATTTCGTTTTTCAGCAGCGGAGATTGTATAAACCTTGCTGTTTGTCTCTCCGACATTTGCAACATTGTTTCAATATTCAAATTTGATCTCCAACTGTCCCATAGTAATGAACGTGTCGGGAGTCGGGACGAGACAGACAGGCAGGCAGTGTTTCTCAACCAGTCGACATCATGAATCAGCTGGCATCATTTTTATGGATATATACAAAGAAATGTCAATTGAAAAAGGTTAAACGAAACGAAGTGCAGCTAGTTTGCGGTCTTTCCAGCTTCAGTTTGAAGTTATTGTGTTAGCTGTGTTGTTGGCTAGCTCCTCTGAACAACAGTGTCCTGACAAGTGAGAACATTTTCTATGCCAGATGAAATCACGCCTCATTAGCTCATTGTTATTAATGTATCCAAATAAATGTCTCTAGAAAACAGCTTAAACAAATGCAGCTACTTTGCTGTTATTCTGGCTGCACTTTTTGACATGACTGTAAATTAGCCGTAGATGGCTAGCTAGCAAGCAAGAGATAAGAACGTTGCCAGCCAGTATGGCAATGGAACATTTAGAACGAAAAGACTGAATGACTGAGTCTCTGGCAACCGAACCGATAGAACGAAAGACCAGCCGGCTTGGGTAGCAACCTTAGATTTGTGTCGGGATTATATTTTGTGGAAGGACAAAATAGTATGAATAAATTAATCAAAATAAAGTTCTAAATTAAAATATGTCAATAATTATTTGAATATGTTGGTAACCCGTTGTATAACGTTGTATATCTTCCAAACAGCGTCTTCTCGTGCAGTATCACTTAAGTACAGTACAGTACAATACAGTACAGTACAGTACAATACAGTACAGTACAGGACAGTACAAAACAGTACAAAACAGTACATTACAGTGCAGTGCAGTACAGGACAGTGCAGTGCAGTACAGGACAGGACAGTGCAGTACAGGACAGTGCAGTACAGGACAGTGCAGTACAGGACAGTGTAGTACAGTACAGTACAATACAGTGCAGTGCAGTATAATACAGTGCAGTATAATACAGAAGTCTGCTCTACATTTGATTTTGATTGATAGAATCCTTTAACAACACCTCAGGAACAGGTACAAGTGTGCCTTATAATTTGAAGACAATTATGAATGATATAATAACTTATATAACAAGTGATGAAGCAGACATTTCATTGGCTCACTGCCATTCCATCCATTAGTGCACTAATAGCACTCTTGGGAACCTTCAATTATACCTATTCACACAATTGCTTGTTAAAACAACTCTTATAGTTTTCATCTACAGCTCTGTTGTTTTGAATTTCTAACACAGATATTAGGTCATAGGTCACAGAGAGAATGGTGACTATATAGGGAATAGGGTGCCATTTGGGATGCAGCCCCTGAATCTAGCTCTCAGATCTTTTTAACCTGCCGACAGTTCATTGGACAAATGGAGAATGATTATCTTCAGGGTCCGATGCAGACTGTTTAAGGAGGAGGGTATTTGTGTGATTAGTTTGCTACTGGTAAAACGCTGAGGAAGAGGAATAAGATAGGGAGTGATGACTCGTGGCTTTGTCTGATTAGAAGTTAAAACTCATCATAGATTCTACTAGTAAGTTCAACTGATGAGCTCCAACTCATCTATTATATTATATTCTCATTCTTTTCGATTCTATTCTATTTTCATTCTATTTTCATTCCATTTTATTCTTATTGTCATTCTATTCTTTTGCAGTTTTTCCATAATCAAGCACCATCTCCATCCATCTCCCCGGTGATAAAGATTCATTTAGAACATCTCTGACATCCAAATTAATTTCCTGCCTGAGAATGAGGATGAATGATTCAAAACACTCTATCTGAGATCCCATCTGAGATAAAACACACACCATGAAATACATACAACACCATGAAATACATCTGAAATGAGTATGAGGTGATAGATCAGATTGACATCATTCCAGTAAAGAATGTGTGCCACTGTTCTAAAGAATGTAGAAGACAGAATGTTGGCTATGCCTCTGTGCTAGTTCTAGGGCAACTGGAGCTCCTGGTTTAAATCATAGCTCTATATTGCTTTAAACCTTTATTTAACTAGGGAAGTCTGTTA
Source organism: Coregonus lavaretus (assembly GCF_964263955.1). Lineage (NCBI taxonomy): Eukaryota > Metazoa > Chordata > Actinopteri > Salmoniformes > Salmonidae > Coregonus > Coregonus lavaretus. The sequence continues at coordinate 41,743,866 of NC_140004.1, read as the reverse complement.
AGAACAAATTCTTATTTACAATGAAGGCCTACCAAAAGGCAAAAGGCCTCCTGCGAGGACGGGGGATTAAAAATAAAAATATAGGACAAAAGAGAGAGACACCACAACACTACATAAAGAGAGACCTAAGACAACAACACAGCATGGCAGCAACACATGACAACACAGCATGGTAGCAACACAACATGACAACAACACGGTAGCAACACAACATGGCAGCAGCAACAACATCGTACAAACATTATTGGGCACAGACAACAGCACAAAGGGCAAGAAGGTAGAGACAATAATACATCACGCGAAGCAGCCACAAGTGTCAGTAAGAGTGTCCATGATTGAGTCTTTGAATGTAGAGATGGAGATAAAACTGTCCAGTTTGACTGTTTTTTGGAGCTCGTTCCAGTCGCTAGCTGCAGCGAACTGAAAAGAGGAGCGACCCAGGGATGTGTGTGCTTTGGGGACCTTTAACAGAATGTGACTGGCAGAACGGGTGTTGTATGTGGAGGATGAGGGCTGCAGTAGGTATCTCATATAGGGGGGAGTGAGGCCTAAGAGGGTTTTATAAATAAGCATCAACAAGTGGGTCTTGCGACGGGTATACAGAGATGACCAGTTTACAGAGTATAGAGTGCAGTGATGTGTCCTATAAGGAGCATTGGTGGCAAATCTGATGGCCGAATGGTAAAGAACATCTAGCCGCTCAAGAGCACCCTTACCTGCCGATCTATAAATTACGTCTCCGAATCTAGCATGGGTACGATGGTCATCTGAATCAGGGTTCGTTTGGCAGCTGGGGTGAAAGAGGAGCGATTACGATAGAGGAAACCAAGTCTAGATTTAACCTTAGCCTGCAGCTTGGATATGTGCTGAGAGAAGGACAGTGTACCGTCTAGCCATATTCCCAAGTACCTGTTTGAGGTGACTACCTCAAGCTCTAAACCCTCAGAGGTAGTAATCACACCGGTGGGGAGAGGGGCATTATTTTTACCAAACCACATTACCTTTGTTTTGGAGGTGTTCAGAACAAGGTTAATGTCAGAGAAAGCTTGTTGGACACTAAGAAAGCTTTGTTGTAGAGCGTTTAACACAACATCTGGGGAGGGGCCAGCTGAGTATAAGACTGTATCATCTGCATATAAATGGATGAGAGATATTCCTTCTGACTGAGCTATGTTGTTGATGTAAATTGAGAAGAGCGTGGGGCCTAGGATCGAGCCTTGAGGTACTCCCTTGGTGACAGCCAGTGGCTGAGACAGCAGATTACTTTACACATTGCACTCTTTGAGAGAGGTAGTTAGCAAACCAGGCCAAAGACCCCTCAGAGACACCAATACTCCTTAGCCGGCCAACAAGAATGGAATGGTCTACCGTATCAAAAGCTTTGGCCAAGTCAATAAAAATAGCAGCACAACATTGCTTAGACTCAAGGGCAATGGTGACATCATTTAGGACCTTTAATGTTGCAGTGACTCATCCATAACATTAGAGAAAACCAGATTGCATACCAGAGAGAATACTATAGACATCAAGAAAGCCAGTCAGTTTATCATTTTTTGGGATAAACAGGGCAAAATAGAAATTGGCCTATAACAGTTAGGATCAGCTTGATCTTCCACTTTAAATAAAGGACGCACTGTGGCTGTCTTCCAAGCAATGGGAACCTCCCCAGAGAGGAGAGACAGGTTAAAAAGGTCAGAGATAGGCTTGGCGATGATAGGGGCAGCAACCTTACAGAAGAAAGGACCTAAACCATCTGACCCAGAGGTTTTTTTGGGTCAAGGTTAAGGAGCTCCTTTAGTACCTCAGACTCAGTGACCGCCTGGACAGAGAAACTTTGTAGCGGGGCAGGGGAAAAAGAGGGAGGAGCATCGGGGCTAGTCACATTAGAAGGGCTGGGAGATTAGGAAATGTTGGACGGGCAAGGTGGCATGGCTGAGTCAAATAGGAATCCTGACTTAATGAAGTGGTGATTAAAGAGCTCAGCCATGCGCTCCTTGTCAGTAACAACCACACCATCAACATTAAGGGACATGGGCAGCTGTGAGGAGGAGGGTTTATTCTCCAGGTAATTCACAGTTTTCCAGAACTTCTTGGGGTTAGACCCATAGAGCGAGAACTGCTCCTTAAAGTAACTAACTTTAGCCTTCCGGATAGCCTGAGTGCACTTGTTTTTCATTTGCCTGAACGAGAGCCAGTCAGTCTGAGTATGCGTGTGCCGAGCCATTCGACAAAGGGAATTCTTGAGGTGGAGTAACTCTGCCAGATCACAGTCAAACCAGGGGCTGAACCTGTTTTTAATTCTCATTTTTTTTATGGGGTCGTGTTTTTTAACAATACTACTGAAGATATAAAAAAAGAAGGTCCAAGCGTCTTCGACAGAGGGGATAAATACAAATTCTATACAAATTTACAGAGGCCAGGTCATGAAGGAAGGCTTGCTCATTAAAGTTTTTTAGCAAGCATCTATGACAAATCAGGGCAGGTCGTTTAACTGAGCAGCCATTATGAACACAGGCTGTAAAACAGTGATCACTAAGGTAATTACAGAAAACACCAGACTGATACCTATCAGGATTATTTGTGAGGATAACATCAAAGAGAGTAGCCTTTTCTGGGTGTTTGGAGTCATACCTTCTGGGATTGGTAATAATCTGAGAAAGATTTAGGGAATCTCATTACTTTAGGACTTGGTCAGGTGGTTTAAGCATGTCCCAGTTTAGGTCACCTAGCAGGACAAATTCAGACACAGTGTAAGGGGCCAGGAGAGAGCTTAGGGCAGGTAGGGTACAGGCCGGTGCTGATGGTGGACGATAACACCCAGCAACAATCAACAAAGATCTATTTGAAAGCTTAATGCTTAAAACCAGCCAATCAGATTGTTTGGGGACAGACTTGGTAGAGACAAGAGAGCACTGAAGGTGTTCCTTGGTAAAGATTGCCACTCCACCACCTTTGGAAGATCTGTCTTGCCCAAAAAGGTTATAGCCAGAAAGGTTAACATCAGTGTTCAAAACACTTTCTTAAACATGTCTCAGTAATGACCAACACATCTGGATTGGATCTGTGAACCCACACTTTTAATTGCTCAATTTGAGGTAATACGCTTTTAGTGTTCATGTGCAGAAAACCCTGGCTTTTACAAGAGCAGAAATCAGTGAAGCAGAAATCAGAGCACAAGTCAGGATTGGGGCTAGCAACACTAGATGGGCCAGGGTGTACATGCACATTTCCAGATATCATCAGCAGTAATACAATTAGGGCAAAGTTTGCGGTGTAAGTGCATGTGCGCTTGAGGCGAGGGAAAGCTCGGGAGACAGGGGGGAGTGTGGCGGGGGTACCTGTACCAGACATGGGGAGACAGGCCAGGGCAGACGGGCAACAGATCGCCAGGTGGGATCCAAGCAGCAGGCAACGGCAGTAGGTGTCACACCCGCTTGGGAGAAGCTTTTTTCAGGAGGCAGAGTAGGAGAGGAGGCTTCAACCTTACCCGACAGGTTCGTGATAGAGCAGATAAAAACTGTCAGAAGCTAAAAGCTTGCTGAAAAACGGTGCTTGCGTTTCGATATTCGCCAGACATTCGGGCCATCAAACTTCAATAGTAACGATTTCCTGAGATGTTAGCCAGGCATCTCAATAGGGCTCAGACGAGGAGTTTCAATATTGATATTGAACAGAATCATCTGGCCATGCAGTTTTCCAGACGTGAAACAGCCCTTTGTAGATAGATGTCTTTAAGATAAGTTCTTAATTTACACCTGAGAAAGTTAAGTGAGATTTCCATCTATGATGATAATGATGTGAAATTAGTTAGCTAAGAGTTGTGTGGGAATGCAAAGCAGTATGTGTGAACTCAATCAAAATTAAATGTATCAATTCAATAAAAATGTATTATTCCTTATGGAGAAATGTACTTGACGCATCTGTGCAGGTTCAGAGTAAGACACCATATATTGGTAATCACACAGATTACAGGCAGATTTCTGTACTTTGATACTGATGCAGATACAAATGCTTATTCTTATTACCAAATGTGAAAACTTGAGGTGATGTGGCAATTAGCCTAATCAAACATAAGATGATTCCATTCCGGCCACGGGAAAACAAACATTGTCATACTATGTAATCAAAACAAACAACATCAGCATTCTATGTAATCAAAACAAACAACATCAGCATTCTATGTAATCAAAACAAACAACATCAGCATTCTATGTAATCAAAACAAACAACATCAGCATTCTATGTAATCAAAACAAACAACATCAGCATTCTATGTAATCAACAAACAAAAACATTCACATACTATGTAATCAAAACAAACAACATCCCCATTCTATGTAATCAAAACAAACAACATCCACAATCTATGTAATCAAAACAAACAACATCAGCATTCTGTCATCAAAACAAACATCAGCCACCTACTATGTAATCAAAACAAACAACATCCACATACTATTATCCCGTGTAGCTCAGTTGGTAGAGCATGGCGCTTGCAATGTCAGGGTTGTGGGTTCGATTCCCACGGGGGGGCAGTATGAAAATGTATGCACTCACTAACTGTAAGTCGCTCTGGATAAGAGCGTCTGCTAAATGACTAAAATGTAAAAAATTTAATGTAATCAAAACAAACAACATCAGCATTCTATGTAATCAAAACAAACAACATCAGCATTCTATGTAATCAACAAAAAAAACATTCACATACTATGTAATCAAAACAAACAACATCCCCATTCTATGTAATCAAAACAAACAACATCCACAATCTATGTAATCAAAACAAACAACATCAGCATTCTGTCATCAAAACAAACATCAGCCACCTACTATGTAATCAAAACAAACAACATCCACATACTATTATCCCGTGTAGCTCAGTTGGTAGAGCATGGCGCTTGCAATGTCAGGGTTGTGGGTTCGATTCCCACGGGGGGGCAGTATGAAAATGTATGCACTCACTAACTGTAAGTCGCTCTGGATAAGAGCGTCTGCTAAATGACTAAAATGTAAAAAATTTAATGTAATCAAAACAAACAACATCAGCATTCTATGTCATCAAAACAAACAACATCCACATACTATGTAATCAAAACAAACAACATCCACATTCTATGTAATCAAAACAAACAACATCAGCATTCTATGTCATCAAAACAAACATATAATATAATATAATATGCCATTTAGCAGACGCTTTTATCCAAAGCGACTTACAGTCATGCGTGCATACATTTTTTTTTGTGTATGGGTGGTCCCGGGGATCGAACCCACTACCTTGGCGTTACAAGCGCCGTGCTCTACCAGCTGAGCTACAGAGGACCACATCAGCCACCTACTATGTAATCAAAACAAACAACATCCGCATACTATGTAATCAAAACAAACAGAGACGAGTGTGTTATTAACATCCGTCCCCTCCTCTCTCCATCACCCCCTCTCTCCGTCCCCCCCTCTCTTCGTCTCTCCGTCCCCTCCTCCCTCCATCCCCTCCTCTCTCCATCCCCTCCTCCCTCCATCCCCTCCTCCCTCCATCCCCTCCTCTCTCCATCCCCTCCTCCCTCCATCCCCTCCTCTCTCCATCCCCTCCTCCCTCCATCCCCTCCTCCCTCCATCCCCTCCTCTCTCCATCACCCCCTCTCTCCGTCCCCCCCTCTCTTCGTCTCTCCGTCCCCTCCTCCCTCCATCCCCTCCTCTCTCCATCCCCTCCTCCCTCCATCCCCTCCTCCCTCCATCCCCTCCTCTCTCCATCACCCCCTCTCTCCGTCCCCCCCTCTCTTCGTCTCTCCATCCCCTCCTCCCTCCATCCCCTCCTCTCTCCATCCCCTCCTCCTTCCATCCCCTTATCAACCTACTCTTTAGATACCGATGATGATTAATCAGAGAAAGCGTGAGTGCTATGACTGACTTGCAAATCTGTTAACTTCCTCCCTGCAGTTTCTGCCATAGATGATTATCACTGTTATGATTAAAGCTGTGTGTAATCCATCCTCCAGGGGTACTGAGCGCATACTGCCCACCCATCCATTATTACACCACCGCCACTGACCTCTCACTACCAACATCATGTCCACTGGACAGGACTGGATGGGATAAGGGGATGGGCGCAGGAATACGCTGCTGCTGGGCAGTGGGGTGAGGCTACTGACCTTCCCCCAGGGAAAAACTATCGCGTTTGTTATGAGCATGTTATTATCAAACACCTGATGGCTTCTCACTCATTTTCAGTTCTGCTCAGTAATGTTGACGCCACCCTGTAGAAATGTTAAATGTCTGGAAGGTGATAACCAACCATAACAGATGATTGTAATAACTTGGGTGGGGTCCTTGTTATGAAATGTTTGTCAATTTGCTGTGAATGTTCAACTCAAATTGTGTTCTAAACCGGGAGATTTAATACCCACAAAACCTTGGACGTTAGATTGCGGTTATTTTACGACTTCCCATACAATCATGCAGGATGCCATTGAGACTTTTAAGGAATAAGGAGTGTATTATCCTTACTTAATAGCTCCACCCTAAGTCATTTCTCACCAAACATATGTTCAGTGTTTTCTGGGGTGTGAAATCGCTCAAATAAATGGAGTCTCATTTTTTATTTCTGCAATGTAATCGTCTGATAATAATAAGCTCAGAGCTAGAGGCGTGGACGCTAATTTCACATCAATTAATGCCATTGAAGGGGAACTACGATAATTGATTCAGTGTTATGCTAACACAGCAGACCATATTTATTTCATTCCATGACCATTAGGATTATCATTTATAAGGCCTGAGGGGGTGTGGTATATGGCCAATATTCCACGGCTAAGGGCTGTTCTTAACCACGATGCAACGCGGAGTGCCTGGATACAGCCCTTAGCCGTGGTATATTGGCCATATACCACAAACCCCCGAGGTGCCTTATTGCTATTATAAACGGGTTACCAACATAATTAGAACAGTAAAAATACAAGTTTTGTCATATCCGTGGTATACGGTCTGATATACCACGGCTGTCAGCCAATCAGTATTCAGGGCTCGAAACACCCAGTTTATAATTGGAGATATACTGTACATCTAGCTCCAGGAACCAGGAACTACCCGTGTATAAGAAGAAACCCACACACTGATCTACTACAGGTAAAACTTTACAATAAGGGTACATTAATAAACGTTAATCAATGCATTAGTTAACATAAATGAATTATTAGCTAATACATCTATTAGTTGATGCATTGCGCTAATGCATCTAGTAAGCATATTAACCCTGCTGGGTGAAATGCAGAGGAAAGTTGTTGGGCCAGGTCACGGTGCCATTCTAACTAAGCTTGGAATCCAAATTGATATCCTCTGTTAACAATGGTGAAACTGGATTCCAGGCTAATTGTAACAACAACAAAACAAAAAAACTTTAATTCCTGATTAAATCATCCTGTAGGCACACTCTGCACCCACTGTCAGTCAGTGGCTTGGCTGGATTCTCTCGGCGAAGTGGTATCTCAATCAATATGTTGGACTATGTCTGCATCCCAAATCACACCCTATTACCTATAAAGTGTAGTACTTTTGACCATTGGAAATAGAGTGCCGTTTGGGATGCAGATGTCTACACAAATGGTCCTCTTTATCTGTGTTCTGTCAAAAGAATCCTGTCTCCTATTGGCCTAAAACACTGGGTTATTTATGAGTTATCTGCCAGAGACATCCTGTCTCCTATTGGCCTAAAACACTGGGTTATTTATGAGTTATCTGCCAGAGACATCCTGTCTCCTATTGGCCTAAAACACTGGGTTATTTATGAGTTATCTGCCAGAGACATCCTGTCTCCTATTGGCCTAAAACACTGGGTTATTTATGAGTTATCTGCCAGAGACATCCTGTCTCCTATTGGCCTAAAACACTGGGTTATTTATGAGTTATCTGCCAGAGACATCCTGTCTCCTATTGGCCTAAAACACTGGGTTATTTATGAGTTATCTGCCAGAGACATCCTGTCTCCTATTGGCCTAAAACACTGGGTTGTTTATGAGTTATCTGCCAGAGACATCCTGTCTCCTATTGGCCTAAAACACTGGGTTATTTATGAGTTATCTGCCAGAGACATCCTGTCTCCTATTGGCCTAAAACACTGGGTTATTTATGAGTTATCTGCCAGAGACATCCTGTCTCCTATTGGCCTAAAACACTGGGTTATTTATGAGTTATCTGCCAGAGACAGCCTGCAGACTCTCTGGTTGTTTCTCTCCATGTTGTTGATTCAGTGTGTGCTGCTATCAAAACGACGTGTCTTATCTGTGTCGTTTGAAGGGCATACCACTCACCCCTTTTCCTCCTTCCCTCACTCCTTCTCAACCCTCACTCCTTTTCATCCCTCACTCCTTCTCATCTCTCACTCCTTCTCATCTCTCACTCCTTCTCATTTCCACTCCTTGATGGATGGAGGGAAGGAAGACAGGATAGAAGGATGGAGAAATTACATTTATGACAGATGGTTCTTTGGTTGGATGGTCAGCCTTCAATTCTGACCCAGCACCCACTCCCTCACTCACCCTTCAAGGCTGCATGCTACATTCCTCTACCTGGTGTGCGTCCAAAATGGTACCCTATTACCTACTTAGTGCACTTCTTTTGTCCAGGTCCAATAGGGTGCTGGGCAAAAGGAGTGCACTAGCTATATAGAGATTAGGCTGCCATTTGAGACACAGATATGGTGTTTAATTTCTTCACCCAATGACATTTCTTTCTGACTTTACCCTGTGTAATTAAATGTATACTTTCTTAGATAGTTTTTGTCCCATGACAGTGATGTAGTTAGCTAGTAGAGGGGTCATTCATGTAAACTTGAGAGCCTGTGTCACGTACGCGTCCATGTTGGATTTACGGCGGCAATAAGATTTCCTCCACAACGGTCTCCGATCAATATGTAGCATTGAGCGTGAACCCATCACTTGGTTTTTACAAGTTTATATTATATAGTCTCCTTTCAGAAGGGAGACAGGTCTATTAGACGAGCCTTTCCTGATTTGATTATGATTCGTGTCAACAATTAATACTCAGACAACTTTTAATTACTGTGACTGAGTCAGAAATGACACCCTATTCCCTATATAGTGCACTACTTTTGACCAGGGCTCCGGTCAAAAGTAGTGCACTATATAGGGAATAGGGTGCCATTTGGGATGTAACCCTTGTTTGTCTTGTGATTGTGATTGTGAGCAGGAGAGATCTAGTGTAATTACAGTGGGAAAACAGGAAGCAGGAAACTAAGGATTGCATCCCAAATGGCACCCTATCCCTATATAGTGCACTACTTTTGATAGGGCTCTGGTCAAAAGTAGTGCCCTATATAGGAAACCATTTGAGACACACTCAAGGAGATCAGAAAATGCCAGCCAGCCTGTAGATTTGTTGAGGAAATCATGTTCAGCAGACTGTTTCAAAGTCATGGCCATGGACTCTGAAGGACAGATCCAACACCTGGGAAGAGAAATGGGCATCTCTGGTGCATTCCCTAACTGTGATGAATTAATTACAGGTCCTAAATTTAGCAGGGGCAGTCTACCTTGAAATCGGGCTAGACTTCCATATCTCTCACATACAAGAACACACACACACACACGCACGCACACACACATAAACCCACACACACACACACACACAGGCTAAATAAAGTCTTCCATCAAATCCCTGACTCCAATTTCTGCATAGCATTAAAAAAAAAGATGGATGTTTGACCAAACAGTTCATGGTCATGGGAATAATGTGTTGGGAATAGTGTGTAGCCCCATTTCATAGAGGGCAGCTATTACTACACTCTCAGAAAAAAGGGTTCCAAAAGGGTTCTGTTTTTGGTTCCAGGTAGAACCCTTTTTGGTTCCAGGTAGAACCATTTTGGGTTCCTTGTAGAACCCTCTGGAAACAAAAGGGTTCTACCTGGAACCAAAAATGGTTATTCAAAGGGTTCTCCTAAGGGGACAGCTGAATAACCCTTTTAGATTCTAGATAGCACCCCAATTGCGATCTTGTCTCATCAGCGCAACTCCCCAACGGGCTCAGGAGAGGCGAAGGTCAAGTCATGAATCCTCCGAAACATTACCCGCCAAACCGCGCTTCTTAACACCCGCCCGCTGAACCCGGAAGCCAGCTGCACCAATGTGTCAGAGGAAACACTGTTCAACTGACGACCGAAGTCAGCCTGCAGGCACCCGGCCCGCCACAAGTAAAGCCCCCCCTGCCAAACCCTCACGACACTGGGCCAATTGTGCGCCACCCTATGGGACTCCCGGTCACGGCCAGTTGTGACACAGCCTGGGATCGAACCCGGGTCTGTAGTGACGCCTCAAGCACTGCGATGCACTGCCTTAGACCACCGCGCAACTCGGGAGGCCCTAATAGCACCTTTTTTTAGTGTCGATTAAAGATATTCGTCTTCAGGTTGCCAGTTTACCCGGTTTCGAGCAAAGTCACTGCACCTTGGGAGAGGAAGGCAGGCACCTTGGGCAAGTCGTACAAGAGACAGGCACCTGGTTGTGTTGGACCCCCTCTGTTCTACGGAGATTACCCATTATCCAACACTGGTGACTCTCAACACACACTACAGTTGTGTTCCTTATTTATTCCATTTAATCCAATCATAAGCGAGAGACCATAGAGATACATTACATTTAGTTTTATGGGAAAGAGTGCCTCTGGTTTTCCTGTCTCATACTGTACGTTCAGGTTGCTGAGAAGTGGCTGACACCTTTAGAGTACCAATGGATGCTCACAGGAGTGATGATGATTACATCGGACTGCCTATGTCCTGTTTCTCTGTCCCGTTGCCTATGAGAATTCCATTGTGGTGTAGTTGTCCTCGGCTGACTCTGATAACAGTGTCTTTACGCATATGTATTGCTTTCGCTTATCAAATCAAATCAAATGTATTTATAAAGCCCTTTTAACATCAGCAGATGTCACAAAGTGCTTATACAGAAACCCAGCCTAAAACCCCAAACAGCAAGCAATGCAGATGTAGAAGCACAGCATTTTTATTCTCAATAATATAATACCTTGATAAATAGATAAATAGAATATTGCGGCTCTCCTTTCTCTTTGTTCAAGTAATACACTCCACCCAGAAGCCCTTGGGGAAGGCGTTTGGAAGACTGACAATATTCAGGGCTGCTGATAAAACAGGGTCACCTCCTTTAGAAGTCAGGGGGGATTTAAAGGGGAAGTTCACCCAAAAACACTTCTGGGCCCTTTATAACACTTGTCTGGTCGTTTGTCAGTACCCCAGACAGTTTTTAGGTCCATTGCTTGAGTATTTGGATGTAGGTAATAAGCTGATTCTACCCCCGCCTTCCCCATAGAAACCCCATGCAACGTCAAAGTCCATCATAAATACCTTCCAAACACACTGCTATGGCTTCCCATGACCACAATAGTCCTTGCAATGACTTTCTCGGCACAGTTTTCCAGCTAACTTATTTTAGTAGCCTAATTTTCACCAATGTATTTTGTTATTTTCGTATTGAAATCCAGGAAGTAGATTATTGCGTGCCGCAAGTCAGGACCTAGGTCGGGACTTCCGAGGTGGGTGTGGATGAAGGATGTAAACAATAATTTTCTGTTCTCCCTACCTCACAGTATTTGCTGCCCTTGTCAAATGTAATTAGAGTAAAGAATGTCAGATCGAGAACAAAGAGGACATTGGAAACCCGCCTTATTTTCAGAATGGTACTCTTTTAATCGGTTTGAGCCGGATTATATTAAGGCTGTGTTGTTCCATTTGCGGGCTGAACAAGAGTAAATAGCTAGAGAGAGACAGGAGCGAGCAGATGTTGAGGAGACACAGGCTCTTCCCAGAATGCAAGGTGACTGGTGGTGCAGTTGCAGGAGAAGCCAACTTCTACCAACAGACAGTGAATGTCTCGGCTGTCCAGAATGGGACCAACTTATTCCAATAATGGAGGAGGTAAATCATCAGACTGACGATGCAGCAGAAGATGGCATGTGTGTAACTAAACACTCAGATGTCTTGCCTCCCGTCAAGCCTGGTGGGTTGGGGACTTTCTTCAGTATGCTCAGGATCAACTTGAAACTAGGTGCCACACCTGATGGTCCAAATGGGAAGCTCTCTGAAGAGTAAGTGTTTTGGCTAATATTACTCACAGGATATTTATATTACTCTCTAAGATGAAAATAAATAGCCTACCTAAAGACAGCCTTCCAACTGTATTTTCCAATCTCCTGCCTACACCCCATAATGTAACTGGCTACTGTAGTCCCCTTGAAGTGTGTCTGATCATGATGACGTGCTGGCAAGGTAAACAGTGTCTAGAATGAGTGGATGCGCGCCATAGAAATAGAACATACGGGACGCGCACTTCACAATCTGGGTCTACATAAACAAGAATTTATATGACCAAACAGTGTAAGAAGTATAAAGTCAATAGTGGTAGTAGAGAAGAACATGTTGCTTACAATTGCCAGTCTAGCTTTTCTACCAATAATCTCCTAACTAGCCTGTAAACCCACACACAAGAGGAAGAAAAACAGCCTCCCACTTGACCACTAACACCCAATGCACTTCAGTTTGCCCAACGTCAGTCATCTACTCGACCACTAACGTAATTCACCTTACTTTACTTCAGAGTTACTAACCGCTAGCCTACCTAGCTACCATCTTTGTTGACTTCTTTTTGTTCTGATTTTCCAATAGTAAGACGCTCCTTTGTACCGCCTCCTGTAATTATCCATCTTAGAACCACGGAGAAGAGTACAGTGCCTTGCAAAAGTATTCATCCCCCTTGGCGTTTTTCCAATTTTGTTGCATTACAACCTGAAATTTAAATTGATTTTTATTTGGATTTCATTTAATGGACATACTTGGTGAAGTGAAATGAAAGAAAATACTTGTTTCAAAAAATTCTAAAAAATAAATAACGGAAAAGTGGTGCTTGAATATGTATTCACCCCCTTTGCTATGAAGCCCCTAAATAAGATCTGGTGCAACCAATTACCTTCAGAAGTCACATAATTAGTTAAATAAAGTTCACCTGTGTGCAATCTAAGTGTCACATGACCTCAGTATATATACACCTGTTCTGAAAGGCCCCAGAGTCTGCAACGCCACTAAGCAAGGGGCACCACCAAGCAAGCGGCACCATGAAGACCAAGGAGCTCTCCAAACAGGCCAGGGACAAAGTTGTAGAGAAGTACAGATCAGGGTTGGGTTATAAAAAAATATCAGAAACTTTGAACATTAAATCCATTATTAAAAATGGAAAGAATATGGCACCACAACAAACCTACCTAGAAAGGGCCGCCCACCAAAACTCACGGACCAGGCAAGGAGGGCATTAATCAGAGAGGCAACAAAGTGACCAAAGATAACCCTGAAGGAGCTGCAAAGCTCCACAGCGGAGACTGGAGTATCTGTCCATAGGACCACTTTGGGAAGAGAAGACCAGCTGATTATTATGATCTATGCCTCTCAAATAGGAGAGGGGACATTGGACAAAATGCAATCTTCAATATCGCTTTAGTTGAAATACGGCAGGAGCGCGAACAAGCCCCAGGGCCAGGTGAAGAATAGAAAACTTAATTTCCACTGAGATTGAAGGAAACAATGAGAGGTCAGAGAGGGTGAAGTGGTGGTGGAAAGATTATGAAAGTTGTATTTACTCTCCTGGCCTTATCTAAACCTAAGAAAATACAACGTTTATGGTATGATACAGGTCCTCGCTGACAGAGAACATTTCTGGATCCTCAAATAGGGACTATTTAAATATGAAAATGACCATACTTTTACCTCAACAGTGCATTTGGTGCTTGTTTTTCTGCTTCCAAATAGATTAGCTACCTATTTACCTATTTACCTATTTACTTATCTACCTATTTACCTATTTACCTATTTACTTATCTACCTATTTACCTATTTACCTATTTACCTGTTTACCTATTTACCTATTTACTTATCTACCTATTTACTATTTACCTATTTACCTATTTACTTATATACCTATTTACTTATTTACCTATTTACCTATTTACCTATTTACTTATCTACCTATTTACCTATTTACTTATTTACCTATTTACCTATTGACCTATTTACCTATTTACCTATTTACTTATCTACCTATTTACCTATTTACCTATTTACCTATTTACCTATTTACCTATTTACTTATCTACCTATTTACTTATTTACCTATTTACCTATTTACTTATCTACCTATTTACCTATTTACCTATTTACCTATTTACTTATTTACCTATTTACCTATTTACCTATTTACTTATTTACCTATTTACCTATTTACCTATTTACTTATTTACCTATCTACCTATTTACCTATTTACCGCAAATCCATATATTTATTTTTGTAATAATTTTTTATATTTCCAGATTGGAATGGATTCCTTAAAATACTTTAGATTAAGAGTGGGGCTAAAACAAAGGGGTTCCTGTATATCATTTGAATATTCAGAGTATTGGTGCTTTTGTGTTAATTAGATACAACAATTCAGAGAGGTGAATATACCTGTCAGTGAGTGAGTGAGTGAGTGAGTGAGTGAGTGAGTGAGTGAGTGAGTGAGTGAGAGAGAGAGAGAGAGAGAGAGAGAGAGAGAGAGAGAGAGAGAGAGAGAGAGAGAGAGAGAGAGAGAGAGAGAGAGAGAGAGAGAGAGAGAGAGGTGGAAGGCGTTGTTTACATAAATGTTATATATTACCATTGTTGTCAAATCAGTAAAGTCAGACAACTACAGCAATTAGAAACAGCAAGATGAAACATATCTACGAATCACAGATCGGATTTATGTCAGTGTGACCAAGCTGCAATGCCGTGATTTTGACTTGCCTCTGAGCATGGTTGTTATGGTGATTATGCTTGTGTGTTTGTTTGAGGTTCAACATTCTTATTGATTTAGACTGAAGTTTGGAAATGTTACGAAAATTATAACTTTGTTTTTGAGTCCACTTTTCTGGGAGTTTTCATTTTTCCACTGCGAAGTGGAGGAGACTTGTACAACAGAAGCAGACAAATGGTAGTATTATGATCTGTCACTTCAATCACATATAAAAGCTGGGATTGACTGGTAGAGGATTACGAAAGACTTTTAAAACTGATAACTGCATAGATTCTTCTGCTTCTGGCTCCATTTTCCCAAAGACTAGAGAGAGAGAGCGAGAGAGAGAGAACACATGTTTCCCATGCCAATAAAGCCCCTTAAATTGAATTGAACTGAATTGAATTGAGAGAGAGATATATGGAACCAGATAGCAGTGAAAGTCCATTGTTATTATTGGTGTCCTTCTTAATGACACTGCGTGGAGCTATAACTATAGCTATATACCGACCCAACATGTCATTTCAGGGACATAAACAAAGTGATTAAGGCAATTTTAAAAATCAAATGAACATGTTATATTATAATACATGAATAAAACATGCATCCACTTCAAGAAATCAATCTTAATTTAGTGACAATGGTAAGCATAATCTCACAACTTTCCCTTACCTATTTAATTAACCAGTATTTCTCACTACCACTATGCTCTATGGGTCCAGAGAGAGAATGCATGAAAGATACTGTAAGCCGTGGTGAAAGATAAATCCTGCCTCTCACTGTGTCCATAGAATCTGACTAGATAGCCCCGGGTTTGGTAACGACCCTGGTCCAGCATCGCCATCTCATGACCTGGTCTGAACAAAACACACCGGTTTCTATTCTTCTCCCTTCTTCTTCCAGCCCTGGAGTATTAGATACTGTAGATAGGCTGCAACGGGCGGCAGGTAGCTTAGTGGGTAAGAGCGTTGTGCCAGTAACCGAAAGGTCGCTGGTTCTAATCCCGAGCCGACTAGGTGAAAAAATCTGTTGATGTGCCCTTAACCAAGGCACTTAACCCTAATTGCTCATGTAAGTCGCTCTGGATAAGAGCGTCTGCTAAATGACTAAAATGTAATTATTTCAAATAGTATTTGAACCCAGGTCTGGCAGGCTCACAGAGAACCCAGAGGAAATTTGGAGGGATATGAATCAGCAGTGTGTCACTGTGTGAGTGGACTTGATGACAAGACAACAGGCCTACTCATGCCTGGCTGGGCTTTCACTCTCACATCGTGATTCTGGCCATAGGCTGCAAATCGTATTGAAGTGGGCAGTCTGATTCTATGCTAAGGAGAACATATCATCCCCTCTCTAAACTAAGTAAATCCTCATTACATGTGAACAAAGATCGTTGCAAAAAGAAAAAATGACTCTCACAGTCTCATAGAGTTTGGCACAAAAGCTGTCTCATTTCAGGGCGGTCAAGTCATGATGTCGGAGGCCAATTTTCTTGCCAAGTCCCTGAGTAAATAATAAACACATGATGAAAAGATGAGTTGGTTCTGTAGCCCTTTGCTTGTGTAAATAAGATTGTGTTGTGGGAAGTGCCAATCTCGATTACATCCTACGTGTCTGCTGGGGTATTACGTCTGACATTAAGAAAGCTGTTCAGAGTCTCAGACTGCGACCCAAACGGCACCCTATTCCCTATGTAGTGCAATACTTTTGACCAGAGCCCTATTGGGTGGCAATTAAGGAGCAGCCTAAGAAAGCATTTCAGCGTCTCCCTCCTCCATCGCCACATTAAGGCAGCCATGATTCATCAGAACCAATTCCAGAATGCATTGTGTTATAGCCCAAAAACCCTCCCTCCAAAATCCCCTGCACTATCCCCGGGCGACACTTAGAGAGCACAGAGATTCAGAGGACTTATCCGGCGAGTATATGGTTTAAACTAAAGATCAACTCATAGTATTTAGGATAGGGTTTCAGACAGTGCCATCTGAGGGTCAGAGAGAGGGAGATTTCGGTTGAAGTTTTTTGGCACCCATGAAGATGTTGTTGACAGGGATTTTGTGAGCCACTTGATATGTTGTTAGCTCCTGTTAAGTATGCTTGTGGAAAAATCCTAAAACCAAATCCTTATTTAGCATTCATGTGAGTGATCAAGACAGATTCTCTCACCCAAGCCTTTTTTGACTTCATACATTGCAGAGAGCTAGAAGTGTCAATTTCAACACCAGATCAGCAGCAGCCCAGACATACAGTAGAGAACGAGCTACCAGAACACTTCCCTCTAATTGTGTTATGCTAGCTAGAAGCCTGTGGTACTTTTAATTAAACACGGTGATTGTTTACCAATACAAACTAACTGTCAACCGTGTGAAATTCAAATCAAGCCAGAAGTAGTTGAAAATGTCTCAGCCTCGAAACAGAAGAGAAACAGTCTGTAAAAGTACAAATGAAAGGTTTAAATCAGGGTGAGTATACAGAGAGTAGAAATGGATCACCGTTTTATTCGAGGTGACATAATCATTTCTGCCGCTAGAAAAACAGGTCCGGAAAATATTAACAAAAACAACACAAATGTTTGGAAAAATCAGCCTGCTGCTTTTCCAGATGCTCCAAGCTCTTTACATTGTGAGGGGAACATTTTAAAGGATCTTGAGATTGTGTCTGGAACATTTGATTTCATTTATTAGGATCACCATGGCGACCCCAATGGCGACAGCTAGTCTTACTGGGATCCGACATAACGAAAAAGACTTCACAATTTACATACATTTAAAAACATTTATGTAATCTATCAGTTACACATACATGTCAGAACATACACACAACAAGTAGGTCACATGGGGGAGAGGCGATGTGCCGTGCGGTATTGCTTTATTTGTTTTTTGAAACCAGGTTTGGTGTTCACTTGCGCTATATAAGATGGAAGGGAGTTCCATGCACTCATGGCTCTGTATAATATTGTACGTTTCCTTGAATTTGTTCTGGACCTGGCGACTGTGAAAAGACCCCTAGTGGCATGTCTGGTGGGGTAAGTGTGTGTTTCAGTGCTGTGTGTAAGTTGACTATGCAAACAATTTCGAATTTCGAACACATTCATGTTCCTTATAAAAACAAGAAGTGATGCAGTCAGTCTTTCCTCAACTCTTAGCCAAGAGAGACTGGCATCTATAGTATTAATATTAGCCCTCTGATTACATTGAAGAGCAAGACGTGCCGCTCTGTTCTGGGCCAGCTGCAGCTTAACTAGGTCTTTCTTTGCAGCACTTGACCATATGACTGGACAATAATCAAGATAAAATAAAACTAGAGCCTGCAGGATTTGCTTTGTGGAGTGTGATGTCAAAAAAGCAGAGCATCTCTTTATTACGGACAGATCTCTCCCCATCTTTACAACCATTTCATCTATATGTTTTGACCATGACAGTTTATAATCAAAGGTAACACCAAGTAATTTAGTCTCCTCAAGTTGTTTAACAGCCACACCATTCATTACCAGATTCAGCTGAGGTCTAGAACTTAGGGAATTATTTGTACCAAATACAATGCTCTTAGTTTTAGAGATGTTCAGGGACAGTTTATTACTGGCCACCCATTCCAAAACAGACTGCAACTCTTTGTTTCAGTGACTTCATTAGCTGTGGTTGCTGATGTGTACATGGTTGAATCATCAGCATACATGGACACACGCTTTGTTTAATGCCAGTGGCAGGTCATTGGTAAAAATAGAAAAGAGTAGAGGGCCTAGAGAGCTGCCCTGCGGTACACCACACTTTACATGTTTGACATTAGATAAGCTTCCATTAAAGAAAACCCTCTGAGTTCTATTAGATAGATATCTCTGAATCCACGACATGGCAGAGGTTGAAAAGCCATAACACATACGTTTTCTCAACAACAGGTTATGGTCAATAATATCAAAGGCTGCACTGAAATCTAACAGTACAGCTCCCACAATCTTCTTATTATCAATTTCTTTCAACCAATCATCAGTCATTTGTGTCAGTGCAGTACATGTTGAGTGCCCTTCTCTATAAGCATGCTGAAAGTATGTTGTTAATTTGTTTACAGAGAAAGAGCATTGTATTTGGTCAAACACAATTTTTTCCAACAATTTGCTGAGAGCTGACAGCAAGCTGATAGCTCTGCTGTTAGAACCAGTAAAGGCCGCTCTACCACTTTTGAGTAGCAGAATGACTTTGGCTTCCCTCCAGGCCTGAGGACAAAGACTTTCCTCTAGGCTCAGATTAAATATATGACAGATAGGAGTGGCTATAGAGTCAGCTACCATCCAAAGTAGCTTTTCATCTAAGTTGTCAATGCCAGGAGGTTTGTCATTATTGCTCAATAACAATAGTTTTTCCACCTCTCCCACACTAACTTTACAAAATTAAAACTTGCAATGCTTTTCTTTCATTATTTGTTTTTTTATGCATGAGTACGATGGCTCACTGTTCATTGTTGGCATTTCCTGATTAAGTTTGCCCACTTTGCCAATGAAGTAATCATTAAAATAATTAGCAACATCAAATGCTTTTGTGATGAATAAACCATCTGATGAGATGACAGATGGAGATGAATTTGTCTTTCTGCCCATAATTTAATTTAAAGTACTCCAAAGTTTTTTTTCTCCATCATTCTTAATATTATTGATCCTGACTTCATAATACAGTTTCTTGTTTTTGTTGAGTTTAGTCGCATAATTTCTCAATTTGCAGTAAGTCAGCCAGTCAGATGTGCAGCCAGACTTATTAGCCACTCCTTTTGCCCCATCTCTTTCATCTATACAGTGTTTCCATTCCTCATCAATTCATGGAGCCTTAACAGTTCTAACAGTCAGTTTCTTAACAGGTGCATGTTCATCAATAATTGGAAGAAGCAATTTCATAATTTCATCAAGTGCAGCGTCTGGATGCTCCTTATTAATCAGACCAACATATATTTTTAACATATTCCACATAAGAGTCAAAGCAAAGTATTTTGTATGATCTCTTATACATTGTTTTAGGCCCAGCTTTTGGAACTTTGGCTTTCCTGGATATAGCCACTACATCCTATGGGTACGGATACAGCTTTAGAACAAAGTTATACAGTATTAGTTAGAATGTGATCAATACATGTGGATGATCTTGTTCCTGTAGGGTTTGTAAACACCCTGGTAGGTTGATTAATAACCTGAACCAGATTACAGACACTGGTTACAGTGAGAAGCTTCCTCTTGAGCGGACAGCATGATGAAAACCAGTCAATATTCAGGTCCCCAACAAAGTAGACCTCTCTGTTTAAATCACAATCACTATCAAGCATTTCACACGTTATTTAGATACTGACTATTAGCACTTGGTGGCCTATAGCAACACCCCAAAAGAAAGGGCTTTAGATGTGCCAGGTGAACCTGCAACCACAACATTTCAATAACAATTGACATAAGATCTTCTCCAAGCATTACAGGGATATGAATGTATACAGCAGCACCTCCCCCATAAGCATTCCTGTCTCTTCTATAGATGTTATATCCTTGTATTGCTAATGCTGTATCATCCAATTAATTATCTGAGTCTCAGAAATTGCTAAAATACAGCATTAATGTTAACTGATGTTAGCAAGTTATTGATTTCATGAACCTTATTTCTAAGGCTACATATATTAATATGGGCTATATTCAGCCCATTCCTGGGAAGCTTATCAATCAAATCAAATGTATTTATAAAGCCTTTTTACATCAGCAGATGTCACAAAGTGCTATACAGAAACCCAGCCTAAAACCCCAAACAGCAAACAATGCAGATATAGAAGCATGGTGGTGTCACAGATCCCCCCGGTACTGCTGCTCATTCCGTTCACCAGTTACGGAGGTCTACGTCAACGGCTTTCTAGGCGTCACTGACATGGATCATTACCACCAACCCCGGACTGTCTTGTCTCATTACGCACACCTGGTTCCCATTCCCCCTGATTAGTATGTGTATAGATGTGCCCTCTGTTCCCCATTGTCCTTGTCGATTATTGTCCCATGTCCGTTGGTCTCGTGAGTACCGTGTATTGTGCTCTGGTTGTTTACGGGTCTCGTCCCGTGTATTGTGTGGAGGTTACACCTCACTCTTTGTTTGGGTTACATCCCTTTTGTATATACACTACCGTTCAAAAGTTTGGGGTCACCTTGTTTTCCATGAAAATATACATGAAATGAGTTTGAATAGGAAATATAGCAAAATGCATAGGAAATGTAGTCATTGACAAGGTTAGAAATAATGATTTTTAATAGAAATAATAATTGTGTCCTTCAAACTTTGCTTTCGTCAAAGAATCCTCCATTTGCAGCAATTACAGCCTTGCAGACCTTTGGCTTTCTAGTTGTCAATTTGTTGAGGTAATCTGAAGAGATTTCACCGCATCCTTCCTGAAGCACCTCCCACAAGTTGGATTGTCTTGATGGGCACTTCTTATGTACCATATGGTCAAGCTGCTCCCACAACAGCTCAATAGGGTTGAGATCCAGTGACTGTGCTGGCCACTCCATTATAGACAGAATTCCAGCTAACTGCTTCTTCCCTAAATAGTTATTGCATAGTTTGGAGCTGTACTTTGGGTCATTGTCCTGTTGTAGGAGGAAATTGGCTCCAATCAAGCACCGTCCACAGGGTATGGCATGGCATTGCAAAATGGAGTGATAGCCTTCCTTCTTCAAGATCCCTTTTACCCTGTACAAATCTCCCACTTTACCACCACCAAAGCACCCCCCAGACCATCACATTGCCTCCACCATGCTTGACAGATGGCATCAAGCACTCCTCCAGCATCTTTTCATTTGGTCTGCATCTCACAAATGTTCTTCTTTGTGATCTGAACACCTCAAACTTCGATTCGTCTGTCCATAACACTTTTTTCCAATCTTCCTCTGTCCAGTGTCTGTGTTCTTTTGCCCATCGTAATCTTTTATTTTTATTGGCCAGTCTGAGATATGGCTTTTTCTTTGCAACTCTGCCTAGAAGGTCAGCATCCCGGAGTCGCCTCTTCACTGTTGACGTTGAGACTGGTGTTTTGTGGGTACTATTTAATGAAGCTGCCAGTTGAGGACCTGTGAGGCGTCTGTTTCTCAAACTAGACACTCTAATGTATTTGTCAGTTGTGCACCGGGGCCTCCCACTCCTCTTTTTATTCTGGTTAGAGCCAGTTTGCGCTGTTCTGTGAAGAGAGTAGTATACAGCGTTGTACGAGATCTTTCTTGGCAATTTCTCGCATGGAATAGCATTTATTTCTCAGAACAAGAATAGACTGACGAGTTTCAGAAGAAATGTATTTGTTTCTGGCCATTTTGAATTGAACCCGCAATTGCTGATGCTCCAGATACTCAAGTAGTCTCAAGAAGGCCAGTTTTATTGCTTCTTTAATCAGCACAACAGTTTTCAGCTGTGCTAACATAATTGCAAAATGGTTTTCTAATGATCAATTAGCCTTTTAAAATGATAAACGTGGATTAGCAAACACAACGTGCCATTGGAACACAGGACTGATGGTTGCTGATAATGGGCCTCTGTACGCCTATGTAGATATTCCATAAAAAATCTGCCGTTTCCAGCTACAATAGCCATTTACAACATTAACAATGTCTACACTGTATTTCTGATCAATTTGATGTTATTTTAATGGACAAAAAAATTAATTTTCTTTTGAAAACAAGGACATTTCTAAGTGACCCCAAACTTTTGAACGGTAGTGTATATACGTGTTTGTGTTGGGTGGAGTAATGAAACCCCTAATACGTATTCCTGCGGCTGTCTTCTAATCATTATACAACGTGACAGAATAATCGACCCATAAAAATGGAGAACGCGGGAAAGATCGAGCTGGCGACCATCGTAGAGACAGTCCAGCATTACGAGGACTGTCTCTCCAGACTCGGCAGCGCCATGGAGCGCGTGCTGGCAACCATCCTGCGGTTGGAGGGGAAAGTGCAGTCCCTCCAGTCTCTAGCACTGGTTCCGGCACCAGGCCCCACACCACAACTACCTGCCTCCATTCCATCTGAGCCGGTCTGCGGAATACCCCTTTCCCTCCCGGAGCGCTTTGACGGTGCACCAGCGAGATGCAAGGGATTCCTTCTGCAATGCGACCTGTACGTCGCTCACTACGCCAAGGCTGTCTCCGGAAGAGACAGGGTTGCCACAGTCATCTCAGCACTGACCGGACGGGCCCTGGACTGGGGTGCCGCGGTTTGGGAAATGGGCGGACCCGAGGTAGAGTCTTACGAGCGCTTCACCCACCTCTTCCGCTCGGTGTTTGATCATCCTGTGGAGGGCCGAGAGGGGGGTGAGTGTCTACTCCGACTACGCCAGGGATCTAGGAGCGCCACGGAGTTCGTCCGGACCATCATGGCCTCCACCGGATGGAACGAGTCGGCTCTGGTCACCATGTTCCGCAGCAGACTGCAGGAGGAGGTGCAGATGGAGTTAGCCTGCCGTGATGACAACCTGTCACTTGCCCAGCTCATCAGCATGGCGATCCGGTTGGAGAACCTCCTGCGGTCTGGACGAAGACCTGCGCTGACTCCGGAGCCCATGGCTACACCTGCTCTGTGGCCAGAGCCGATGGAGGTGTGCACTGCACGTTTGCCCTAGGCAGAGCGTAGGTGAAGGAGGAATCTGGGCCTCTGCTCCTATGGTGGAGAAAGGGGTCAGTTCTCCTCGACCTGCCCTCTATCCACTAATAGGCGAGGAGGTGACAAGCCAGGGAATTCCCCTGCTCCATGGTCCTCAGTTCACCTCACGCGTATGGAAAGCATTCATGGAACGCCTGGGGGTCACAGTCATAATCACCTCCGGGTACCGTCCTCAAGCTAATGGGCAGGTGGAGAGGGTCAATCAGGAAGTGGGAAGGTTCCTGAGGTGTTACTGTCAGGTCTGGCCGGGGGAGTGGGCGGATTTTCCACCTTGGGCTGAGTACGCGCAGAATTCCCTCCGCCACTCCTCCACTAACCTCACTCCTTTCCAGTGCATGTTGGGGTATCAGCCGACCCTTGCACCTTGGCATTCGAGCCAGACCGAGGCCCCTGCGGTGGATGAATGGTTTCGGCATGCTGAGGAGATCTGGAACGCTGTGCACACTCGTCTCCAGCGGGCCGTGCGTTGGCACAAGGAACAGGCCGACCGCCACCGCAGTGAGGCGCCTGTTTTCTCTCCAGGCGACCGGGTCTGGATCTCCACCTGGAACCTGCCCCTCCGCTTGCACTGCCGGAAGCCGAGCCCACGGTTTGTGGGGCCGTTTAAAGTCCTGAGGAGGGTCAATGAGGTAACGTACCGTTTTCAACTCCCTGCTGATTACCGCATTAACCCAACTTTTCATGTGTATCTCCTCAGGCCAGTGGTGCCTGGTCCCCTCGCTGAGGCTGGACCCAGTGACGCCCCGCCTCCTCCTCTGGACATCGAGGGAGGTCAGGCGTACTCGGTCCGTGAAGTCCTGGATTGGAGGCGTCGGGCAGGGCGACTCCAGTATCTCATCAACTGGGAGGGGTACGGCCCAGAGGAGCGGTGCTGGGTTCCTGCGGTGGACATCCTGGACGCTTTGCTGACCAGGGATTTTCACCGTCGGCAGCCTGACCAACCCGCACCGTGTCGCTTTGGTTGTCCCCGAGGCCGGTGTCGTCCCACTGCTGGTGCAGCGCATGGGGGGGTACTGTCTCGGATCTCCCCGATACTGCTGCTCATTCCGTTCACCAGTTCCGGAGGTCTACGTCACCGGCTTCCTAGGCATCACTGACATGGATCATTACCACCAACCCCGGACTGTCTTGTCTCATTACGCACACCTTGTTCCCATTCGCCCTGATTAGTGTGAATGTGTATATATGTGCCCTCTGTTCCCCAGTGTCCTTGTCGATTATTGTCCCATGTCCGTTGGTCTCGTGAGTACCGTGTATTGTGCTCTTGTTGTTTACGGGTCTCGTGCTGTGTATTGTGTAGAGGTTTCACCTCGCTCTTTGTTTGGTTTACATCCCTTTTGTGTATATATACATGTGTTTGTGTTGGGTGGAGTAATAAAACCCCTAATACGTATTCCTGCACCTGTCTTCTAATCATTATACAACGTGACAGGTGGCTAGGAAAACTCCTTAGAAAGGCAGGAATCTAGGAAGAAACCTAGAGAGGAACCAGGCTCTGAGGGGTTGCCAGTCCTTTTCTGGCTGTGCCGGGTGGAGATTATAACATTACATGCAATTAAGGCAAGATTGTTCTTCTAAATGTTCAAACGTTCATAGATGACCAGCAGGGTCAAATAATAATCACAGTGGTTGTAGAGGGTGCAGAAGGTCAGTACATCAGGAGTAAATGTCACTTGGCTTTTCATAGCCGAGCATTCAGAGGTCGAAACAGCAGGTGCGGTAGAGAGAGAGAGAGTTGAATACAGCAGGTCTGGGAGAAGGTAGCATGTCCGGTGAACAGGTCAGGGTTCCATAGCCACAGGCAGAACAGCAGCAGCACGACAAGGTGGACTGGGGACAGCAAGGAGTCATCAGGCCAGGTAGTCCTGAGGCATGGTCCTAGGGCTAAGGTCCTCCGGGAGGGGAGGGAGAGAGGGAGAGAGAGAGAATTAGAGGGAGAATACTTAAATTCACACAAGACACCGGAGAAGACAGGAGAATTACACCAGATATAACAGACTGACCCTAGCCCCCGGCACATAGACTTTTGCAGCATAGATACTGGAGGCTGAGACAGGGGTTGGGAGACACTGTGGCCCCGTCCGACAATACCCCCGGACAGGGCCAACCAGGAAGGATATAACCCCACCCACTTTGCCAAAGCACAGCCCCCACACCACTAGAGGGATATCAACAGATCACCAACCTACGACCCTGAGAGAAGGCTGAGTATAGATCTCTTCCAGCCTTGTCAGATATAGACATAATATGTAAATGAGCAAACAAAGCAAGATAATAAAATATACATTCAGCAGTCCGTTAATCAGTTGGTGTGTGTAAGTGTGTGTGTGTGCTGCGGGGTTGAAGCTACGAACCCATAGGCTTGGCTCTCTCATCCCTTCCAGGCTTTTGGAAGGGAGGGTGGATAATGAGCTTGTCATAGTGGATGTAAGCAATGTCCCCACGCAGCTTTCATGGCTGGGATAAGTTCTTTCCTCTTCTGGCGCACAGCTTCAGGATAGTTCTCGTTGAGGAAGATATACGTTCGTCTCATGTTATTGGCTCTTTCCAGAACAGCTACTTTGTCCTTGAACCTCAGGAACTTGACCGCTATCGGCCTGTCACCTGTGCCTGTGGTGGGTTTTCCAGTCCTGTGGGCGCACTCCACCTCAAAAAATCCTGTGGTCTATCTTCAGTTTCTCCGAGATAATTTCCCTCACTTTGTCCTCAGACTCCGTCCAGGTCTCATGCGGAGATTCTGCAATTCCGTCCACAACGATGTTGTTTTCCGCCTTGATTGTCCCTCGAGATAATCAGATTTCTCTGTCATCGTTATCATCAATTCACATACAGAACTGATGCCCTCTCTCAATGACTTACAGGTTGCTGTCATCCTGCCGTTCTGTTGTTTGAACTTATCGAGCTGACCCTGGGAGAACTGCAAACTGTTCTTCAGGTCCTGTAGCTATCTGGTCAGGTCGTCCATTTTTGTATTAGTTGACTCCGCCAGTATTTGGACAAAACACTTTTTCTTTTAAAAGATCCTTCACCTGTGATAGAGAGACACCTCTGTCCTCAACGGTACTCCTGCCAGCTTTGGCCTATGTCATGGTAGCTGTTACTCCTCGCAGATCCAGACAGGGCAGGTCGCAGGGGGGGGATAGGGTGCCGTTTGAGACAAAGCCTTCGATATGTATAAAGTAAGTAAGCAAAGGGGAGCTATTGATTTCTCTATCTAATTACCTAGGAAAACACAACCAACTAGTACACCATCAACTTGGTTCCTCTGTCACCATCGATTTTGGATAGGAGCAACATGGAGTAGCAAGCCCTGTTCAATTCTGCTTTCATTGAACCACAATCTCAAAGTTCTTATGAAGCCACCCACATCAGTTGCGCGCACACTCGTATGCACGCAGTTAGCACGTGAGAGCGCACACACACACACACACACACGTACACACACACAAGGAACAAGTGTCACGTTAGTTTAAGGACGGGTCAGACCAAGGCGCAGCGTGAAATGCATACATGTTTATTATTACAATAAACACACGAACAAAACAACAAAACAACGTAACATGAAGTTCTCAGGCTAAACACAATACAAGCCTCTACACGGAACAAGATCCCACAACAACTAATTGCCAACAGGCTACTTAAGTATGATCCCCAATCAGAGACAACGAGCGACAGCTGCCTCTGATTGGGAATCACACCCGGCCAAACATAGAAACACACAACCTAGAATGAGAACATAGAAATAACAATATAGAACTCCACACCCTGACCCAACATACTAGAGTCCCATAAGTCAGGGCGTGACAGTACCCCCCCCAAAGGTGCGGACTCCGACCGCACAAACCTGACATAACAGGGTAGGGTCCGGGTGGGCATTCCGCCTCGGAGGCGGATCCGGCTCCGGGTGTGACGACCACATTCTCTCAGCCTCCCCGTTGCGCCCCTGGTCTGGTCTGGACCTCGGCGCGCTGCTTCCCCTCTCCTTCCTCCCACGATGTACCAAGCCCTGTCTGGACCCTGGTTTGGGAGACCCCGAACCTGGAGAGGGGCTGACGTCTGGGTCTGGACTGGAGCCGCTGACCGGACCTGGACTGGGCACCGGTGGAGCGGACTGCTCTGGCTCCGGAGTGGATCCGCTGACCGGAGCTGGATCAGGCACCGGTAGAGCGGACTGCTCTGGCTCCGGTGGAACGGGAACGGGCCGTGCCGGACTGGACACACGCACCACTGGTCTGGTGCGAGGAGCAGGCACGGGCCGGACCGGACTAGGAACACGCACCACTGGCTTGGTGCGAGGAGCAGGAACGCGCCGGGCCGGACTGGCGACACGCACCACTGGCTTGGTGCGGGGAGCAGGCACGGGCCGTACCGGACTGGGAACACGCACCACTGGTCTGGTGCGAGGAGCAGGAACGGGCCGGGCCGGACTGACAACATGCACCACTGGTCTGGTGCGAGGAGCAGGAACGGGCCGTACCGGACTGGGAACATGCACCACTGGCCTGGTGTGAGGAACAGGAACGGGCCGGGCCAGACTGAGAACACGCACCACTGGTCTGGTGCGAGGAGCAGGAACGGACCGGGCCGGACTGGGAACATGCACCACTAGTCTGGTGCGAGGAGCAGGAACGGGCCGGGCCGGACTGGTGACACGCACCACTGGCCTGGTGCGAGGAACAGGAATGGGCCGGACCGGACTGGGAACACGCACCACTGGTCTGGTGCGAGGAGAAGGAACGGGCCGGGCCGGACTGGCGACACGCACCACTGGCCTGGTGCGAGGAGCAGGAACGGGCCGGGCCGGACTGGGCACACGCACCACTAGCTTGGTGCGAGACGCAGGCACGAGGTGTACCGGACTGGGAACTGACGTTAGAGATCTCCGACTGTACCAGTCTTTCACTCTCCACGCCCAGTCCTCCTCCCGTGAGGACTCCTCCCTGAGCCCCCACGAGTGCTTTAGCCCCCCCCCAAAAAAAATGTTTGGGGCTGTTTCTCGGGCTTCCTCCTCGGCCGGCGCCTTCTGTGTTGCCGTTGCTCCTCTCTAAACCGGGCCTCTACTGTCTCCTCCCAAGGACAGCGATCCATCCCAGCCTGAATCTCCTCCCATGTCCAGGATCCCTTTCCGCCCAGGATCTCCTCCCATGTCCAGGATGTCTGCTCTTGGGCACGCTGCTTGGTCCTTGTTTGTCGGGATCTTCTGTCACGTTCGTTTAAGGACGGGTCAGACCAAGGCGCAGCGTGAAATGCATACATGTTTATTATTACGATAAACACACGAACAAAACAACAAAACAACGTAACGTGAAGTCCTCAGGCTAAACACAATACAAGCCTCTACACGGAACAAGATCCCACAACAACTAATTGCCAACAGGCTACTTAAGTATGATCCCCAATCAGAGACAACGAGCGACAGCTGCCTCTGATTGGGAATCACACCCGGCCAAACATAGAAACACACAAACTAGAATGAGAACATAGAAATAACTCCACACCCTGACCCAACATACTAGAGTCCCATAAGTCAGGGCGTGACAACAAGGAACAACGTATTACATACTTAAAAATAAAAAAACGACCTTGCTGTAGCTGTGATGCAGCTGTCCCTATAGAAACAGTACCCTGGATTTGTTGGCCTATTGTGTTTATTAATCTTTAATAATGTCATAAAAAAGCTCTTGAAATTAGATGTTTATAGACTGGCCCTGACTGCAGATAACACAGAACATCTGAAGTATGATGACACACATCTGAAGTATGACATGCACAAACACCCCCACCCACCCACACACACACACACACACACACCCACACAGCCACACACACACGCATTATAGCAAATCACAAAAGTGCGCTGAAAAGTTCTGGATAATTCTTTTAAGATTTTAGAGTATTGAATTTGTGTCTCTGATGACAAGAAGTAGAGAAGTAGAACGATTTCACACAACATACTTTGTGTTTTCATACATCTGACGATAAAGAAAAATATATTTCCAAAGACTGCACTTTGTTCTATTAGTCATGAAATGGTTGAACTTCAAGCCGTGGCATACTGTGTAATGGCGCCGGAGGGGATGGCTGCCGTTTTATGGACTCTTAACCAACCATGCTATTTTGTCTGTTTTCTCACATTGTTTGTAACTTATTTTATACATAATGTTGCTGCTACCATCTCTTATGACCAAAAAGAGCTTCTGGACATCATAACAGCGATTACTCACGTTGAACTGGACAAATCATTTTCCTTTAATGAGTCGGACAAGAGGGATTTGCTCCAGACACCCGACAGGGCCCTCATCCCCGTCATTCACAGCAGAAAGAAAAGGAGATATTGCAGAAGGAGATCGGGGTGCTTGGTAAGGAGTCGGCGACGAGTGGCTAATCTGCCTTTGCCATCGATGCTATTGGCCAACTTACAATCACTTGATAATAAAGTGGAGGAACTACAGGCCCGTATATCCTACCAACGGGACATTAAAAACTGTAATATCTTATGTTTCAACGAGTCGTGGCTGAACGAACACATGAATAACATACAGTTGGCGGGTTATACACTGTATCGGCAGGATAGAACAGCAGCCTCCGGTAAGACAAGGGGTGGCAGTCTATGTACAGTGGCTTGCGAAAGTATTCACCCCCCTTGGCATTTTTCCTATTTTGTTGCCTTACAACCTGGCCACAACAGGCAACAAATGTACACCTGCTTGCTGTTGGTTTAATTAAAGGTTACAAGTAAGTAATTACACAATGCTTGGCACTCAATTATACGGTGTTCATCCTGTCAAGTAAAAGGTTAGTGTGTGTGTGTACACTTGTGACTGCATGCGTGTCTGTGTGCATTCTTCTGTGTGTATGTGTGTGTGTCTGTGTGTGTGTATGTGCATGTGTGTGTGAAAGTATTCACCCCCCTTGGCATTTGTCCTAGTTTGTTGCCTTACAACCTGGAATTAAAATGGATTTTTTGGGGGGTTTGTATCATTTGATTTACACAACATGCCTATCACTTTGAAGATGCAAAATATTTTTTATTGTGAAACAAACAAGAAATAAGACAAAAAAACTTAAAACTTGAGCGTGCATAACTATTCACACCCCCCCCCCCCAAAGTCAATACATTGTAGAGCCACCTTTTGCAACAATTAAAGCTGCAAGTCTCTTGGGGTATGTCTCTATAAGCTTGGCACATCTAGCCACTGGGATTTGCTCCAGCTCCTTCAATTTGGATGGGTTCCGCTGGTGCACAGCAATCTTTAAGTCATACCACAGATTCTCAATTGGAGTCTCAAATCTCTGGAAGACTGAAACAGGTTTCCCTCAAGAATTTCCCTGTATTTAGCACCATCAATCATTCCTTCAATTCTGACCAGTTCCCCACTCCCTGCCGATGAAAAATTACGATCTAAATTACTTCTATGCTCGCTTCGAGGCAAGTAACACTGAAACACGCATGATAGCGTCAGCTGTTCTGGACGACTGTGTGATCACGCTCTCCGTAGCCAATGTGAGTAAGACCTTTAAACAGGTCAACATTCACAAGGCCAGACGGATTACCAGGACGTGTACTCCGAGCATGCACTGACCAACTGGCAAGTGTCTTCACTGACATTTTCAACCTCTCCCTGTCTGAGTCTGTAATACCAAAATGTTTCAAGCAGACCACAATAGTCCCTGTGCCCAAGAACACTAAGGTAACCTGCCTAAATGACTACCGACCCGTAGCACTCGCGTCTGTAGCCATGAAGTGCTTTGAAAGGATGGTCCTGGCTCACATCAATACCATTATCCCAGAAAACCTAGATCCGGTCCAATTTGCATACCGCCCAAACAGATCCACAGATAACGCAATCTCTATTGCGCTCCACACTGCCCTTTCACACCTTGACAAAAGGAACACCTATGTGAGAATGCTGTTCATTGACTACAGCTCAGCATTCAACACCATAGTGCCCTCAAAGCTCATCACTAAGCTAAGGACTCTGGGACTAAACACCTCCCTCTGCAACTGGATCCTGGACTTCCTGACTGGCCGCCCCCAGGTGGTAAGGGTAGATAACAACACATCTGCCACACTGATCCTCAACACGGGGGCCCCTCAGGGGTGCATGCTCAGTCCCCTCCTGTACTCCCTGTTCACTCATGACTGCATGGCCAGGCACGACTCCAACACCATCATTAAGTTTGCCGATGACACAACAGTGGAAGGCCTGATCACCGACAACGACGAGAAAGCCTATAGGGAGGAGGTCAGAGACCTGGCCGTGTGGTGCCAGGACAACAACCTCTCCCTCTACTTGATCAAGACAAAGGAGATGATTGTGGACTACAGGAAAAAGAAGAGGACCGAGCACGCTCCCATTCTCATCGACGGGGCTGTAGTGGAGCAGGTTGAGAGCTTCAAGTTCCTTGGTGTCCACATCACCAACAAACTAACATGGTCCAAGCACACCAAGACAGTCATGAAGAGGGCACGACAAAACCTATTCCCCCTAAGGAGACTGAAAAGATTTGGCATGGGTCCTCAGATCCTCAAAAGGTTCTACAGCTGCACCATCGAGAGCATCCTGACTGGTTGCATCACCGCCTGGTATGGCAACTCCTCGGCCTCCGACCGCAAGGCACTACAGAGGGTAGTGTGTACGGCCCAGTACATCACTGGGGCCAAGCTTCCTGCCATCCAGGACCTCTATACCAGGCGGTGTCAGAGGAAGGCCCTAAAAATTGTCAAAGACTCCAGCCACCCTAGTCATAGACTGTTCTCTCTTCTATCGCACGGCAAGCGATACCGGAGCGTCAAGTCTAGGTCCAAGAGGCTTCTAAACAGCTTCTACCCCCAAGCCATAAGACTCCTGAACATCTAATCAAATGGCTACCCAGACTATTTGCATTGACTCAGTTCCGGTACCCCCTGTATATAGCCTCGCTATTGTTTATTTTACTGCTGCTCTTTAATTATTTGTAACTTTTATTTAGTATTATTTTATATTGTATTTTTTTGTGTGATTTGTTTTGGTATTCTTCCTTAAAACTGCAGAGTTGGTTAAGGGCTTGTTAGTAAGCATTTTACTGTAAGGTCTACATCTGTTGTATTCGGCGCATGTGACAAATAACATTTGATTTGATTTAGGCCCAGCAACGCTGCATAACATAACCCTTTAAAGTACTTTAGTTGGTAGACAGCAATCCAAATCTCCATTATCTCCATGCAACTTCACCAAAATGTAGCAATTATTATTTCAGCTAGGACCATGGATGGACAAAGTGCACATCAGACGTATTCTCCTAAAAGATGGACTATCAAAAAAAGCTAACTTTCTGTTTCCTGGTTATTCATTCAACCACCCTGAGTGAAGGAGAGAGAAGCAGTGTAAACAGAAGGAGAGAAGGACAGAGGGAGAGAAAATAATGGCCCATCATTCTTCAGACGTTTGTTTGATGCACACAGACCCTCTCTCTATCTCTCGCCCCCCCCCCCCCCCCCCCCTCCACACCCTCTCGCTCTCCACTATGCAGAGAAATACACTTCAGTCCCTCCAGGATTTCGCTGGGAATTTATGTGATATTTTCGGGCAAGAATGCTTGATTTTGCTGCGCCAATCTGACATTTGGCAATATGCAATGATTTTCTAAAATTTGTCACGAAAATGGGCTGACGATGGAAAAACTTTGTTGACGTGTAGATTGATTGAACCATATTATGCTGTAAATGTGCTGTGATTGGTCAAAATTGCGAGCCCTCTTTTTGTACTACACGCAGATAGCACATGAGCGCGCACACACGTACACACACACAAGGAACAAGGAACAACGTATTACGTACTTACAAATAAAAAAACGACCTTGCTGTAGCTGTGATGCAGCTGTCCCTATAGAAACAGTACCCTGGATTTGTTGGCCTATTGTGTTTATTAATCTTTAATAATGTCATAAAAAAGCTCTTGAAATTAAATGTTTATAGACTGGACCTGACTGCAGATAACACAGAACATCTGAAGTATGATGACACACATCTGAAGTATGACACGCACAAACACCCCCACCCACCCACCCACACACACACACACACACACATACACACACACACACACACACACACACACACACACACCCACACAGCCACACACACACACATTATAGCAAATCACAAAAGTGAAAGAGTGCGCTGAAAAGTTCTGGATAATTCTTTTAAGATTTTAGAGTATTGAATTTGTGTCTCTGATGACAAGAAGTAGAGAAGTAGAACGATTTCACACAACATACTTTGTGTTTTCATACATCTGACGATAAACAAAAATATATTTCCAAAGACTGCACTTTGTTCTATTAGTCATAAAATGGTTGAACTTCAAGCCGTGGCATACTGTGTAATGGCGCCGGAGGGGATGGCTGCCGTTTTATGGACTCTTAACCAACCATGCTATTTTGTCTGTTTTCTCGCATTGTTTGTAACTTATTTTATACATAATGTTGCTGCTACCGTCTCTTATGACCAAAAAGAGCTTCTGGACATCAGAACAGCGATTACTCACGTTGAACTGGACAAATAATTTTTCTTTAATGAGTCGGACGAGAGGGATTTGCTCCAGACACCCGACAGGGCCATCATCCCCGTCATTCGCAGCAGAAAGAAAAGGAGATATTGCGGAAGGAGATCGGGGTACTTGGTAAGGAGTCGGCAACGAGTGGCTAATCTGCCTTTGCCATCGATGCTATTGGCCAACTTACAATCACTTGATAATAAAGTGGAGGAACTACAGGCCCGTATATCCTACCAACGGGACATTAAAAACTGTAATATCTTATGTTTCACTGAATCGTGGCTGAACGAAGACATGAATAACATACAGTTGGCGGGTTATACACTGTATCGGCAGGATAGAACAGCAGCCTCAAGTAAGACAAGGGGTGGCGGTCTATGTACAGTGGCTTGCGAAAGTATTCAGCCCCCTTGGCATTTTTCCTATTTTGTTGCCTTACAACCTGGCCACAACAGGCAACAAATGTACACCTGCTTGCTGTTGGTTTAATTAAAGGTTACAAGTAAGTAACACAATGCTTGGCACTCAATTATACGGTGTTCATCCTGTCAAGTACAGTGAGGGAAAAAAGTATTTGATCCCCAGCTGATTTTGTACATTTGCCCACTGACACAGAAATGATCAGTCTATAATTTTAATGGTAGGTTTATCCAGAAAAACGCATGTCAAAAATGTTATAAATTGATTTGCATTTTAATGAGGGAAATAAGTACTTGACCCCCTCTCAATCAGAAAGATTTCTGGCTCCCAGGTGTCTTTTATACAGGTAATGAGCTGAGATTAGGAGCACACTCTTAAAGGGAGTGCTCCTAAGCTCAGCTTGTTACCTGTATAAAAGACACCTGTCCACAGAAGCAATCAATCAATCAGATTCCAAACTCTCCACCATGGCTCTCCAAGGATATCAGGGACAAGATTGTAGACCTACAAAAGGCTGGAATGGGCTACAAGACCATCGCCAGGCAGCTTGGTGAGAAGGTGACAACAGTTGGTGCGATTATTCACAAATGGAAGAAATACAAAATAACTGTCAATCTCCCTCGGCCTGGGGCTCCATGCAAGATCTCACCTCGTGGAGTTGCAATGATCATGAGAACGGTGAGGAATCAGCCCAGAATTACATGGGAGGATCTTGTCAATGATCTCAAGGCAGCTGGGACCATAGTCACCAAGAAAACAATTGGTAACACACTAGGACTGAAATCCTGCAGCGCCCGCAAGGTCCCCCTGCTCAAGAAAGCACATATACAGGCCCGTCTGAAGTTTGCCAATGAACATCTGAATAATTCAGAGGAGAACTGGGTGAAAGTGTTGTGGTCAGATGAGACCAAAATGGAGCTCTTTGGCATCAACTCAACTCGCCGTGTTTGGAGGAGGAGGAATGCTGCCTATGACCCCAATAACACCATTCCCACCATCAAACATGGAGGTGGAAACATTATGCTTTGGGGGTGTTTTTCTGCTAAGGGGACAGGACAACTTCACTGCATCAAAGGGACGATGGACGGGGCCATGTACCGTCAAATCTTGGGTGAGAACCTCCTTCCCTCAGCCAGGGCATTGAAAATGGGTCGTGGATGGGTATTCCAGCATGACAATGACCCAAAACACACGGCCAAGGCAACAAAGGAGTTGCTCGAGAAGAAGCACATTAAGGTCCTGGAGTGGCCTAGCCAGTCTCCAGACCTTAATCCCATAGAAAATCTGTGGAGGGATCTGAAGGTTCGAGTTGCCAAACGTCAGCCTCGAAACCTTAATGACATGGAGAAGATCTGCAAAGAGGAGTGGAACAAAATCCCTCCTGAGATGTGTGCAAACCTGGTGGCCAACTCCAAGAAACGTCTGACCTCTGTGATTGCCAACAAACTTTTGCCACCAAGTACTAAGTCATGTTTTGCAGAGGGGTCACATACTTATTTCCCTCATTAAAATGCAAATCAATTCATACAATTTTTGACATGCGTTTTTGAACAGTGTCTCTCACTGTTCAAATAAACCTACCATTAAAATTATAGAATGATCATGTCTTTGTCAGTGGGCAAACGTACAAAATCAGCAGGGGATCAAATACTTTTTTCCCTCACTGTAAAAGGTTAGTGTGTGTGTGTACACTTGTGACTGCATGCGTGTCTGTGCGCATTCTTCTGTGTGTATGTGTGTGTGTCTGTGTGTGTGTATGTGCATGTGTGTGTGAAAGTATTCACCCCCCTTGGCATTTTTCCTATTTTGTTGCCTTACATCCTGGAATTAAAATGGATTTTTTGGGGGTTTGTATCATTTGATTTACACAACATGCCTACCACTTTGAAGATGCTAAATATCTTTTATTGTGAAGCAAACAAGAAATAAGACAAAAAAACAGAAAACTTGAACGTGCAGAACCCCCCCCCCCCCCCCCCCCCCCCACACCTTTTGCAACAATTACAGCTGCAAGTCTCTTAGGGTATGTCTCTATAAGCTTGGCACATCTAGCCACTGGGATTTTTGCCCATTCCTCAAGGCAAAACTGCTTCAGCTCCTTCAAGTTGGATGGGTTCCGCTGGTGCACAGCAATCTTTAAGTCATACCACAGATTCTCAATTGGATTGAGGTCTGGGCTTTGACTAAGCCATTCCAAGACATTTAAATGTTTCCCCTTAAACCACTTGAGTGTTGCTTTAGCAGTATGCTTTGGGTCATTGTCCTGCTGGAAGGTGAACCTCCGTCCCAGTCTCAAATCTCTGGAAGACTGAAACAGGTTTCCCTCAAGAATGTCCCTGTATTTAGCACCATCAATCATTCATTCAATTCTGACCAGTTCCCCAGTCCCTGCCGATGAAAAACATGCCCACAGCATGATGGATGGTGTTCTCGGAGTGATGAGAGGTGTTGGGTTTGCGCCAGACATATCATTTTCCTTGATGGCCAAAAAGCTCAATTTTAGTCTCATCTGACCAGAGTACCTTCTTCCATATGTTTGGAGAGTCTCCCACGTGGCTTTTGGCGAACACCAAATGTGTTTGCTTATTTTTTTCTTTAAGCAATTGCTTTTTTCTGGCCACTCTTCCGTAAAGCCCAGCTCTGTGGAGTGTACGGCTTAAAGTGGTCCTATGGACAGATAATCCAATCTCCGCTGTGGAGCTTTGCAGCTCCTTCAGGGTTATCTTTGGTCTCTTTGCCTGGTCCGTGAGTTTTGTTGGGCAGCCCTCTCTTGGCAGGTTTGTTGTGGTGCCATATTCTTTCCATTTTTAATAATGGATTTAATGGTGCTCCGTGGGATGTTCAAAGTTTTGGATATTTTTTTATAACCCAACCCTGATCTGTACTGCTCCACAACTTTGTCCCTGACCTGTTTGGAGAGCTCCTTGGTCTTCATGGTGCCGCTTGCTTGGTGGTGCCGCTTGCTTAGTGGTGTTGCAGACTCTGGGGCCTTTCAGAACAGGTGTATATATACTGAGATCATGTGGCACTTAGATTGCACACAGGTGGACTTTATTTAACTAATTATGTGACTTCTGAAGGTAATTGGTTGCACCAGATCTTATTTAGGGGCTTCATAGCAAAAGGGGTGAATACATATGCACCTACCACTTTTCCATTATTTATTTTTTAGAATTCTTTGAAACAGGATTTTTTTTAAATTTCACTTCACCAATTTCGTGTATGTCCATTATATGAAATCCAAATAAAAATCAATTTAAATGACATGTTGTAATGCAACAAAATAGGAAAAACGCCAAGGGGGATGAATACTTTTGCACGGCACTGTATATTTGTAAACAACAGCTGGTGCACGGAAGTCTCAAGGTTTTGCTCGCCTGATGTAGAGTATCTCATGATAAACTGTAGACCATACTATCTACCAAGAGAGTTTTCATCTATATTCTTTGTAGCTGTCTATTTACCACCACAAACCGATGCTGGCACTAAGACCGCACTCAATGAACTGTATACGGCCATAAGCAAACAGGAAAACGCTCATCCAGAGGTGGCGCTCCTAGTGGCCGGGGACTATAATGCAGGGAAACTTAAATCCGTTTTACCTCATTTCTACCATCATTTTAAATGTGCAACCAGAGGGGAAAGAAATTCTAGACCACCTTTACTCCACACACAGAGACGCGAACAAAGCTCTCCCTCGCCCTCCATTTGGCAAATCTGACCATAATTCTATCCTCCTGATTCCTGCTTACAAGCAAAAACTAAAGTGACTCGTCAATAAAAAAAAGTGGTGACATGAAGCAGATGCTAAGCT
The DNA here is from genome assembly GCF_964263955.1 of Coregonus lavaretus. Classification (NCBI taxonomy): domain Eukaryota; kingdom Metazoa; phylum Chordata; class Actinopteri; order Salmoniformes; family Salmonidae; genus Coregonus; species Coregonus lavaretus. Next base: position 41,705,624 of record NC_140004.1, on the reverse strand, counting down.
ACAGGACTGTTTTGCTAGCACAGACTAGAATATGTTTTGGGATTCTTCCGATGGCATTGAGGAGTACACCACATCAGTCACTGGATTCAGCAATAAGTGCGTCGATGACGTCGTCCCCACAGTGAATGTACATACATACCCCAACCAGAAGCCATAGATTACAGGCAACATCCGCACTGAGCTAAAGGGTAGAGCTGCCGCTTTCAAGGAGCGGGACTCTAACCCGGAAGCTTATAAGAAATCCCACTGTGCCCTCCGATTGAATCTTATTATGCTGTAAATGTGCTGTGATTGGTCAAAATTGCGAGCCCTCTTTTTGTACTCAGTGATGGGTCAGTTTTATGTGCAAGCCCTCGCATAATATGAGGGGAATTGTTGATTTTGCAACAAAAAAAATGTGATCGCAGAATCGCGGAATCCTGGAGGGACTGACGCTTTGACCTCAGACGTAAGTAACAACGACATGCAGCAGCGGATCCAAAGGCTTTGTCTGTGATGCCACCTCCCTGTAAAAAGTCATTATTTTTTAAGTGGCACAGTGGTCTAAGGCACTGCATCTCAGTGCTTGAGGCGTCACTACAGACCCCCTGGTTCGATTCCAGGCTATATCACAACCGGCCGTGATTGGGAGTCCTATAGGGCGGCGCACAATTGGCCTAGCATCGTCCGGGTTTGGCCGGTGTAGGCCGTCATTGTAAATAAGAATTTGTTCTTAACTGACTTAAATAAAAAATAAAAAATAATAATTTTTCCAATGCAGATTCTCCACAAGCTCTCTCTCTCCCATTTATATTAGTGTCACTCTATCATAAAACACGGATGGCAATGTGTCACGGATACGGCCGAGGCTACCCCTCCTCCTCGTTCGGGCAGGCTTCGGCGGTCGTCGTCACCGGAGTACTAGCTGCCACCGATCGATGTTTCTGTGTCTCACTACTTCTGTCTGTATTGTTCACACCTGTTACTCATTAGGCTTATTAGTTTCCCTATATTACCTCTGTTTTCCCTCCTGAGTGTGTGCGTGATTGTTCTTTGTTATGTCGTCTGTTGAGCTGTTGTTTTTGCTCTTCCCTGCGTGGAGGGTTTGCTATATTTACTTGGAGTCGAGTAAAGCCATTTATTCTCAGTTCTGTGTCCTGTGCCTGATTCCGTTTCCCCACTGCACCCAGACGCTGACACAATGGTTGGGAATTTAATTTCACATCAAAAGGACCATAATCATAATCTTATCTCGAAAGCTAACATTATCAAAATTGGTTTCACATTTATTATCGATGATGGATATGAAATAAGAAAATAATAATTTTTCATAATTCCCCATGGTTTACAAATCAATAAATAGGTGGTAAACATGTATTAATAGATAAATAGGACCAAACTTATTGGCTAATGCCCCAGTCAGAAGGCCCTGTTAGATTCCATTATTTACTCCAGTAAGAGACCATATGAACTAAGGCTTGACCAAATCTGTACTTTCGATTGTATTTTAATTTTTAATTTATTTATAATGGGCTATAGCTCTTTGTTGACTTTATTTACTTTGTTTGTTGTGTCTGTTCTGTTTGTTGACGTTATTGACTTTGTTTGTTGTGTCTGTTCTGTTTGTTGACGTTATTGACTGTGTTTGTTGTGTCTGTTCTGTTTGTTGACGTTATTGACTGTGTTTGTTGTGTCTGTTCTGTTTGTTGACGTTATTGACTGTGTTTGTTGTGTCTGTTCTGTTTGTTGACGTTATTGACTGTGTTTGTTGTGTCTGTTCTGTTTGTTGACGTTATTGACTGTGTTTGTTGTGTCTGTTCTGTTTGTTGACGTTATTGACTGTGTTTGTTGTGTCTGTTCTGTTTGTTGACGTTATTGACTGTGTTTGTTGTGTCTGTTCTGTTTGTTGGCATTCTTTTTTTGTGTATTTTTTTTTTCCAACTTTATTTAACCAGGTAAGCCATTTGAGAACAAGGTCTCATTTACAACTGCGACCTTGTGACGAGGTGTGAAAGAAGGAGTCAGGCGCAGGAGGTAAAATACCAAAGTCCAGAGTTGAATCCGTTTGCATAAATCAAACGCCCCAAGCGTCAAACGAAACTGTACAAGGGAAAACATCCACCTTGGCAATAACACAGTGAAATGTAGCTCAACCGAGCTACACGCTCTCACAACAAAACAATCACTCACAAAGACAAGGGGAACAGAGGGAACACTTATACACATACTAATTAGGGGAATGAGCACCAGGTGTGTGTGATTGACAAGACATGACAAGTGGAGTGATGAGAATGGGATCGGCAGTTGCTAGTACTCCGGTGACGACGAACGCCGAAGCAGGCCCGAACCAGGAGGGGGGGCAGCCTCGGCGGAAGTCGTGACAGACCTGGCCAAGATAATGCAAAGCAGTGCGATAAAAACAACAACACAGAGTTACATATGGAAAAACAAAACGTACAGTCAATAACACAATAGAAAATCTATATACAGTGTGTGCAAATGTAGTAAGTTATAGAGGTAAGGCAATAAATAGGCCATAGTGCAAAATAATTACAATTTAGTATTAACAGTGGAGTGATAGATGTGCAGAAGATGATGTGCAAATAGAGATACTGGGGTGCAAATGAGCAAAATAAATGACAATGTAAATAACAATATGGGGATGAGGTAGTTGGGTGGGCTAATTTCAGATGGGCTGTGTACAGGTGCAGTGATCGGTAAGCTGCTCTGACAACTGATGCTTAAATTTAGTGAGGGAGATAAGAGTTTTGCGTGAAGTGTTGGGTGAAGATTCAATAAAAATGTAATCACAAAAAATTTAAAATGCATTAACAACATACTGTCTCTTCACCAAATCTCTCTCTCTCTCTCTCTCTCTCTCTCTCTCTCTCTCTCTCTCTCTCTCTCTCTCTCTCTCTCTCTCTCTCTCTCTCTCTCTCTCTCTCTCTCTCTCTCTCTCTCTCTCTCTCTCTCTCTCTCTCTCTCTCTCTCTCTCTCTCTCTCTCTCTCTCTCTCTCTCTCTCTCTCTCTCTCCTCTCTCTCTCTCTCTCTCTCTCTCTCTCTCTCTCTCTCTCTCTCTCTCTCTCTCTCTCTCTCTCTCTCTCTCTCTCTCTCTCTCTCTCTCTCTCTCTCTCCAGGAAGAATAATAGGTATTTAGATTTCCTGCGTTCCAAATGGGGAATGCACTCATCTCCAATGAGAGTTGACATAAAGCATCTCTGGGCACCGCTGCTTCTCTGCAGCACAGGAGATGTATAGGCTAGAACGTAATCAGATGTACCTTTGATTGCATCCCAAATGGCACCCTATTCCCTGTATTGTTCAGTACTTTTGACCAGTGCACTGTGTAGGGAACAGGGTGCCATTTGGTATACAGCCTTTATATGCCAACCAGGGCCATTGGACAACAAGATGTAGGGCTGTAAGAATGAATTATTTTTGGTATTCGGGATTAATGATATTGTACTAGAAATATCAATGTAGATTTCAGGTTATGGGTATATTTAAAATTCTGTCTTTGCCATCATCAAATTAAATACAAGAACACTGGACTGACAGGTTTGACTTGTAATATAACAGGAACTAATAGTGAGAAAGGTTGTTGTTTTCACTGCTGTAAATCATTTGGCCACAATTGGTAGCTCAATTGGTAGAGCATGGCGCTTGTAACGCCAGGGTAGTGGGTTCGATCCCCGGGACCACCCATACGAAAAAATTTATGCACACATGACTGTAAATCGCTTTGGATAAAAGCGTCTGCTAAATGGCTTATTATTAAATGTACACCTGCTTGCTGTTGGTTTAATTAAAGGTTACAAGTAAGTAATTACACAATGCTTGGCACTCAATTATACGGTGTTCATCCTGTCAAGTAAAAGGTTAGTGTGTGTGTGTACACTTGTGACTGCATGTGTGTCTGTGCGCATTCTTCTGTGTGTATGTGTGCGTGTCTGTGTGTGTGTGTGTATGTGCATGTGTGTGTGAAAGTATTCACCCCCCTTGGCATTTTTCCTTTTTTGTTGCCTTACAACCTGGAATTAAAATGGATTTTTGGGGGGTTTGTTTTTTATTGTGAAACAAACAAGAAATAAGACAAAAAAACAGAAAACTTGAGCGTGCATAACTATTCACCCCCCCCCAAAGTCAATATTTTGTAGAGCCACCTTTTGCAGCAATTACAGCTGCAAGTCTCTTGGGGTATGTCTCTATAAGCTTGGCACATCTAGCCACTGGGATTTTGGGCCATTCTTCAAGGCAAAACTGCTCCAGCTCCTTCAAGTTGGATGGGTTCCGCTGGTGTACAGCAATCTTTAAGTCATATCACAGATTCTCAATTGGATTGAGGTCTGGGCTTTGACTAGGCCATTCCAAGACATTTAAATGTTTCCCCTTAAACCACTTGAGTGTTGCTTAAACAGTATGCTTAGGGTCATTGTCCTGCTGGAAGGTGAACCGCCGTCCCAGTCTCAAATCTCTGGAAGACTGAAACAGGTTTCCCTCAAGAATTTCCCTGTATTTAGTGCCATCCATCATTCATTCAATTCTGACCAGTTCCCCAGTCCCTGCCGATGAAAAACATCCCCACAGCATGATGCTGCCACCAACATGCTTCACTGTGGGGATGGTGTTCTCGGGGCGATGAGAGGTCATGAGAGGTGTTGGGTTTGCGGCGGACATAGCGTTTTCCTTGATGGCCAAAAAGCTCAATTTTTGTCTCATCTGACCAGAGTACCTTCTTCCATATGTTTGGGGAGTCTCCCACATGGCTTTTGGCGAACACCAAACGTGTTTGCTTATTTTTTTCTTTAAGCAATTGCTTTTTTCTGGCCACTCTTTTCCGTAAAGCCCAGCTCTGTGGAGTGTACGGCTTAAAGTGGTCCTATGGACAGATACTCCAATCTCCGCTGTGGCGCTTTGCAGCTCCTTCAGGGTTATCTTTGGTCTCTTTGTTGCCTCTCTGATTAATGCCCTCCTTGCCTGGTCCGTGAGTTTTGGTGGGCAGCCCTCTCTTGGCAGGTTTGTTGTGGTGCCATATTCTTTCCGTTTTTTAATAATGGATTTAATGGTGCTCCGTGGGATGTTCAAAGTTTCTGATATTTTTTTATAACTCAACCCTGATCTGTACTTCTCCACAACTTTGTCCCTGACCTGTTTGAAGAGCTCCTTGGTCTTCATGGTGCTGCTTGCTTGGTGGTGCCGCTTGCTTAGTGGTGTTGCAGACTCTGGGGCCTTTCAGAACAGGTGTATATATACTGAGATCATGTGGCACTTAGATTGCACACAGGTGGACTTTATTTAACTAATTATGTGACTTCTGAAGGTAATTGGTTGCACCAGATCTTATTTAGGGGCTTCATAGCAAAGGGGGTGAATACATATGCACGCACCACTTTTCCGTTATATATTTTTCAGAATTTCACTTCACCAATTTGGACTATTTTGTGTATGTCCATTACATGAAATCCAAATAAAAATCAATTTAAAATTACAGGTTGTAATGCAACAAAATAGGAAAAACGCCAAGGGGGATGAATACTTTTGCAAGGCACTGTACAGAATGACAGAGCAAGGGCATTTTCCTCAACTGTTTAGTCAAATAGACTAATAGGATGAACAGCTTCCATTCAGCCTTTCTCCAGAATGGAAGAGAGAATCTGAGTACCCCCTGTGGAATGTACCTTGTACAGTATGTACTACTTGAGAAATACTTGAGTACTACATGAGAATACTGTCATCCTCATGTCATAATGCATTGTTCTTGGTTACTCCACATTGCTTCTTTGTTTGTGTATATTTCGAGAAGGTTGACATGAAATACGAAACAAAACAGTTTTTCTCAGCTATTTTCCTCATTTCTTTCCTTTACAAAAGTATAGGGCTTTTTGTCATAAAATAAAATGCGTAAAAATCTGAGTAAGCTTTTAGAGCTTTTTGGAGCTTCCTGTCTCCCAGAATCACAGCTCTGCCTGTTGCGTTCTCGTCCTGACATGACTCATACCTGACGCGTAGTGGAACACTGGTACCCAACGACGAAGCTTTGAGGCCTTTCTCAGAGCACTACGTTGCAGAATTCTCTTCACACTTTGCTTTCAGTCTTCTACAGTCTCTCACAGGAACAATGACAGAAACAAAAAAGTGAAAAAATACTCAACCTTCGAGGCCATTTACGATTTTCAGTCTGAATATGTGTGGGCACCCTTTTTGTCTGAAAAAAATTATAGAATTTTTGTTATTGTGTTTTACGCTATTGTGAAGAAATGCTTTGTCTATGCTGTCGGTGGTGGAGGAGGGTTCATTCGGTTGCTTTTCAATCATGTTTCTCAGCGTTGTCTATGGGCTGAATCCGAGTTTGAGATCTTTGTGCCTAACTTTAAGTTTTTTTTTTGTTCACGTCTGTTATCTAGCCCTACGTTGAGGAGTGGTTGCAAGCCATTTGGCAAAATGCAGAGCTCTCTCTCTCTCTCTCTCTCTCTCTCTCTCTCTCTCTCTCTCTCTCTCTCTCTCTCTCTCTCTCTCTCTCTCTCTCTCTCTCTCTCTCTCATACACATACACACATACACACACAGAGACACACACACACACAAACACACACACCCAGTTGAGAAATGACCAACACACCCCACAATCAAAAGCGATACAATTAAATTGAAATTTAAAACATAAAATCCCACCCCTCTGTTCTTTGTTCAATGTATACCAGCTGGATAGAACGCATCTCTTTCTATTCCTCAACATACTGCTTTGTCAAATTCTTATTAAAGGTAATTTGATTGGGTTGTCTCACCCATTCCCTACCATGACTTTGAAGAATTTAGAAAGCATAATGGGTCCTGATGGCATGCTGCGCACATCCTCAACCATCGTCTCTCTTCACTCATTCTCTCATTAGAATTTCATGCCATGACGGTAAGATTCTGTTTTTTTCTCAATCGATTCCTTCACTCAGAACAGAGCATGCTCCCTTCCTCCCACTCATTTTAACCTTTATTTATTTATTTTGACAGGAAGTGATGCTGAGACCAATATCTCCTTTACATATGAATACACATCAATATACACTATACACATCAATACACATCACTATACACATCAATATACACTATAAATATCAATATACACATCAATACACACTATAAACATCAATATAAACATCAATACACAGCAATATACACTATACACATAAATATAAACATCAATATACACCAATATACACTATAAACATCAATATAAACATCAATAAACATCAATATACACTATAAACATCAATATAAACATCAATATACATTATAAACATCTATATACACATTAATAAACACTATAAACATCAATATATACATTAATATAGAGCACTATACACTATACACATCATTATAAACATCAATATGCAATATAAACATCAATATACACTATAAACGGCGGCAGGTAGCTTAGTGGCTAAGAGCGTTGTGCCAGTAATCGAAAGGTCGCTGGTTCTAATCCCCGAGCCGACTAGGTGAAAAATCTGCCGATGTGCCCTTGAGCAAGGCACTTAACCCTAATTGCTCATGTAAGTCGCTCTGGATAAGAGCGTCTGCTAAATGACGTAAATGTAAATGTAATAAACCTCAATATAAACATCAATACACAGCAATATACACATCAATATAAACATCAATATACATCAATATACAATATATACCTCAATATAAACATCAATATACAATATACACATCAATATACACATCAATATACAATATAAACATCAATATACATCAATATACACATCAATACACAAAAAAAAAAAACACAATCATATAAACCAAACACATTCTTCAGTAAAAATAATTGCCCTAGAGGCACCAACTCTTCCAATTTTAGAGCGCTTTGGAGATTATTCCACAAGGTGCAAGCTCTTCTCTCCCTCCACCTCACTCCCTTCTCGCCCTCCACCTATCACTGCAATTCACCCTGGATCAACAATGAGCCTCCTCTCATATGTCTCTGAAATTGAAAGAGTTGAGCAATATGGTAGCTAGCTGACTTTAAACAAACAGATATATATTGACTCGAGACTGCAGCTGTCCGGAGTATGACAGACTGCACAATGGGGAGGAACTATAACCAGCAATATTGAGATGGACGCAAGCGCTCCAGCTATAAATATATTTTTCTCATTTTGAATGAGTACCTGAATACAGTAGTCAGAAACCATACTTGTATAGTAACACTCAACCTAATTGCTGATGCATGTAACAGTATGAGAGCCTGGCTGGCTGATGTAAGACACTACCTGTACATTTTCACATCAATATTACATTAATGCAACATCTATGTAAATGTGCCGGGGTTAGCCAAGAGCTAATTTGCACCCGTACTCCCTGGGCGGGTAAAGGCAATTACACAGCCACAATGCAAATGCAAATACTCACTAAAAACAATTTTAAAAAAATACAAATACATTGCATCCAATACAATATGATTATAACAACAACAATCTATTCATCATTTTAACAAACATCAGCTGTCGTCTTACATATGAGGAGCCAGAGATAACTCATGTGTATAGGTTTGGTTTGATTTGAGACATGATTTCAATTTCAATTTAAAAGTGCAATAATCAGTGCAGTTTCTCAAGTCCATGGGCAGAGTATTCCAGTATTGTGTAGCTCTAACAGAGAGGGCTGATGGTCTGAGTTTACTGTGTCGGAAAGGGACAACACAGTCTCCTCTGGTTACTGCCCTTGTTATCCTGGAGGTGCTTTCCTTCAGCATGATATGCTGGTATAGAGGTGGTATAGAGCCTTGTCTTTCAGAATCTGAACGACAAGGCTTGCATCAGCATACTGCTTGAAGCTGTCCAGACTTGAATACATTGTGTTTGTGAATGATTTGACAATGGTTGTAACTCTTTGGTTTGTTATCAAAAAAATCTTAAGTGTTTGTAGAGTGATTCAATTGGTTTGAGAATGGTGGCTCCTGCTTGTAAGGCAATAACTCAGACGTGAGATCATTGCATGCATATACTTATGTAAATGTGATATTTCTGTTTCATTTTCAATACATTCGCAAAAATTTCTAAAAACATGTTTTCACTTTGTCATTATGGGGTATAATGTGTAAATGGGTGAGAGAAAAAAATATATTGAATCCATTTTAAAAGTCATGCTGTAACACAACAAAATGTGGAATAAGTCAAGGGGTATGAATACTTTCTGAAGGCACTGTATGTACAGTGAGGGAAAAAAGTATTTGATCCCCTGCTGATTTTGTACGTTTGCCCACTGACAAAGAAATGATCAGTCTATAATTTTAATGGTAGGTTTATTTGAACAGTGAGAGACAGAATAACAACAAAAAAATCCAGAAAAATGCATGTCAAAAATGTTATAAATTGATTTTCATTTTAATGAGGGAAATAAGTATTTGACCCCTCTGCAAAACATGACTTAGTACTTGGTGGCAAAACCCTTGTTGGCAATCACAGAGGTCAGACGTTTCTTGTAGTTGTCCACCAGGTTTGCACACATCTCTTTGCAGATCTTCTCCAAGTCATTAAGGTTTCGAGGCTGACGTTTGGCAACTCAAACCTTCAGCTCCCTCCACAGATTGTCTATGGGATTCAGGTCTGGAGACTGGCTAGGCCACTCCAGGACCTTAATGTGCTTCTTCTTGAGCCACTCCTTTGTTGCCTTGGCCTTGTGTTTTGAGTCATTGTCATGCTGGAATACCCATCCACGACCCATGTTCAATGCCCTGGCTGAGGGAAGGAGGTTCTCACCCAAGATTTGACGGTACATGGCCCCGTCCATCGTCCCTTTGGTGCGGTGAAGTTGTCCTGTCCCCTTAGCAGAAAAACACCCCCAAAGCATTCATCCTCCTCCAAACACGGCGAGTTGAGTTGATGCCAAAGAGCTCCATTTTGGTCTCATCTGACCACAACACTTTCACCCAGTTCTCCTCTGAATCATTCAGATGTTCATTGGCAAACTTCAGATGGGCATGTATATGTGCTTTCTTGAGCAGGGGGACCTTGCGGGCACTGCAGGATTTCAGTCCTTCACGGTGTAGTGTGTTACCAATTGTTTTCTTGGTGACTATGGTCCCAGCTGCCTTGAGATCATTGACAAGATCCTCCTGTGTAGTTCTGGGCTGATTCCTCACCGTTCTCATGATCATTGCAACTCCACGAGGTGAGATCTTGCATGGAGCCCCAGGCCGAGGGAGATTGACAGTTCTTTTGTGTTTCTTCCATTTGCGAATAATCGCACCAACTGTTGTCACCTTCTCACCAAGCTGCTTGGCGATGGTCTTGTAGCCCATTCCAGCCTTGTGTAGGTCTACAATCTTGTCCCTGACATCCTTGGAGAGCTCTTTGGTCTTGGCCATGGTGGAGAGTTTGGAATCTGATTGATTGATTGCTTCTGTGGACAGGTGTCTTTTATACAGGTAACAAGCTGAGATTAGGAGCACTCCCTTTAAGAGTGTGCTCCTAATCTCAGCTCGTTACCTGTATAAAAGACACCTGGGAGCCAGAAATCTTTCTGATTGAGAGGGGGTCAAATACTTATTTCCCTCATTAAAATGCAGATCAATTCATAAAAAATTGTACATGCGTTTTTCTGGATTTTTTGTTGTTATTCTGTCTCTCACTGTTCAAATAAACCTACCATAAAAATTATAGACGAATCATTTCTTTGTCAGTGGGCAAACGTACAAAATCAGCAGGGGATCAAATACTTTTTTCCCTCACTGTATACTGAACAAAAACATAAAAGCAACATTCGTCCCATGTTTCATGAGCTAAAATAAAAGGTCCCAGAAATGTTCCATACACCAAAAAGCTTATTTCTCTCCAATTTTGTGAACAAATGTGTTTACATCGCTGTTAGTGAGCATTTCTCCTTTGCCACCATAGTCCATCCACCTGACAGGTGTGGCATATCAATAAGCTAATTAACCAGTATGCTCATTACACAGGTGCACCTTGTGCTGGGGACAATAAAAGGCCACTCTAAAATGTACAGTTTTGTCACACAACACAATGCCACAGATGTCTCAAGTTTTGAGGGAGTGCACAATTGGCATGCTGACTGCAGTAATGTCCACCAGAGCTGTTCTCCGAGAATTTAATGTTAATTTCTCTACCATATGCCGCTTCCAACGTCATTTTAGAGAATTTGGCAGTACATCCAACCGGCCTCACAACCGCAGATCACGTGTAACCACAGCAGCCCAGGACCTCCACATCTGGCTTCTTCAGCTGCGGGATCGTCTGAGACCAGCCACCTGGACAGCTGATGAAACTGAGGAGTATTTCTGTCGGTTATTAAGGCCTTTTGTGGGGAAAAACTCATTCTGATTGGCTGGGCCTGGCTCCCCATGTCCAGTCATGTGACATCTATAGATTAGGGCCTAATGAATTTATTTCAATTTACTGATTTCTTTATATGAACTGTAACTGAGTCAAATCCTCTGTAGGATCATGTGGTCCTCTGTAGCTCAGCTGGTAGAGCACGGTGCTTGTAACGCCAAGGTAGTGGGTTCGATCCACGGGACCACCCATACACAAAAATGTATGCACACATGACTGTAAGTCGCTTTGGATAAAAGCGTCTGCTAAATGGCATATTATTAAATCTTTGAAATTGTTGCATGTTGCGTTTATATCTTTGTTCAGTATATAGTTTGGCGGGCTCCAGAAGAAGGTAAGGTCTTATAAACCTACAGTTGGATCGCCCGAACTTGACAGTGTTAACCATCTTCTTCACCTGTTTCTTGTATGTCAAGTTGGAGTCCAAAATGATGCTGGGATACAACTTTTAGTTTCTCCCCATTGATAAGAACTGCTCGTTGGGAATAGTCAATGGTTTTCTTAGAGAAGTACAGTACATGCAAACAGTCTTGTCAATATTTAAATGCAGGCATGAAGAAGATAATTATACACAAAGCACTCAACATTCATGCCTCTTATGAGTGCTATCTAGCTACATAAGACATTATTAACCTATAATGCAAATATTTTAGCCTGGTGGAATGAGCCTGATCGCTGCGTATATTGTTATTAGAAACTGCTTCATAGGAGGCCATTTCATTGGAGAGATCTACTCTCCTCTGGTGCTTGTGACCTCTAGACATGCCCTTCAGTGGCACATCAACACAACCCACACGGCCATTACCTGTCCCTTTCACAATTATGCTTTTATAGATGCTTTATGTGAAAGGGATAGCTATTATTTTTGTCTGGAGAAAGAAAGAGAGAGAAAGAGAGAAAGTGAAAGTGAGTGAATGAGGTTTTAGAGAGTGGTATATTCTGTGAGACTGACTTCGAGGGTGATAGCTTGGATCAACAGAGAGAGACGCCTACGCTGCCAGCAGAGCAGTCACCAAGGGGGATATAGCTAGGTACAAACCCATAGCCCAACTCACGGTGGGGAATCAATTGCTATGTTGGCTTTGATCATGTTTGTCCTTAGGAAACTCATTAGGATGTGAAGAAAGGCTGCTTAAAAGGAGTGGAATGATCGCTCATGGCCCTGTTAGGAACTACATCCCTGGCAAATCCCAGACCCGTCTTTGATGGACTTTCACTGAGCTATTTTGGACCCCTTAATTAGTAGAGCATGGCGCTTGCAACGCCAGGGTTGTGGGTTCGATTCCCACGGGGGGCCAGTATGAAAAATGTATGCACTCACTAACTGTAAGTCGCTAAATGACTAAAATGTAAATGTAAGAAAGAAAGAAAGAGAGAAAGAAAGAAAGAAAGAAAGAAAGGGTTACAGCAGTCTCGTGTTTTTTCACATGAATTCCATTAACGATCTTCCCATCCGACATTTCCTACCGTGCTGTACGATATAAGAGGTCGATAACGTAGCAGAAGGAGAAGCACATATCCATGTCTTGAAGACAGCTGTTGGCCATTCCCATTTCTTGCACCAGTGAAAGATACTCCAGTGAAAGATGTTCCTGTCCATCAGAGCAGCTTGAATTGATCTTGAGGTACTCTGTCTGTGTCCCAAATGGCACCCTATTCCCTATTATGGTGCACTACTTTTGACCTGGGCCAATAGGGAATAGGGTGCCATTTGGGACGCAGAAGAGTACCTCAAGAGCAATTCAAGCTGCTCTGATGGACAGGAACAACTGATCTGAGATCAGGCAAATAACAAATTGGAGGCAATGTCTGTTCTCTGTACAACTTTATCTTCTGGTTTTAAAAGAGACCAAAGGACTGAGAAAAGAGAAGATATCTTAATGTCTGCCTTAACCTTTTTTGGTAGTTTCGTTGTTTTTAGCCACTACTTGATGAGAGAACAAACAATTCACTTTGGGCAACAGCTGTTATGTTTTGAGTTAAATATGGATACCTGCAGATCCACTGAATGCTGAATACCCCATGGGACCACTGGGATGTGCTTAAATTACAATAAGAGAGAGAACATGTTTAATTCTTCATTTGTTTTGCTGTCAATTTATTTCATCATTCATTCCGTATGGAATAATCAGAATGACTGATTAGAGTTGGGAACCGATGTTGCTATAGGAACTAGTTTTGATTAACTTCTGAATCCAATATTGCCATTGTTTGTGTGAAAGTGTTTAGTCACTGCAGTCTCTCACTTGGCCTTTTAGCAGGAGGAGTGTTGACATCACCCCCCCCCCCCCCCCCCCCTATGTCCTTTACTTCTCTATTCAACAGCACTCACAGATTTTCACTTCATCCCACTGATCAAGCCCTACTGCTGCTAATCCTTTCTTTCTGTCAGGCAAAGCAAAGCCATGTTCTCGCTCACTGTTCCGCATTAGAGATCCATTTGCACCTGCCGGCTTCCCTCAGCAGTCTAGAAGACTCTGGTAGCTCTTCTGTATCAAATCAAAATAAAATAAAATAAAATGATATTTGTCACGCTTCGTAAACAACAGGTGTGGAATAATAATCCAGGCTCTGTCGCAGCCGGCCGCGACCGGGAGACTCATGGGCGGCGCACAATTGGCCCAGCGTCGTCCAGGGTAGGGGAGGGAATGGCCGGCAGGGATGTAGCTCAGTTGATAGAGCATGGCGTTTGCAACGCCAGGGTTGTGGGTTCAATTCCCACGGGGGGCCAGTATAAAAAAAATATATATGTATTCACTAACTGTAAGTCGCTCTGGATAAGAGCGTCTGCTAAATGACTAAAATGTAAATGAATAACAGTGAAATGCTTACTTACGGGCAATGCAGAGAGGAAGAAAATAGAGAAATAATAGAAAAGTCATAACACAAAATAATAAAAGTAATAATAGATACACAATGAGTAATGATAACTTGGCTAAATACACCTAGTCTACAAAACATTAGGAACACCTGCTTTTTCCAGGACATAGACTGACCAGGTGAATCCAGGTGAAAGCTATGATCCCTTATTGATGTCACTTGTTAAATCCACTTCAATCAGTGTAGATGAAGGTGAGAAGACAGGTTAAAGAAGGATTTTTAAGCCTTGAGACAATTGAGACATGGACTGTGTATGTGTGTCGTTCAGAATGTGAATGGGCAAGACAAACGTTTTAAGTGCCTTTGAATGGGATATGGTAGTAGGTGCCAGGCGCACCGGTTTGAGTGTGTGAAGACCTGCAATGCTGCTGCGTTTTTCACGCTCAACAGTTTCCTGTGTGTATCATGAATGGTCCACCACCCAAAGGACATCCGGCCAACTTGACACAACTGTGGGAAGCATTGGAGTCAACATGGGCCTGCATCCCTGTGGAACTCTTTCAACACGTGGTCCTCTGTAGCTCAATTGGTAGAGCATGCCGCTTGTAACGCCAGGGTAGTGGGTTCGATCCCCGGGACCACCCATACGTAACAATGTATGCACACATGACTGTAAGTCCCTTTGGATAAAAGCGTCTGCTAAATGGCATATTATTATATTATTAACACCTTGAAGAGTCCATGCCTCGAAGAATTGAGGCTGTTCTGAGGGCAAAAAGGGGTGCAACTCAATATTAGGAAGGTGTTCCTAATGTTCTGTACACTCAGTGTATAAGGGGTACCAGTACCGAGTCGATGTGCAGAGTTATGAGGTAATTGAGGTAGATATGTACAGTACATATAACTAGGAATAAATTGACAGATAGTAAACAGTAGCAGAAGCGTATATTATGAGTCAAAAAAGTTAGTGCAAAAAGGGTCAAGGTAGCTATTTGGTTAACTATTTAACTAACTATTTAGCAGTCTTATGGCATGGGGTAGAAGCTGTTCAGGGTCCTGTTGGTTCCAGACCTGGTGCATTGGTACCGCTTGCCGTGCGGTAGCAGAGAACAGTCTATGACTTGGGTGGCTGGAGTCTTTGACAAATTTTAGGGCCTTCCTCTAACACCGCCTGGTATAAAGGTCCTGGATGGCTGGGAGCTCGGCCCCAGTGATGTACTGGGCCGTACGCACTACCCTCTGTAGTGCCTTGCGGTCGGATGCCAAGCAGTTGCCATACCAAGCGGTGATGCAGCCAGTCAAGATGCTCTCAATGGTGCAGCTGTAGAACGTTTTGAGAATCTGAGGGCCCATGCTAAATCTTTTCGACCTCCTGAGGGGGGAAGAGGCATTGTTGTGCCCTCTTCACTACTGTGTTGGTGTGTTTGGACCATGATAGATCCTTAGTGACGTGGACACCAAGGAACTTGAAACTTGACCCACTCTACTCCAGCCCCGTCGATGAGAATGGGGGCGTAATCGGCCCTCCGTTTCCTGTAGTCCACGATCAGCTCCTTTGTCTTGCTGACGTTGAGGGAAAGGTTGTTGTCCTGGCACCACATTCCCAGGTCTCTGACCTCCTCCCTGTAGGCTGTCTCATCAGGCCTACCACCGTTGTGTCATTGGCAAACTTAAGGATGGTGTTGGAGTCGTGCACGGCCACACAGTCATGGGTGAACAGGGAGTATAGGAGGGGACTAAGCACACACCCCTGAGAGGCCCCCGTGTTGAAGGTCAGCGTGGGGGATGTGTTGCTGCCCACCCTCACCACCTGGGGGTGTCCAGTCAGAAAGTCCAGGATCCAGTTTCAGAGGGAGGTGTTCAGTCCCAGGGTTCATAGCTTAGTGATGAGCTTGAAGGTCACTATGGTGTTGAACGCTGAGATGTAGTCAATGAACAGCATTCTCACGTAGGTGTTCCTTTTGTCCAAGTGGGAAAATGCTGTGTGGAGTGCAATAGAGATTGCGTCACCTGTGGATCTGTTTGGGCGGTATGCGAATTGGAGTGGGTCCAGGGTGTCTGGGATAATGGTGTTGATGTGAGCATTTCATGGCTACAGATGTGAGTGATACAGGGCGATAGTCATTTAGACAGGTTTCCTTGGCGTTCTCCCGAGTGGCGCAGTGGTCTAAGGCACTGCATCTCAGTGCTTGAGGTGTCATTACAGACCCCCTGGTTCGATTCCAGGCTGTATCACAACCGGCCGTGATTGGGAGTCCCACAGAGCGGTGCACAATTGGCCCAGCGTCATCCGGGTTTGGCTGGTGTAGTGCCATCATTGTAAATAAGAATTTGTTCTTAACTGATTTGCCTAGTTAAATAAAAGAAAAACCTCCCTACGATGTGATTGGGGGAGAGCAGCTATGATAAGGGACAGCTGTGTGATCTGGTGCGATAGCTTCCCAGTCTCTCACTGACCTAAGGCTGCTAAAAGCAGGGAGGTCATAAAAAACCGCAGAAGTGGGGATCACGGATTGGATCACCATGCCAATGAGAAGCTTAATCTGAACTGATAGTATCAAGGGCGCAGGTTACAGGACAACAAGCTTACAGACAATATGTAGGCTTCATGTGGAATGATTTTCTGTTTGTTTTCTATTGCAAAATGCTGTACAAAATATAAATTCTCTCATAAATCCTTGCGTCACAGCATAGTTCAAACAATTTACATACTGTAGCTTATGTACTTTACCCATAGTTACTTCATATCATCATGGGATCAACCCCCATTTGTTGGTTTGTTATTCTATTGTAAACTGAAAATGCCCTCTCTTTGCTGTAAACAAAATATATTTGTTTGTTTATTGAAGTGATTGGCCTGAACATCAGAGACATGAAACACACTAAACTCATCTGGAGAGACTACAGCTAATCGGCTTGATGTGTTGTGTGGCAGAGGCACAAGTCCCTAACATGTTTGGGCAGCAGCCACTATCACCAACCCAGCATGTTTTTGTTTTTTTGGGGGGGTGGGGGGGGTTGTTGGGTGCTGTTCCGTTCTCCCCATCTCTGGCCAGGAGATAAAAGCACTGTCATTTATGAGCGAAAAGAGACAAAGAGTTCCCTCTCATCTCCCAAGCAAACAAATCAAATTATAGGAGCCTGTTACTTTGTCAAGCGTTTCCCCTTTTATCTGGAGCTGATTAAAACGCCCTTTGGAATCGTGTGAAGACACACTCGGCTGTGATTGCTGATAAAGTTTTGAAGTCACTGCAGTGAGTGAGGAAGCAGGGAATCAAGGAGGGAGGAAGGAAGGGGCGATGACTTTATATGGCAATCAGAAATTTGGGATTTCTTTTGTTTTTTTTTGTTCCTGTAGGCAAAATAAAAAAGAATTAGCTCATGTCCATGAATGGTAGCAGATCAAAATACTAATGTCCATGAATGGTAGCAGAGCAAAATACTCATGTCCATGAATGGTAGCAGAGCAAAAGACTCCACTAGCTAGATACCATTATACATAGTGCATCTTAAGGATACAATTGTTGAGTAGGGAGTAGAGTGGTCTAAATAAACACTCAATCCTATTGTTTCTATTGTTCACAGCAGGGTTTACTTATCTCATAGACATTGTGTCGCTTGAGAGAGAGAGAGAGAGAGAGACAGACAGACAGAGAGAGACAGACAGAGAGAGAGAGGTAGAGAGGTAGAGAGACAGAGAGACCCAGACATAGAAAAACAGAGAGATAGAGGGTGTGAGAGAGACGGGGGAAGAATTACATATTCATTAATAATGTAATAAAAACAATCGTTCTTTGTAATTTACTCTCTGTGAATGTGGAACATGGGCTGTTATTTGAAGGATGAAACATGCAGTTACCTTATAGTTAAACCTATGTAGAAAGCACAGCCATAGGCCTACAGTATCAAATCAACACATTATAGATGTTATAGTCATGTATAAGACCATGCAGATGGGAGGAACATCTCCAACATGCCTCGAGTGTGTGCCAAGGATTCGGGAGAAGCAGCTGGCATAGGGTCATAAAGTTGATACATATGTTGTCTTATTGGTATTCGAGGAATGGAAACAAGCAAGGGCTCAAGGAAAACACGGTTGCGAGCTGATTGTAACAGCACCGTTGTCTCTACTTTGGCACTGAAATGCTGCATGAGCATTCTTTATCTCCACACCGCACTTCAAGGGTGTTTTCTATCTTATTTTAGGGAGTTATCAGGGAGCACATGCACGTTTTTATTTGCAATTGAAAGGGACATTTTCCATCTAATTTAATCTGCTCTAAAATATGCAGTTGTTGAAACTGTTGCTGCTGGTTTCTGAAGAGTATGCAAAAAAATTAAAAAAAATTAGAGACCTAAAACAAATGACTAATTCACCTCAAATAGTGGCAAGCGCATAACGTTTTGAGAACCATATGTGTCTTAGAGCTTGGTGAGAGTGTGGTTGTCTTATGGTTATTTTGGATACAACCTTCCCACAACTTTCTGGAAAGGTGCAGGATAGTTACTTGGCTTTGGAACATTTTCAGCACATTTAAGGAACATTACAACAACAAAAAAATATTTGTATTTCATTACTTTAACAGATCGTTTCCTAAAAGTTCAAACATGGTTAGATTTAATTTTAATATTTGAATGTTTTAATTTAATTTTAATGTTCTAGGAACGTTCTCCAAATGGTTTGACATTGAGAATGTTCTCAAATAGTTCAGAGAACGTTAAGAAACAATGTTCTTCTGTGGGAATTTCAGTACTTCAGCATAACGTTTCCTACAGGTTTCCTCATGGTTCTATTTGAAGTCAATGTTCTCAAATTGTTCCTAGAATGTTAAGAAAACGTTCTAAGAATGTTTTTTTTAAAACATATACATTATTTTCTCAGTATCAACAAAACTCTCTATATCCTCTATCTTGTTAAGGTGTGTTGGCCGCACCCACTAATTGTCCACACCTTATCTTAATGAGTGCTTGTTTCCTTTGAATTGGGGTCTGTTTTAAAATGAACAACTTTGTATGCGTAAAAAAACATGGCATGCTAGCTCCATTCTGGTGGCACAGTGGGCTAATTCCATGGATAAAGAACGGAAGATTATAGGTTCAAATCTCCCTGATAAAAATAAATATGTTTGCACGATTAATGCCTAAGGAAATGAATTTCCATGTGTCCTATCTGTGCTTGTGGTCTTCTGTAGCTCAACTGGTAGAGCACGGCGCTTGAAACGCCAAGGTAGTGGGTTCGAGCCCCGGGACCACCCATACACAAAAAAATGTATGCATGCATGACTGTGAGTCGCTTTGGATAAAAGCATCTGCTAAATGGCATATTATTATTATTATAAAAAAGTTAACCCAAAATAAGCTAGCAGTGTTATTGAAAGTCTTACTAAAATAACCTATCATTTCTGTTCTTTGAGCATTAATAAAACCTCCCTGGAAAACTTTAAAGGAACCAGAGTAAAACATTCTCAGAACCTCCCTAAAAATAAACATTCCCGGTCAGAAAACGTATAGCTTCGTTCCCACAACCAATGTGAAACCAAAAACATACGTTCCCACAACTTCCAAGGAACTAAATGTGCTAGCTGGGTATAGCCTATCGATCCATTTAGCCCAAACTCTCACAGAGTAGCTAAATGGACTGGCAGGAAATTGTTGCCAATTTGGCATTGCTGTTTACTCTCATTTTACAGTTTTTGCTCTATAGCCTGCAACAATAATAAAAAAAAAAAGCTCATACAAAACTAAGGCTTTCAATTGACTTTCAAAATTAATAAAGATGTGGTCATGCTTGTATTCTAGAAATGTTCAGCTTTAAATCTTAATCAAAGATCTGGTGCTGCACGTTCAATGATAAAAGACTGTAATCTGAAACAGCACACATTAATGTACTTCCCTCTGGTAATGCGTGGTGGTGGGGGTTCTTTAGGAGTGATAATTGCCCTTATCATACATGAGAGATTATTTGCCCTGATATTGTTATTCTTAATGGGATAATTTCAGTAAAACTGTCATGCTAGTTGAGTGTTGAATGTTGATTACGTTGTAGGCTACATGCTTCTACATGCTGCCACAAAGACATACTTTAGGCTACTATATAGCCAATATATTCTCTGCACACATTTTTTACAGATCAAAGTATTATAAGCTAGTAATACCAGTCAAAAGTTTGGACACACCTACTCATTCCAGGTTTTTATTTATTTTATTTTTTACTATTTTCCATATTGTAGAATAATAGTGAAGACATCAAAACTATGAAATAACACATATGGAATCATGTAGTAACCAACAAAGTGTTAAACGAATCAAAACATATTTATATAATGAGATTCTTCAAATAGCCACCCTTTGCCTTGATGGCACATTTGCGCACACTTGACATTCTCTCAACCAGCTTCACCTGGAATGCTTTTCCAACAGTTTTGAAGGAGTTCCCACATATGCTGAGCACTTGTTGGCTGCTTTTCCTTCACTCTGTGGTCCAACTCATCCCAAACCATCTCAATTGAGTTAAGGTCGGGGGATTGTGGAGGCCAGGTCATCTGATGCAGCCCTCCATCACTCTCCTTCTAGGTAAAATAGCCCTTACACA
This sequence comes from Coregonus lavaretus, assembly GCF_964263955.1. Classification (NCBI taxonomy): domain Eukaryota; kingdom Metazoa; phylum Chordata; class Actinopteri; order Salmoniformes; family Salmonidae; genus Coregonus; species Coregonus lavaretus. The sequence continues at coordinate 41,684,883 of NC_140004.1, read as the reverse complement.
GCCTGGAGGTGTGTTGGGCCATTGTCCTTTTAAAAAACAAATGATAGTTGCACTAAGCCCAAACCAGATGGGACGGTTAAGTGTGCCTTGAATTTGAAATAAATCACTGATAGTGTCACCAGCAAAGCACCCCCACACCATAACACCTCCTCCTCCATGCTTTACGGTGGGAACTACACATGCGGAGATCATCCCTTCACCCACACGCGTCTCACAAAGCCACGGCGGTTGGAACCAAAAATCTCCAATTTGGACTCCAGACCAAAGGACAAATTTCCACCAGTCTAATGTCCATTGCTCGTGTTTTTTGGCAAAAGCAAGTCTCTTCTTATTATTGGTGTCCTTTAGTAGTGGTTTCTTTGCAGCAATTCGACCATGAAGGCCTGAGTCACACAGACTCCTCTGAACAGTTGATGTTGAGATGTGTCTGTTACTTGAACTCTGTGAAGCATTTATTTGGGCTGCAATTTCTGAGGCTGGTAACTCTAATGAACTTGTCCTCTCCAGCAGTCTTCCTTTCCTGTGGCGGTCCTCATGAGAGCCAGTTTCATCATGGCCCCGTGTAGCTCAGTTGGTAGAGCATGGTGCTTGCAACGCCAGGGTTGTGGGTTCGATTCCCACGGGGGGCCAGTATAAAAAAAATTAAAATAATGTATGCGCTCACTAACTGTAAGTCGCTCTGGATAAGAGCGTCTGCTAAATGACTGAAATGTAAAAATAGCGCTTGATGGTTTTTGCGACTGCACTTGAAGAAACTTTCAAAGATCTTGAAATGTTCCGTATTGACTGACCTTCATGTCTTAAAGTAATGATGGACTGTTGTTTCTCTTTGCTTATTTGAGATGTTCTTCCCACAATATGGACTTGGTCTTTTACCAAATAGGGCTATCTTCTGTATACCCTCCCTACCTTGTCACAACACAACTGATTGGCTCAAACGCATTAAGAAGGAAAGAAATTCCACAAATTAACTTTTAAGAAGGCTCACCTGTTAGTTGAACAGTTTAAATGCATTCCAGGTGACTACATCATGAAGCTGGTTGAGAGAATGCCAAGAGTGTGCAAAGCTGTCATCAAGGCAAAGGGTAGCTATTTGAAGAATCTCAAACTTTAACGCTCTTTTGGTTATTACATGATTCAATATGTGTTATTTTATAGTTTTGATGTCTTCACTATTAATCTACAATGTAAAAAATACTAAAAATAAAGAAAACCCCTTGAATGAGTAGGTGTGTCCAAACTTTTGACTGGTAGTGTACCTGTAGACTAAGGCTATACAGTCTAAGATACAGTGCCTTGAAAAAGTATTCATCCCCCTTGGCGTTTTTCCTATTTTGTTGCATTACAACCTGTAATTTAAATGAAAATTTATTTGGATTTCATGTAATGGACATACACAAAATAGTCCAAATTGGTGAAGTGAAATGAAAAAAATGACTTGTTTCAAATAATTAAATAAAAATAGATAACGGAAAAGTGGTGCGTGCATATTTATTCACCCCCTTTGCTATGAAGCCCCTAAATAAGATCTGGTATAACCAATTACCTTCAGAAGTCACATAATTAGTTAAATAAAGTCCACCTGTGTGCAATCTAAGTGTCACATGATCTGTCACATGGTCTCAGTATATATACACCTGTTCTGAAAGGCCCCAGAGTCTGCAACACCACTAAGCAAGGGGCACCACCAAGCAAGCGCCACCACGAAGACCAAGGAGCTCTCCAAACAGGTCAGGGACAAAGTTGTGGAGAAGTACAGATCAAGGTTGGGTTATAAGAAAATATCAGAAACTTTGAACATCCCACGGAGCACCATTAAATCCATTATTAAAAATGGAAAGAATATGGCACCACAACAAACCTGCCAAGAGAGGGCCGCCCACCAAAACTCACGGACCAGGCAAGGAGGGCATTAAGCAGAGAGGCAACAAAGAGACCAAAGATAACCCTGAAGGAGCTGCAAAGCTCCACAGCGGAAATTGGAGTATCTGTCCATAGGACCACTTTAAGCTGTACACTCCACAGAGCTGAGCTTTACAGAAGAGTGGCCAGAAAAAAGCCATTGCTTAAAGAAAAAAATAAGCAAACACGTTTGGTGTTCACCAAAAGGCATGTGGGAGACTCCCCAAACATATGGTAGAAGGTACTCTGGTCAGATGAGACTAAAATTAAGCTTTTTGGCCATCAAGGAAAACGCTATGTCTGGCACAAACCCAACACCTCTCATCACCCTGAGAACACTTTTTTTTTTTTACATTTTAGTCATTTAGCAGACGCTCTTATCCAGAGCGACTTACAGGAGCAATTAGAGTTAAGTGCCTTGCTCAAGGGCACATCGAGAGATTTTTCACCTAGTCGGCTCGGGGATTAGAACCAGCGACCTTTCGGTTACTGGCACCCAGTGAAGCATGGTGGTGGTGGCAGCATCATGCTGTGGGGATGTTTTTCATCAGCAGGGACTTGGAAAGTGGTCAGAATTGAGGGAATGGTGGATGGCGCTAAATACAGGGAAATTCTTGAGGGAAACCTGTTTCAGTCTTCCAGAGATTTGAGACTGGGACGGAGGTTCACCTTCCAGCAAGACAATGACCCTAAGCATACTGCTAAAGCAACACTTGAGTGGTTTAAGGGGAAACATTTAAATGTCTTGGAATAGCCTAGTCAAAGCCCAGACCTCAATCCAATTGAGAATATGTGTGTCACACCCTGGCTCTGGGACTCTATATGTTGAGCCAGGGTGTGTTCATTCTATGTGTTATATTTCTATGTTGGGGGTTCTAGTTGTTCTGTTTCTATGTTGGCCTGAGTGACTCCCAATCAGAGGCAACGAGTGTCAGCTGTGGCTGGTTGTCTCTGATTGGGAGCCATATTTAAACTGTCTGTTTTTCCCTTTGTGTTTGTGGGTTCTTGTTCCAGTAGGTTTTGTGTTTGTACCGTGGACTTCACGAGTCATTTGTTGTTTTGTTGATTGTCCGTATTTATCACTATAGATAAATAAACATGTTCGTTCATCACGCTGCGCCTTGGTCTACTCCTTACGACGATCGTGACAGAAGAACCCACCATCACAGGACCAAGCAGCGTGTCCAGGAGCAGGCAGCCTGGACGTGGGAGCAGATCTTAGACGGGCAGGGGTCCTGGACCTGGGAGGAAATCCTGGCCGTGATGGATCGCCGGCCATGGAGTGAGACAGTAGAGAGGCGACGGAGAGAGGAGCAACGGCGTGATCAGTGTCGTCGTCAGGCTGACGAGAGGCAACCCCAAAAAAAATTTAGGGGGGGGCACAGGGCATGGACGACGGGGCTGACGGAGGCAGAAAAGGGGCGTATTCAGAAGGCCACCAGGTTACGGGGCCACTGGTCAAAGTAGGGAAAGAAGGTTTAGAGGCACGGCGAGAGGTACTGGGGTGTGTTACCAGTCCGGTCCGGCCCGTTCCAGATCCCGGGGTAGAGCCAGTGGTGTGTGTCCCCAGTACGGTCCGGCCTGTTACGGCCCCTCGCACCAAATGTACGGTGCGCGTCGCCAGCCCGGTCCGGCCTGTTCCTGCCTCTCGCACCAAGCCTACGGTGTGCGTCGCCAGCCCGGTCCGGCCTGTTCCTGCCCCTCGCACCAAGCCTACGGTGTGCGTCGCCAGCCCGGCCCGGCCTGTTCCTGCCACTCGCACCAAGTCTACGGTGTGCGTCGCCAGCCCGGCCCGGCCTGTTCCTGCCACTCGCACCAAGTCTAGGGTGCGCGTCGCCAGCCCGGCCCGGCCTGTTCCTGCCACTCGCACCAAGTCTACGGTGCGCGTCGCCAGCCCGGCCCGGCCTGTTCCTGCCACTCGCACCAAGTCTACGGTGTGCGTCGCCAGCCCGGCCCGGCCTGTTCCTGCCACTCGCACCAAATCTACGGTGCGCGTCGCCAGCCCGGCCCGGCCTGTTCCTGCCACTCGCACCAAGCCTACGGTGCGCGTCGCCAGCCCGGCCCGGCCTGTTCCTGCTCCTCGCACCAAACCTACGATGTGCGTCGCCAGCCCGGCCCGGCCTGTTCCTGCCACTCGCACCAAGCCTACGGTGCGCGTCGCCAGCCCGGCCCGGCCTGTTCCTGCCACTCGCACCAAGCCTACGGTGCGCGTCGCCAGCCCGGCCCGGCCTGTTCCTGCCACTCGCACCAAGCCAGGGGTGCGAGTCGTCAGCCTGGTCCAGCCTGTTCCTGCCACTCGCACCAAGCCAGGGGTGCGAGTCGTCAGCCTGGTCCAGCCCGTTCCTGCTACTCGCACCAAGCCAGGGGTGCGAGTCGTCAGCCTGGTAAAGCCCGTTGCTGCTCCACGCACCAAGCCAGGGGTGCGAGTCGTCAGCCCGGTAAAGCCCGTTCCGGCTCCACGCACCAAGCCAGGGGTGTGCATCGTCAGCCCGGTCCGGCCCGTTGCTGCTCCACGCACCAAGCCAGGGGTGCGAGTCGTCAGTCCGGTGAGGCCCGTTCCAGCTCCACGCACCAAGCCAGGGGTGCGCATCGTCAGCCCGGTCCGGTCCGTTCCTGCTCCACGCACCAAGCCAGGGGTGCGAGTCGTCAGTCCGGTGAGGCCCGTTCCGGCTCTACGCACCAAGCCAGGGGTGCGTATCGTCAGCCCGGTCCGGTCCGTTCCTGCTCCACGCACCAAGCCAGGGGTGCGTATCGTCAGCCCGGTCCGGCCCGTTGCTGCTCCACGCACCAAGCCAGGGGTGCGCATCGTCAGCCCGGTCCGGTCCGTTCCTGCCTCACGCACCAAGCCAGGGGTGCGCGTCGTCAGTCCGGCACAACCAGTGCCTGGGTCACCGGTGCCTAATCAGGTACCGCTCAACTGCTCCACAACGGAGCTGAAGCTAACCGCTCCTGCTACGTCCAGTTCAGCTCCAGCCAGCGGGGCCAGACCGGACCAGGGGCGCTATGGGGGGAGTATTGGAGGGTGGTGGGCAAGCCCGGAGCCAGAACCGCCGCCGAGGAGGAATGCCCACCCAGCCCTCCCCTGTTTTGCTCTAGTTGAGGCGCGGTCGCAGTCCGCGCCTTTAGGGGGGGGTACTGTCACACCCTGGCTCTGGGACTCTATATGTTGAGCCAGGGTGTGTTCATTCTATGTGTTATATTTCTATGTTGGGGGTTCTAGTTGTTCTGTTTCTATGTTGGCCTGAGTGACTCCCAATCAGAGGCAACGAGTGTCAGCTGTGGCTGGTTGTCTCTGATTGGGAGCCATATTTAAACTGTCTGTTTTTCCCTTTGTGTTTGTGGGTTCTTGTTCCAGTTGGTTTTGTGTTAGTACCGTGGACTTCCCGAGTCGTTTGTTGTTTTGTTGATTGTCCGTATTTATCACTATAGATAAATAAACATGTTCGTTCATCACGCTGCGCCTTGGTCTACTCCTTACGACGATCGTGACAATGTGGTATGACTTAAAGATTGCTGTACACCAGTGGAACCCATCCAACTTGAAGGAGCTGGAGCAGTTTTGCCTTGAAGAATGCGCAAAAATCCCAGTGGCTAGATGTGCCAAGCTTATAGAGACATACCCCAAGAGACTTGCAGCTGTAATTGCTGCAAAAGGTGGCTCTACAAAGTATTGACTTTGGGGGGGGTGAATAGTTATGCACGCTCAACTTTTCTGTTTTTTTGTCTTATTTCTTGTTTGTTTCACAAAAATATATATTTTTCATCTTCAAAGTGGTAGGCATGTTGTGTAAATCAAATGATACAACCCCCCAAAAAATCAATTTTAATTCCAGGTTGTAAAGGCAACAAAATAGGAAAAATGCCAAGGGGGGGTGAATACTTTTGCAAGCCACTGTATACGTTACTGCATAAATAGAACTGTATAGAGAGCTTAATTAATGTAAAAGCAATAAGTCTATGGGCTGGTTTGTTTATTATCAGACAAATACAGAAAAACTACCCGTGTGTGTCTACCAAACATAGTTAGCCTGCATTTTGAGCCGGCCCAGATCAATCAATGAAAGGTATGATTAATCTTATCTAACACAGAAGACAACATTATTTATCAGAGTTGATGCATTGTCCCTTCGCGTAAACATTCAGACAAAGAAGCCTAATTCTGCTACAAAGCAAACATCCTTTAAATTAATAATAATAAGTTAGGGACAAAGGTTAATGATGCTGACGCTAGCTTTTCTTTTCACAGATAGGTGAGAAATAGTCCAATAAAGTGGAGTGTGCAATTAGGAGTCTCTTTGCCATGCCATCAGTCCTGCTAATGTCCAAGGTTACAGGCCCGGGCTGTATTCACACTGGAGAACCAGAGGCAGGTGACACGAACACTGGTTTAAGAAAGAAGAGAGGAGGGGGTTCAAAACACACACTTTCCCAGGCAGATTAAACCTATAGTCTTGGACGAAAAAGCACAGAATCTCCATTGAAGATTATTTTTGCACTACGATTAGTGTATTCAAGGTTTAAAAATGTTTCTAAAGTTTGTAATTTCCACTTTAAAATGTCAGACTTGATTTGTCCTAACAGAAAATGTATGAGTCCCTACAAAAAAATGCCATTAATTATAACCCACATAATCATTTACATTTCCTGTTGCTGCAGGATTATTTTCCTGCTGTAGCAAACTGGCTCAAATTCAGATCCTACATCTGTAGCTCATTACAATCACAACACCCTTATTGTCTTATTTTATGGTCTTTCATTTTACAGAAGGTGTCTGAATGTGAAACCATGGATGTGCACTGCACTATCAAGTTATCTTACATCTACAGTATGCATTGACATTTACAAAAACAATTATCTTCTGCCTGAATGTCAATGCATCTATTTCATCACCTTCAGCATTTTATTAGAGGAATACACACACCTATGTAGGAAATATGGCTAAGAATAAAGGCATGGCATATGCACTGTCTATATATATACTGTATGGTGATAGGTTTGTTTATAGTGCTATGTTCACAGCCAGTGCAGCGGACAGCCAGGCTGGCGAGAAGAGAACACAAACTCCAGTGCTATTTCACACGGTAAACACAGCCAAGTACTTTCACTGCATATAAACAACATCATTTTGCACCCGTGTCAACCACCATTACACAGCACTGTCATTAAAACAGACTCAATCAATGGGACCTTCTAGAAAACGCCTGTGGCCAGGGCTGGGTGTAAATATAGTGTGTTTGTGAATGTGTGTGTGTGTGTGTGTGTAACATAGGCCTACAAGTAATTCCATACAAATGAAGAATAGCATGAACAGACCACTCTAAAAGCAGAAAATAATAGGAAAGGAAAAATTTGACATTTTTATGACTGTACTAATACCTTTAGTTGCCTTTAGTTGGAACATTACAACATCAAAATACTATATAAGAAAGCGTGTTAAAGGTGTACACTACAGATGTCGGATCTTAACTTGATCACTCTTTTGTCACAGAGAATTTTCCTGCTGCATCAGGAAATTCAAATAAGCCTTGTGAGTCCCTAAAAAAAGAGCAGTTATTGGGATCAGGGCTTGCTATCAAAATTATGTTCTCTCTCGCTCGCTCAAACGCTAGGCCTAGGTCCTATTCCAAATGTACAAAAATCTATCTGAAATGCAGCCATACACATCAACAATACATTCTGTAGGTTACCCGTTAGCCTATCTATTGTGACATCATGAATGTTGTGAAAACCCATAATAGGCTAAAGTGTACCTGACTGAGTTGATCAGCTGATTTGGGCCATCAGTTGATTGACAGATGTAGGCCTGCTGTAGAACGATAAACTTTCCTCCAGTGTGGATGCTCGTCCACGTTTTAGTCAGGCTATGTATAATTTGTCAATATAGTTCTGGTCTTTGTTGTGGATTGAAAGCCTGTATTGTGTGGCTTTAATATTTCATTTCCTATAGCTGTCAAGATGTTTATTCATTTGAGCTTATCCAAGAAGGATTTTGTTGAGCTGTGACACTTTTCTTTGATGTGTAAATTATCAGACTATTCGTTTTACTTTTTGAACACATTTAAATAAATGCAATAAACGTGTGGGTATAATGTATGCCCATGGTCACTATATCGCCCAGCACTGGGAGAAAACGAATGCAGCTCAGACTACGGCAGTTCATCAAGCTTTATCAAGCACTAAGAGTACTATGAATGCTGATGACACATAGGCGATTGTTTTTAATTAATTTGTTTTAAACCTTCCCCAAACCATAACCCTAACCTTAACCACTTAGAATTCATGCCTAAACTGTTAACCTTTGAGTTGTTTCAAATCAAATCAAATGTTATTGGTCACATAAACTTATTTAGCAGATGTTATTGTGGGTGTAGCGAAATGCTTGTTTTCCTAGCTCCAACAGTGCAGTAGTATCTAACAATTCACAACAATGTTTCTGTTTTAACCCTGTAACCACGCGGAATTAATACGTCAAAAATAGACATTGTATGATTTTTAAGTAATTAATTTGCATTTTATTGCATGACATAAGTATTTGATCACCTACCAACCAGTAAGAATTCCGGCTCTCACAGACCTGTTAGTTTTTCTTTAAGAAGCCCTCCTGTTCTCCACTCATTACCTGTATTAACTGCACCTGTTTGAACTCGTTACCTGTATAAAAGACACCTGTGCACACACTCAATCAAACAGACTCCAACCTCTCCACAATGGCCAAGACCAGAGAGCTGTGTAAGGACATCAGGGATAACATTGTAGACCTGCACAAGGCTGGGATGGGCTACAGGACAATAGGCAAGCAGCTTGGTGAGAAGGCAACAACTGTTGGCGCAATTATTAGAAAATGGAAGAAGTTCAAGATGACGGTCAATCACCCTCGGTCTGGGGCTCCATGCAAGATCTCACCTCATGGGGCATCAATGATCATGAGGAAGGTGAGGGATCAGCCCAGAACTACACGGCAGGACCTGGTCAATGACCTGAAGAGAGCTGGGACCACAGTCTCAAAGAAAACCATTAGTAACACACTACGCCGTCATGGATTAAAATCCTGCAGCGCACGCAAGGTCCCCCTTCTCAAGCCAGCGCATGTCCAGGCCCGTCTGAAGTTTGCCAATCACCATCTGGATGATCCAGAGGAGGAATGGGAGAAGGTCATGTGGTCTGATGAGACAAAAATAGAGCTTTTTGGTCTAAACTCCATTCGCCATGTTTGGAGGAAGAAGAAGGATGAGTACAACCCCAAGAACACCATCCCAACCGTGAAGCATGGAGGTGGAAACATCATTCTTTGGGGATGCTTTTCTGCAAAGGGGACAGGACGACTGCACCGTATTGAGGGGAGGATGGATGGGGCCATGTATCGCGAGATCTTGGCCAACAACCTCCTTCCCTCAGTAAGAGCATTGAAGATGGGTCGTGGCTGGGTCTTCCAGCATGACAACGACCCGAAACACACAGCCAGGGCAACTAAGGAGTGGCTCCGTAAGAAGCATCTCAAGGTCCTGGAGTGGCCTAGCCAGTCTACAGACCTGAACCCAATAGAAACTCTTTGGAGGGAGCTGAAAGTCCGTATTGCCCAGCGACAGCCCCGAAACCTGAAGGATCTGAAGAAGGTCTGTATGGAGGAGTGGGCCAAAATCCCTGCTGCAGTGTGTGCAAACCTGGTCAAGACCTACAGGAAACGTATGATCTCTGTAATTGCAAACAAAGGTTTCTGTACCAAATATTAAGTTCTTCTTTTCTGATGTATCAAATACTTATGTCATGCAATAAAATGCAAATTAATTACTTAAAAATCATACAATGTGATTTTCTGGATTTTTGTTTTAGGTTTCTGTCTCTCACAGTTGAAGTGTACCTATGATAAAAATTACAGACCTCTACATGCTTTGTAAGTAGGAAAACCTGCAAAATCGGCAGTGTACCAAATACTTGTTCTCCCCACTGTAAGTACGGTGTGCATTGTATACAAACACCGCTTCCAGCTGCCCACTGGCCACGATTGTAAATATTTCTTCAGATATTCAAATCCTCCTGCTGCAGGATTGTTTTCCTCCTGCGACAAAAGGGGTCAAATTAAGATCCTACATCTGTATATTCCATTTATTTGACTAGATTCATTGGACCACCTCTTGGACAATTTTTCATGATCAAATGTTTTTTATTAATAATATTGTCAACAAGAATCACCTCTTGGACTCTTATTCAGATCCATCAGCATGCAACTCATGTTCCTTTGAATGTGTTCACTATGTGTTCTGAGGCAGAGCAGAGTGGTCCTATAATAGACTGGAACGGCAACAGATGTTGTGGTCCATAAGACATGACATTTCTAACATCTAACACACACAGGCACAGGCATGCATGCACGTGCACACACACACACACACACACACACACACACACACACACACACACAATCACACTATAGATGTTATGGTCCATAAGACATGACATTTCTACCATCTACCACAGGCTGCCTGCCCATAACAGATGGGACAGACATCATCTTGCTGCTTCCTATCAACCCTCCCTCCATCTCTCCCTCCCTCCCTCCTGATTCCACATCAAACAGAAACACATAATCAGAAGAACAATGCAGGAAATAATACCTCTAGTTGATAACAGAGAGACAGTGCACAAGAAGTGAGTTCCTCTGATGCATCACACACACTGTCAGGGGTGCTGTAGGTGGGTGTGGTGCAGGAATCAAGCGCAGGACGCAGAAACTAAGTCCAAAAGACTTTAGTGAAATATTCACGTAGTACACGAGCTCAACAAGCCCGGAGGCGAAATAAAGGCGCACACAGGCGTCAAACAAAAGGCGCACTAACATGTGCGAAAAACCCTCTCCTAGACAACGGAGGGAAACACGTAGCACAGAACACCAAACAGAAGCGCAATAACACACAACACATGACTAACAAAACGAGAACTTATAGGACACATAATCAACGCTAACTAACCACAGGTGTACAACAATTAGACAAAAGCAAACGAACATAGAAACATACAACGGTGGCAGCTAGTACTCCGGGGACGACGACCGCCGAAACCTGCCCGAGCAAGGAGGAGGAGCAGCCTCGGCAGATTCCGTGACAGTACCCCCCCCTTGACGCGCGGCTCCAGCCGTGCGCCGACCCCGGCCTCAGGGACGACCAGGAGGACGCGGTGCAGGGCGCGTAGGGTGACTACGGTGGAACTCAGTCAGGAGAGACGGATCTAGGATGTCCCTCCTCGGCACCCAGCACCGCTCCTCCGGGCCGTACCCCTCCCACTCCACGAGATATTGGAGACCCCCATCCGACGTCTCGAATCCAAAATGGACCGAACTGTGTAAGTCGGAGCCCCCTCGATGTCCAATGGGGGCGAAGGAGTCTCTGCTATCTCACCTTCCTGGAGTGGACCAGCTACCATCGGCCTGAGAAGAGACACATGGAACGAGGGGTTAATATTCTTATACTCAATAGGTAGTAGTAACCTGTAACACACCTCGTTCAATCTCCTCAGGACTTTAAAGGGCCCTACAAACCGCCGACCCAGCTTCCGGCAGGGCAGGCGGAGGGGTAGGTTTTTGGTCGAGAGCCAAACTTGATCTCCAGGTGCGTACACTGGCCCCTCACTGCGGTGGAGATCGGCGCTCGCCTTTTGTCGACGGATGGCCCGCTGCAGATGGACGTGTGCAGCGTTCCACGTCTCCTCCGAGCGCCTTACCCACTCATCCACCGCAGGGGCCTCGATCTGGCTCTGATGCCACGGTGCCAGAACCGGCTGGTAACCTAACACACATTGGAAAGGGGTTAGGTTGGTGGAGGAGTGGCGAAGAGAATTCTGGGCCATCTCTGCCCAGGGAATATACCTCGCCCACTCCTCCGGCCGGCCCTGGCAATAGGACCTCAGAAACCTACCCACATCCTGGTTCACACGTTCTACCTGCCCATTACTCTCCGGATGGTACCCCGAGGTAAGGCTCACCGAGACCCCCAGGCGCTCCATGAACGCTCTCCAGACTCGGGAGGTGAACTGGGGACCTCGATCAGACACTATATCCTCGGGTACCCCGTAATGCCGGAAGACGTGGGTGAATAGTGCCTCAGCGGTCTGCAAGGCAGTGGGAAGACCTGGCATTGGGAGAAGACGACAGGCTTTAGAGAACCGATCCACAACGACCAGTATGGTGGTATTCCCCTGAGAGGGGGGAAGGTCTGTAACAAAGTCCACCGAGAGGTGAGACCAGGGTCGTTGTGGAACGGGCAGGGGTTGTAACTTACCCCTGGGCAGATGTCTGGGCGCCTTACACTGGGCGCACACTGAACAGGAGGAGACATAAACCCTCACATCCCTGGCTAACATTGGCCACCAGTACTTAGCGCTAAGGCAGTGCACTGTCCGGCCAATACCTGGATGTCCAGAGGAGGGTGACGTGTGAGCCCAATAAATAAGTCGATCCCGAACCTCGAGCGGAACGTACGTCCGACCCACCGGACACTGTGGAGGGCTAGGGTCGGTACGCAACGCCCGCTCTATTTCAGCATCGACCTCCCACATTACCGGTGCCACTAGACAAGACTCTGGCAGTATGGAAGTGGGCTCAACGGACCTCTCCTCTGTGTCATACCGCCGGGACAGGGCGTCTGCCTTACCGTTCTGGGACCCAGGGATGTACGTGATTTTAAATACAAACCGGGTTAGAAACATGTTCCACCGAGCCTGGCGAGGGTTCAGTCTCCTAGCTGCCCGGATGTACTCCAGGTTCCGATGGTCAGTCAAAATGAGGAAAGTGTGTTGAGCCCCCTCAAGCCAATGCCTCCACACCTTAAGGGCCTGAACTACAGCTAACAGCTCCCTGTCCCCGACGTCATAATTTCGCTCCGCCGGGCTGAGCTTTTTAGAGTAAAAAGCACAGGGGCGGAGTTTAGGTGGCGTGCCGGACCGTTGAGAGAGTACGGCCCCTACACCGGCCTCAGACGCGTCCACCTCGACCTGAAAGGGTAAGGCGGGATCCGGATGCGCCAGCACCGGAGCCGACGTAAACAGGTCCTTCAGTCTCCCAAAAGCCCTGTCCGCCTCAGCTGACCACTGCAGGCGCACCGGACCCCCTTTCAGAAGGGACGTAATGGGAGCTGCCACCTGTCCAAAACCCCGGATAAACCTCCGGTAGTAATACGCAAAGCCCAAGAACTGCTGCACCTCTTTGACAGTGGTTGGGGTTTGCCAATTACGCACGGCTGACACACGGTCCACCTCCATTTTCACCCGACGCGGACAACCGATAACCCAAAAAGGAGACCGACTCCTGGAAAAACAGACATTTCTCTGCCTTGACATACAGGTCGTGCTCCAACAGCCTCCTCAATACACGACGCACCAGGGCTACATGCTCGACTCGGGTAGACGAGTACACTAGAATGTCATCAATGTACACGACCACCCCTTGCCCCTGCATATCCCGGAAAATCTCATCCACGAAGGATTGGAAGACTGACGGAGCATTCTTTAACCCGTATGGCATGACGAGATACTCGTAATGACCCGAGGTGGTACTAAACGCTGTTTTCCATTCGTCGCCCTCCCTAATGCGCACCAAGTTATACGCGCTCCTGAGATCCAGTTTTGTGAAAAACCGCGCGCCGTGCAATGACTCCGTCATGGTCGCAATCAGAGGGAGTGGATAACTGTATTTCACAGTAATCTGATTGAGACCACGGTAATCAATGCACGGGCGCAACCCTCCATCTTTTTTCTTCACAAAAAAGAAGCTCGAGGACGCAGGAGAAGTGGAGGGCCGTATGTATCCCTGTCTCAAAGATTCGGCTATGTAAGTCTCCATAGCTTTTCTCTCCTCTTGAGACAAAGGATACACGTGGCTCTGTGGGAGCGCTGCTCCTGCCTGGAGGTCTATCGCACAATCCCCCTGTCTGTGAGGAGGCAACTGCGTCGCCCTAGCTTTACTAAACACAATAGCCAAATCCCCATATTCAGGCGGAATGTGCAATGCGGGCACTTGGTTTGGACTTTCCACCGAAGTCGCCCCCACGGAAACACCCAGACATCGGCCCTCACACTGAGCAGACCACCCATTGAGAACTCTCTGTTGCCACGAAATGGCAGGGTTATGGGTACTTAACCAGGGAATTCCCAGCACCACCGGGTACGCAGGAGAGTCGATCAGATATAGCTGTATAGTCTCCTCATGACCCCCCTGCGCACACATCCTAAGTGGCGCTGTGATTTCCCTAATCAACCCCGACCCCAACGGGCGGCTATCTAAAGCATGAACGGGGAAAAGGCTTGTCAACAGGCAGGAGGGGAATCCCTAAATCTAAACAAAACTTCCGATCAACAAAATTCCCAGCTGCGCCTGAATCTACTAGCGCCTTATGCTGGGAATGAGGTGCAACCTGTGGAAAACGAACAGGTATACAAAAGTGCGCAACAGAGAGCTCTGGGTAAGTGGGGCGTCTACTCACCTGGGAATGCTCCCCAGTGCGTGGCCTGTTGTCTCCTCCTCCTGGAGACCCTCCCCAGCACCTGGCCGCAGTGTGCCCTCCACGACCGCAATTGGTGCAGGGGACAGGCCCCCTCGGGCTCCTTCTCCTCCTTTCTCTAGCGCCAGCACCCCCGAGCTCCATAGGGCTCGGCTCGGAGGTGCTGGAGGGTGGAATGGACGGACCCCACTCGGGACGTCCACGGGTGGCCAGCAGGGTGTCCAGACGGATGGACATGTCGACCAACTGGTCGAAGGTGAAATTGGTGTCCCTGCAGGCCAACTCACGTTGAACGTCCTCCCGTAGGCTACATCGAAAATGATCGATGAGGGCCCGTTCATTCCACCCTGCGTCTGCCGCTAGAGTCCGGAACTCCAGTGCGAACGGCTGTGCGCTCCTCCTCCCCTGTCTAAGGTAGAACAGACGCTCCCCCGCCGCTTTGCCCTCAGGTAGATGGTCGAACACGGCCTTGAAGCGACGGGAGAACTCCGCTTAGGAGATGGTGGTGGCGTCTATCCTCCTCCACTCGGCGTTGGCCCATTCCAACGCCTTGCCCGTGAGACAGGAGATGAGGGCAGAAACGCTCTCGTGTCCCGAGGGCACCGGGTGTACAGTGGCCAGGTAGAGCTCCACCTGCAGGAGGAACCCCTGACACCCGGCAGCTGTGCCGTCATACGCCCTCGGGAGCGAGAGCCGAATCCCACTGGGTTCCGGACCTGGGACTGGTGGACCGACCGATGGTGGTGGCAAGGTAGGTGGAGGTGTGGGTACCCCTCTGGACTCCCATCGGTGCAGGGTGTTGATGACATCCTGTAGAGCGGTCCCCAGTTGTCTGATCTGGTCATCCTGGCCGTGGACATGCTCCTCCAGCGACTCAGGTGCGGCTGTTGCTCCTGCTGATTCCATTTATAAGGTGTGTTATTCTGTCAGGGGTGCTGTAGGTGGGTGTGGTGCAGGAATCAAGCGCAGGCGCAGAAACTAAGTCCAAAAGACTTTAGTGAAATATTCACGTAGTACACGAGCTCAACAAGCCCGGAGGCGAAATAAAGGCGCACACAGGCGTCAAACAAAAGGCGCACTAACATGTGCGAAAAACCCTCTCCTAGACAACGGAGGGAAACACGTAGCACAGAACACCAAACAGAAGCGCAATAACACACAACACATGACTAACAAAACGAGAACTTATAGGACACATAATCAACGCTAACTAACCACAGGTGTACAACAATCAGACAAAAGCAAACGAACATAGAAACATACAACGGTGGCAGCTAGTACTCCGGGGACGACGGCCGCCGAAACCTGCCCGAGCAAGGAGGAGGAGCAGCCTCGGCAGATTCCGTGACACACACACACACACATCCGGTTTCCGAGCTGGTCATGGGTGCACCTCAGCCACGCTCAAGGTCCTAAACGATATTATAACCGCGATCGATAATAGACAGTATTGTGCAGCCGTCTTCATCGACCTGGCCAAGGCTTTCGACTCTGTCAACCATCGCATTCTTATTGGCAGACTAAATAGCCTTGGTTTCTGAAATGACTGCCTCGCCTGGTTCACCAACTACTTCTCAGATAGAGTTCAATGTGTCAAATCGGAGGGCATGTTGTCTGGACCTATGGCAGTCTCTATGGGGGTGCCACAGGGTTCCATTTTCGGGCCGACTCTTTTCTCTGTGTATATCAATGATGTCGCTCTTGCTGCTGGCACCCGCCCACCCGACTAGAATCACTACTCTCGGCGGGTCTGAACTAGAGTATGTGGACAACTACAAATACCTAGGTGTCTGGTTAGACTGTAAACTCTCCTTCCAGACTCACATTAAGCATCTCCAATCCAAAGTTAAATCTAGAATCGGCTTCCTATTTCGCAACAAAGCCTCCTTCACTCATGCTGCCAAACATGCCCTCGTAAAACTGACTATCCTACCGATCCTTGACTTTGGCGATGTCATTTACAAAATAGCCTCCAACACTCTACTCAGCAAACTGGATGTAGTCTATCACAGTGCCATATACTACCCACCACTGTGACCTGTACGCTCTTGTTGGCTGGTCCTCACAACATATTTGTCGCCAAACCCACTGGCTCCAGGTTATCTATAAATCACTGCTAGGCAAATCCCCGCCTTATCTTAGCTCATTGGTCACCATAGCAACACCCACCCGTAGTATGCGCTCCAGCAGGTATATCTCACTGGTCATCCCCAAAGCCAACACCTCCTTTGGCCGCCATTCCTTCCAGTTCTCTGCTGCCGATGACTGGAACAAACTGCAAAAATCTCTGAAGCTGGAGACTCATATCTCCCTCACTAACTTTAAGCATCAGTTGTCAGAGCAGCTTACCGATCACTGCACCTGTACACAGCCCATCTGAAATTAGCCCACCCAACTACCTCATCCCCATATTGTTATTTATTTTGCTCATTTGCACCCCAGTATCTCTATTTGCACATCTATCATTCCAGTGTTAATACTAAATTGTAATTATATTGCACTATGGTCTATTTATTGCCTTACCTCCATAACTTGCTACATTTGCACACACTGTATATATATTTTCTGTTGTATTTTTGACTTTATGTTTTGTTTACCCCATATGTAACTCTGTGTTGTTGTTTTTATCGCACTGCTTTGCTTTATCTTGGCCAGGTCGCAGTTGTAAATGAGAACTTGTTCTCAACTGGCTTACCTGGTTAAATAAAGGTGAAATAATTTTTTATTTTTTATTTTTTAAACACACACACACACACACACACAAGCCCTGACATAGCTGTGCACCAAATTGCCTTTGAGCGGCCGGGGGAAGAGGCAAAAACAATTTCCTGACAAGTGAAGGAAGGCAGGGGGGCAGTACTCTCTAGAATATAATTTAAAATGATGGCACGTCGTTCTTGGAAATGCTAATTAAGGGTAATTTCTCTCTCAATTTTAATAAAGCTAATCAAGGGAGCAGTGTGGTCGTATCATACAACGCTTCTCTTCTCATTATCTGGTATGCATGGCAGCATGATGGCAGCGTGATGGCAGGGTGGCAGCGGTGTGTGTGCGTGTATGTGTGTGTGTGCGTATGCGTGTGTGTGTGCAGGGAGGCAGCGACAGTACTCTACCCCGTTCATCACCATGATGATGCAGCATGTTGATGTTGATTTGATGTAGGGGAGAGAGAGAGTGAGTGTCAGAGGTAGTCATTAGGAATAGGACAGGAGTGACAGACGAGGACACACACACACACAAGCAGGTAGTCATTAGGACTGGGATAGGGTGGGAGTGACAGGCTGCATAGTCACAATACGGGGAGCCTGCACAGCCCTTTATTTCCATGGATATACGACTCTGGTGGGGACCATCATTAAGCAGGCGTACAGGGGGGGACTGGGCCCTAGAAGCCGAGCAGACAATAGGACAAACAGGGAAGGACAAGGAGGAGGAGGTGGAGGAGAGTCACAGGGAGAGATGGGCTCCAAGCAGCCAGAGAAGAGAATAGCCACAGCAAACTGACAGGACGGAAGTGACAAACTGACGACATTCAGCCTGTCTGTCACCAGTCAAAGAACCAGGGTTGGGTATTCGGCCTGTCTGTCACCAGTCATAAGAACCAGGGGAGGGTATTCAGCCTGTCTGTCACCAGTCATAAGAACCAGGGGAGGGTATTCAGCCTGTTTGTCACCAGCAGGGGCGGCCTGTTCAATAGGGCGATATGGGCGACGCACTGCCAAACGGGAAAAGGAAGGGATTTTTTTTCTAATCAATTATATCACGGCAACAGTAGTTATCAGTGTTGTAATCTATACGTCTGATCTGCCACAGTGCCACACTGCCACTAAATGTCGAATCAGGCTAAAGTCGTGCTTCAAATGGCTCCCCCCCCTTTTGGGGCGATTTCAGTCAGGTTGAAAATCGCCCAGAAGTCTGTCATAGACTCCCATGTAAAATCTATTTTTTTCAAATTTCAGAGCCTTCAATACAATCTCAATGGGTGTCTGTGGGCTTGCACTTACGCGCTTTCGTCATACGTTACGTAACCATGAACGTAACTGAGAAAAGAGTGGATTGTTTGAAAGAAGTTCCTTTTTGTCGGCGAACAAATGAAGATAAATTGGCAACGAAACAATTAGGACCTCCCAGACCAAATTTAATAATTCAACAGGTTTCTACTAAAGGCGGAAAGTCCTACACCCGAGGATTTTCCAAAAATTGGTACGAACGAAAAAAGACATTGCCACTCACTCAACTGGATGACGAGGGATACAGGCTAGCTGTCCGCCGCCACAACGATGAGGTTAGTGTTGATAATCACAAGTTTACTGGAGAACCAACTGAGACCAAGTAGAGACTTTGGACAGGGTGGATATGGTGTAATAAAGGCAGTTTATTCAGAGGTAAATATATCTGGAATCGCGTTCACGGACCCGTTCGTCAAACTCTTAGGGAGCTATAAATTAAGCCCCATTACTTACCATATCAGATAAGAGAAATTGCTGCAGCTACATATATTTTACATCCTGGCCCTACATAGTTCACTATTTGCATCACTTACCAAAATATTACATGTGGTCATATATGCTTGGAAAGTGGAGATGCCATAGAACGTCAAAAAAGTAAACATTGCTGGAGACACATTGCCGTTTTGGAGAAGACATCGCGTTTGCTAGCGAAGAGATTTGTTGTGGCAAATGAACTTGGGCTGGGAATTGCCAGGAACCTCACGATAAGATATATGCATCAGCATTGCGAGTCTCATGATTCTATACGTATTGCGATTCGATACTGTGATTTTATTGCGCACCATATGTCTGTTGCAGAGGGATCAGAAAGCCATGAGAACGAGTTTTGATCAGTCATGGAAATAAAAGTGCTGAAAACAAATTGGCTCCCAATGTGAAAAGATTGAGAACAAGCTATGAAGGAACAATAATGGTGTTTTGGTGCAGGTACAGCCAACTAGCGCTAAAATATTGCGATATTGTCAATACAGTATATCGTAAAGTATCACTATGTAACTCGATTTCTTTCACCCCAATCCCTCAAATTAACGGTAAATAACTGAATTGTTTGCCCCACATTTAGCTAAGATGATTAGCTAGCCAGCTAAAATGTTTTATTTAGTTAGCAGTCGCATCTACAATAGTTTACTGTCAATAACATGTCTCCAAAAATGACGTGGTGTCTCCAATTGTGTTGACATTTTACAATTGCAATGCGCATCCATGAGTATCCACTTTCTGTAGCTCAGCTGGTAGAGCATGGTGCTTGTAACGCCAAGGTAGTGGGTTCGATCCCCGGGACCACCCATACACAAAAATGTATGCACGCATGACTGTAAGTCGCTTTGGATAAAAGCGTCTGCTAAATGGCATATTATTATTATTATTATTATTATTATCTGAAGAGAGCCCCGAAACATTGTGTGCAGACATTTTATGCAATAAATGAAGTAGGTTCAATCTAGTAGTTCTGATCTTCTGATTGGTCCTGATGAGTTGGGCGAGGTCACCTCCAGGCTACTGTCACTGTTGCATTGGCTCTGAGTCGGGTTCTCTGTCTTCAAATGTTCAGCCTAAGAGAGGGGATTTTTGTGTGTGTGTGTGTGTGTGTGTGTGTGTTTAACAGTGATGATGTGTGTGTGTGTGTGTGTTTAACAGTGATGATGTGTGTGTGTGTGTGTTTGTGTGTGTGTGTGTCCTCAGAGCAAGAACTCGTGAGTTGGAAGAACTGAGAGGCCTATGGCGTGGGTGTTGTCCTTGGCCACCTGCTGACAAGGCTGACAAGATAGGACCCTTTTGTCCATTGTTATTGGATAGGAACAGAACTTATAACCAGCTCCTGACCTAAATAGATCTTAGCACAACATTTTACTCAACATATCATATTCCATATTCACTATAACAAATATATTTACTACGACATTAGCAAGAACCGCCACATCCTCAGCCGGCTAATCCAGTGTGTGAAGTTTTGCGGAGTGTTTGAGTTAGCTTTGCGAGGCAAAGATGAAACTGAGGGCTCCACCAACCCTGGTAAGCCAACACTTTTGAGATCAGTCAATAAATGCGTCTGGTATTGACTTATATGCTGCCCCTGTCTTCATGTTGTTGCTGGACATATCTTTTTTTAAATGTGTGTAGGTCACCTAAATCATCAGAAAAATTGCCCCTCCTGAGAATTTTTTCAGGAGCCGCCACTGGTCACCAGTCATAAAGAACCAGGGGAGGGTATTCAGCCTGTCTGTCACCAGTCATAAAGAACCAGGGGAGGGTATTCAGCCTGTCTGTCACCAGTCATAAGAACCAGGGGAGAGTTCTAGAATCCATTATCACCTATCAGGACTGATAGAATGCAGCGTCGGCAACCAGCTCTCGACACCCAACACCCTGCTCTCACATTCATACAGGCAGACATTCTCCCAACCAATGTGCTTTAATGAAAGCCAGGGAAATGGCCTCCAATCAATACCTGCTAATAGCAGTGTGTGAGAGGGAGATAAATGTTTCAGGAGGTAGTCGTGTCTGGGAAGCATTGAGGAAGGATAGGGTCGTTAGTTGGGTGTCACTCCTCTTATCAGTTATATAATAGTCACAAGGCGGTGTGGATTCTCCCTACATACGTCTTCTAGGGGTTTAGCTGTATTTAGCAGGCTTCTCTCAATTCATAGATTTACATATATAGTCAATGTGATGTTGTAATAACATAATTTGTTCAGGTTTTACATTTACTCTCACTCCTTTACAGTGAATGGTCAGTAAAGGAGGGTGCTGTTGAGTTAGTGCTGAATTACAAACCAGACAAACACCCCAGGGAACCACTAAATCACTTATCTAAACTCATTCCCTGTAGCTCCAAGCTACCTTTAGGAGGATACACACTGAGTGCACAAAACATTAGGAACACCTTTATGTAGTAGTAGGTTCCAGGCGCACCGGTTTGTGTCAAGAACTGCAACGCTGCTGGGTTTTTTCACACTCAACAGTTTCCTGTGTGCATCAAGAATGGTCCACCACCCAAAGGAACTCAAAAGTCTGATTATTTCAACTAGAAGCATCTGTTTGTAAGTGTTCTACCTGGTAGTACTGTAGTACTGTAGTAGTAGTAGTAGTAGTAGTAGTAGTAGTAGTAGTAGTAGTAGTAATAGTAGTAGTAGTAGTAGTAGTAGAGGTAGTTGTACTAATAGTAGTAGTAGTAGTAGTAGTAGTAGTAGTAGTAATTGTTGTAGTGGTAGTAGTAGTAGTAGCAGTAGTAGTAGTAGTAGTAGTAGTAGTAGTAGTAGTAGTAGTAGAGGTAGTTGTACTAATAGTAGTAGTAGTAGTAGTAGTAGTAGTAGTAGTAGTAGTAATAGTAGAGGTAGTTGTACTAATAGTAGTAGTAATAGTAGTAGTAGTAGAGGTAGTTGTACTAATAGTAGTAGTAGTAGTAGTAGTAGTAGTAGTAGTAGTAGTAGTAGTAGTAGTAGTAGTAGTAGTAGAGGTAGTTGTACTAATAGTAGTACTAGTAGTAGTAGTAGAGGTAGTTGTACTAATAGTAGTAGTAGTAGTAGTAGTAGTAGTAGTAGTAGTAGAGGTAGTTGTACTAATAGTAGTAGTAGTAGTAGTAGTAGTAGTAGTAGTAGTAGTAGTAGTAATAGTAGAGGTAGTTGTACTAATAGTAGTAGTAGTAGTAGTAGTAGTAGTAGTAGTAGTAGTAGAAGTAGAGGTAGTTGTACTAATAGTAGTAGTAGTAGTAGTAGTAGTAGTAGTAGTA
Source organism: Coregonus lavaretus (assembly GCF_964263955.1). Taxonomy (NCBI): domain Eukaryota; kingdom Metazoa; phylum Chordata; class Actinopteri; order Salmoniformes; family Salmonidae; genus Coregonus; species Coregonus lavaretus. The sequence goes on along the minus strand of NC_140004.1, from coordinate 41,662,753 downwards.
GTAGTAGTAGTAGTAGTAGTAGTAGTAATAATAGTAGAGGTAGTTGTACTAATAGTAGTAGGAGTAGGAGTAGGAGTAGTAGTGGAGCAGGTTGAGAGCTTCAAGTTCCTTGGTGTCCACATCACCAACAAACTATCATGGTCCAAACACACCAAGACAGTCGTGAAGAGGGCACGACAACGCCTATTCCCCTCAGAAGACTGAAAAGGATTTGGCATTCGTCCTCAAATCCTCAAAAAGTTATACAGCTGCACCATCGAGAGCATCCTGACTGGTTGCATCAGCGACTGGTATGGCAACTGCTCGGCCTCCGACCGCAAGGCGCTACAGAGGGTAGTGCGTACGGCCCAGTACATCACTGGGGCCAAGTTTCCTGCCATCCAGGACCCTTTTCCCAGGCGGTGTCAGAAAAAATTGCCAAAGACTCCAGCCACCCTAGTCATAGACTGTTTTCTCTACTACCGCACGGCTTCTACCCCCAAGCCATAAGACGGCTGAATAGCTAATGAAATGGCTACCTGGACTATTTGCAATGCCATCATCCTCTCTTTCATGTTGACGAAACAGTCTATCACTCTGTCATACAGTACATGCTTTTATTTTTGTTGTCCTAGGCTACCTGGCTAAAATGCTTGCTCGCTAGCCTAACTTCCATTCATGGGCAACGTTAGCTAGTTAACATTAGCCTTCTACATCTAACTACATATTGAACTTCCATCCTCTCAGGTCAGGGGCACAACAATGTATGAATTAATGGTTGGATCAGAATCACCGGTATAATCATTGGCCAGTACGGAGAATTAAGTAAAACCACAAGTCCAAATCCCTATCTCCATCCATGGCTAATTTAGGAAAGGACCACTTTTAGCTAGCTGGCTAGCTAGCTAGCCAACGGAGGACAACAACACAACGAGATGTAACAATTCAAGTTGTTTCTGTCAATGACGTATTGCTCTCAATGGATTTGATAGAAGTGATGCCAAATCCAAACTGGCTTCCCTTTACACTTTGTTTTGGTGTGCCAGGACCAATCACAGATGGGCTCGGTTGCTTTCTCCTATGAGATACATTCAGCCTCTTGCGAATTGAAGGGAAATTATGAAACAGAGAGAGACTAAATATAAATGATTATTATTTATATATTGTTTTTTCTTTTCCTTTTTTTTGGGAAGCCTGGCTTTCCTTGGCATCCATGAATACACGCCACTATCTATTCATTGGTTAAGTAATTTAATGTCTAGCTAAATGTAACAAATAAAAATGTTATATTTTCAGAGCTTTACAAAGGAACAGAAAGGAACGATATCAACTGTTACTTTGTTTTGGTTCAAACCGGTTCCAAACTTTATTTTGCTGGTAGGAACAGTGTAACGGAACAAAAATAAATTGAATTCTGTTCAGAACTAAACGATTGGAGAATAATTTTGGTTCCAACCGCTGCTACAAATACAGTACAGTAGCTATGGGGGGGGGGGGGGTAGCTTGTTCTACAAAATATGCAAGAGCAATTATTCCACTACTTGAGATGTGCCACAGATGTCTCAACTTTTTAGGGAGCGTGCAATTGGCATGCTGACTGCAGGAATGTCCACCAGAGCTGTTGCCAGATAATTTAATGTTCATTTCTCTACCATAAGCTGCCTCCAACGTTGTTTGAGAGAATTTGACAGTACGTCCAACCAGCCTCACAGCCGCAGACCACGTGTAACCACACCAGCCCAGGACCTCCACATCCGGCTTCTTCACCTGCGAGATCGTCTGAGGGGGGGTGGGGGGAGTTGAGGAGTATTTATATCTGTAATAAAGCCCATTTGTGGGGAAAAACTCATTCTGATTGGCTGGGCCTATGCCCTCACAGATCCACCTATGGCTGCACCCCTGACCAGTCGTGCAATCCATAGATTGGGGCCTAATGTATTTATTTCAATTGACTGATTTCCTTGTATGAACTGTAACTCAGTAAAATATTTGAAATGGTTGCATTTATATTTTTGTTCAGTATATATAAAAACTGGCTTGTGGTTGAAATTCTCTACTCTGGAAGAGTTCAGAAAAAAGAGGGCAGATGTCCTGTCTGTCTGTCAATGAGTTAAAAGCAGACACAGGCCTTTGAGGGAGATTAATAAAGAACTCACTCCATATGCCTGCCTGTCTAACTCCCAAAAGGCCAGACCTAATCTGTCTTCTAGAAGAGAGAGACCTTTACTGAAGGGCCCCTGAAGAGACCTGTGGTTCCTGCAGTACTGCTACTGTGTGTGTGTGTATATGTGGTCCTCTGTAGCTCAGCTGGTAGAGCACGGCGCTTGTAACGCCAAGGTAGTGGGTTCGATCCCCGGGACCACCCATACACAAAAAAAATAATAATAATGTATGCACGCATGACTGTAAGTCGCTTTGGATAAAAGCGTCTGCTAAATGGCATATTATTATTATTATTATATAAGCGCATTCAAACTGATGACTCAGTCATACTGTCATCAAAGACATCTGAGCCCACCTAAAACCCATCCCTCAACCCTGTCTCTACGACAGTCTGCTTGTGTCCCAAATGGCACCCTATTCCTTAATATAGTGCACTACTTTTGGGCTCTGGTCAAAATTCATGCACTATATAGGGAATAAGGTGCCATTTGGGACATATAAACAGTCTCTCTCCTGCTCCCACCCCTGGCCTTACTGACTAATATATGCAGTAAGCTGAGACGTGGCCGCCGAGGGCTAGAGTGAGGAACGGAGTTGATATTCTGATTCCACAGGGGTGCACAGGGTCCTCTAGCTGTCCAGATATCCCTCCCTGTCTTATCAGATCACATCTTATCAGGGAAATAGTAATCTCACTTTCTCCAACAGGGCTCAAAGTTGTTGCCAAGGTTACTTCTGAAAGCTGCATGCTATTAAACTTATTGCAGTGTAGTATGTAGTATGTCTACGGCCAGGAGATTTTCTGAGTCTGAAAAACTCCTGGTCCTTATTAGATCTGAGTGGAGGAAAACTAGAATCCCTGGCCAATTCATGCACTGTTTAAGAAGAGTGAAGAAGACAAAATAATAGTTACATACTAATAGATCAGAATACGCTCGTCATACATACATTTTACAATAGCTTTCAAAAAAGAAACCTTGAAATGACAAATACCCTTTTCAAGTTGTGCACGTATTCAAATACCCTTATTTTCCTTTCCAACTGAACCTGAATGGCAAACATGTCACACACTGCACCATGATAGAATGATCTACCTTTAGATTCTGTATGTACAGTGGCTTGCGAAAGTATTCACCCCCCCTTGGCATTTTTCCTTTTTGTTGCCTTACAACCTGGAATTAAAATGGATTTTTTGGGGGGGTTGTATCATTTGATTTACACAAAACTTTGAAGATGATAATATTTTTTCAAGAAATAAGACAAAAAAACTGAAAACTTGAGCGTGCATAACTATTCACCCCACCCAAGTCAATACTTTGTAGAGCCACCTTTTGCAGCAATTACAGCTGCAAGTCTCTTGGGGTATGTCTCTATAAGCTTGGCACATCTAGCCACTGGGATTTTTGCCCATTCTTCAAGGCAAAACTGCTCCATCTCCTTCAAGTTGGATGGGTTCCGCTGTTGTACAGCAATCTTTAAGTAATTGGATTGAGGTCTGGGCTTTGACTAGGCCATTCCAAGACATTTAAATGTTTCACCCTAAACATTTACATTTGAGTCATTTAGCAGACGCTCTTATCCAACCACTCAAGTATTGCTTTAGCAGTATGCTTAGGTTCATTGTCCTGCTGGAAGGTGAACCTCCGTCCCAGCCTCAAATCTCTGGAAACTAAAACAAGTTTCCCTCAAGAATTTCCCTGTATTTAGCGCCATCCATCATTTCTTCAATTCTGACCACTTTCCCAGTCCCTGCCGATGAAAAACATCCCCCCAGCATGATGCTGCCACCACCATGCTTCACTGTGGGGATGGTGTTCTCAGGGTGATGAGAGGTGTTGGGTTTGCGCCAGACATGGCGTTTTCCTTGATGGCCAAAAAGCTCAATTTTAGTCTCATCTGACCGGAGTACCTTCTTCTATATGTTTGGGGAGTCTCCCACATGCCTTTTGGTGAACACCAAACGTGTTTGCTTATCTTTTTCTTTGAGCAATGGCTTTTTTCTGGCAACTCTTCCGTAAAGCCCAGCTCTGTGGAGTGTACAGCTTAAAGTGGTCCTATGGACAGCTACTCCAATCTCCGCTGTGGAGCTTTGCAGCTCCTTCAGGGTTATCTTTGGTCTCTTTGTTGCCTCTCTGATTAATGCCCTCCTTGCCTGGTCCATGAGTTTTGGTGGGCGGCCCCCTCTTGGCAGGTTTGTTGTGGTGCCATATTCTTTCCATTTTTTAATAATGGATTTAATGGTGCTCTGTGGGATGTTCAAAGTTTCTGATATTTTTTATAACCCAACCCTGATCTGTACTTCTCCACAACTTTGTCCCTGACCTGTTTGGAGAGCTCCTTGGTCTTCATGGTGCCGCTTGCTTGGTGGTGCCCCTTGCTTAGTGGTGTTGCAGACTCTGGGTTCTTTCAGAATAGGTGTAAATATACTGAGATCATGTGACAGATCATGTGACACTTAGATTGCACACAGGTGGACTTTATTTAACTAATTATTTGACTTCTGAAGGTAATTGGTTGCACCAGATCTTTTTTAGGGGCTTCATAGCAAAGGGGGTGAATACATATGCACGCACCACTTTTCCGTTATTTATTTTTTTGAATTTTTTGAAACAAGTTATTGTTTTCATTTCACTTCACCAATTTGGACTATTTTGTGTATGTCCATTACATTAAATCCAAATAAAAAAATCCATTTAAATTACAGGTTGTAATGCAACAAAATAGGAAAAATGCCAAGGGGGATGAATACTTTTGCAAGGCACTGTACAGTATGCAGAAAACAAACAGAGACTATGATAATACAGCACCAACATTATATTTTGCTGCCAAGCAACCAAGTGTGAACTCTCTCATTTCCTGGCTCTTCTCATACACTATTGTTAGTAGGCATAGAACGTCACCACCCCTTTCTTAAATGTTCACCTTTTATTGCCTTACATCCTGAAATGAAAACACATGAAATTATACTTTTTCCGGCTTTATTTACACACAGTAACCCACAATATCCAAGTAAAAAAAAAAAAAATTCTGAAAATTAATTACAAGTAAAACAGTAAAACACCCTATGAACACCCCCCCCCCCAAAGGGGCTTTATTACAGACAGAAATAATCCTCAGCCCCCACCCTCCCCCCCACCCCTCAGACGATACCGCAGGTGAAGAAAACGGATGTGGAGGTCCTTGGGTGACATAGTTACACCTGGTCTGCGGTGGTGAGGCCGGTTGGACATACTGCCAAATTCTCTAAGATGACGTTGGAGGCGACTTACGGTAGAGAAATGAACATTAAAATCCCCTGGCAACAGCTCTGGTGGACATTCCTGCAGACAGCATGCCAATTGCTCCCTCAAAACTTCAGACATCTGTGGCATTGTGTTGTGTGACAAAACTGCACATTTTAGAGTGGCCTTTTATTGTCCCCAGCACAAGGTGCACCTGTGTAATGATCATGCTGTTTAATCAGCTTCTTGATATGCCACACCTGTGAGGTGGATGGATTATCTTGGCAAACGAGACATGCTCACTAACAGCAATGTAAACAAATTTGTGCCAAACATTTTAGAGAAATACGCTTTTTGTGCATATGGAATATTTCAGGGATCTTTTATTTCAGCTCATGAAACATGCTGCGTTTACATGTTGCATTTATATTTTTGTTCAGTGTACATAAAGTAAGCACCAAACCCTGCCCTCCTCCACTCCAAACTAGAGTGAGTGAGTGAGTGAGTGGAGGCTGAAAGAGAAATAAAGTGGAGAAAAATGACTACTTCCTCTCAGAGTCCAGCTGTATCCCACTCAGCTCCCAACAGATAGCACTGAACAAGAAGCAGCTTTAGGCCTACCTGACATGTATTGATGTGCTGATCACACACACACACACACAGGGTGGAGCCAATGCCGTTTAAGGAGAGGAGGAAAGCACAGGAAGAGGTTGCTGGAGGGTGGAGCTGGTGGAATGTGGGGGATTTTATTGATGCCCTGGGAGGGCTTTTATGCACACAAGCATTAACCCCCCCCCGCAGAATGACTCCAGTGAGTGTTCCCCCCAACTGACACGCACACACTCTTGGCTATACATCGTTTATTCATCAAAGAACATCAAACCCCTCCTGCTTCTAGACATGTTGACTTTACACTGCAGTGTCCTCCTCTACCAAAGTGTCCATGTCGGTCTGTCTCCCTCCGAGCCAGGTGTGTGTGTGCTATCAGCAGCAATCACATGCAGGTTTTTGGGAGGACTTCATCACAGAAAGCGGCAAGACTTTTATCAGACGTTTACACACCCAGATCTGACTGGAAAGGTGTTTAAGGTGGAGGAGAGGAGAGAGCATGTGGAGTGTGATGCTTAGTAAGAGGTGGAGATGTATTACAGTGTGACATAGGGCTCTGGTTAAAAGTAGTGCACTATAAAAGGGAATAGGGTGCCATTTGGGACAGACCTATGTTGGTGACACATCATTCTGGTATGAGGAGCTCTGTGGTGGAGAGCTCTATATTAACAAAGCGTCTCAGAGTAGGAGTGCTGATCTAGGATCAGTTTTTCCTTTCAGATCATAACGAATAAGACAGGGAGAGACCTGATCCAGCACTTCTACTCTAAAACGATGTGAAACCAGGTGAGAACATCCATTTAGAGAAGAATGGACGAAGTCAGTAATACAGCAGTGGAATGGCAATATTCACACTCCTGCTCAGTCAAAACCCCCATTACATTTGGCTCTGAAATATCTGCAAATCACAGGGATGATTGATTATTAAGGATAAATTAAAATGGCTTGGTCTGGAAAGCAGACACATGATAATAAGATTTGAGACTGATGATTCAGAGACACCTATAGTAGTTAGATCTGTGACTGATGATTCAGACGCCTACAGTAGTTAGACCTGTGACTGATGATTCAGAGACACCTACAGTAGTTAGACCTGTGACTGATGATTCAGAGACACCTACAGTAGTTAGACCTGTGACTGATGATTCAGAGACCAACCTACAGTAGTTAGACCTGTGACTGATGATTCAGAGACACCTATAGTAGTTAGACCTGTGACTGATGATTCAGAGACCAACATACAGTAGTTAGACCTGTGACTGATGATTCAGAGGCACCTACAGTAGTTAGACCTGTGACTGATGATTCAGAGACACCTATAGTAGTTAGACCTGTGACTGATGATTCAGAGACCAACCTACAGTAGTTAGACCTGTGACTGATGATTCAGAGGCACCTACAGTAGTGAGATCTGTGACTGATGATTCAGACACTTACAGTAGTTATATCTGTGATTGATGATTCAGAGACAAACCTACAGTAGTTAGATCTGTGACTGATGATGCAGACACACCTACAGTAGTTAGATCTGTGACTGATGATTCAGAGACAAACCTACAGTAGTTAGATCTGTGACTGATGATTCAGACACATACAGTAGTTATATCTGTGATTGATGATTCAGAGACAAACCTACAGTAGTTAGATCTGTGACTGATGATGCAGACACACCTACAGTAGTTAGATCTGTGACTGATGATTCAGAGACAAACCTACAGTAGTTAGATCTGTGACTGATGATGCAGACACACCTACAGTAGTGAGATCTGTGACTGATGATTCAGACACCTACAGTAGTTAGATCTGTGACTGATGATTCAGACACCTACAGTAGTTAGATCTGTGACTGATGATGCAGACACACCTACAGTAGTTAGACCTGTGACTGATGATTCAGAGGCACCTACAGTAGTTAGACCTGTGACTGATGATTCAGACACCTACAGTAGTTAGACCTGTGACTGATGATGCAGAGAGAGCCAGAGAGAAAGAGATAGACCCATCTAGAAGCTCTGACTGCCAATATTACTGTGAATATGTAATCGCTCTTCCATTAGCATCGCTACCCCACCACAATCCACAACCAGAGGTCAATCCTGGGTTAAAACCAACGATCCATTTACTACAGGCTCATTTCAAAGCCAGGAGTAATCATCTGGAGCAGGCCGTGTCATTAGGAGAGGGAAACTGAAACCTCTGATCAGGTTGAGTTCAGCCGAGGGGGATGACGGAGACACAAGACAAAAAGGCAGTAAAGACGTTGATGCATATTGCGCCTGGCAAGGGAAGACTAATGCACAGGGCCAATTGATCCAGAGTGTGACATTGGTAGAGAGAGGTAGGTGAGAGGGTAGCCACGTGGAAGGAGATTGGAGGGTACTGCTGGGAGACTTGCTGGCTCCATCTCAACAATCATGTTTTTAGAACTGAGGTGTTGTGAGTTAACAGGTAAATAATGGACTTGTTGGCCATGTTACAGTATAGGGGGGACTTGTTGGCCATGTTACAGTATAGGGGGGACTTGTTGGCCATGTTACAGTATAGGGGGGACTTGTTGGCCATGTTACAGTATAGGGGGGGACTTGTTGGCCATGTTACAGTATAGGGGGGACTTGTTGGCCATGTTACAGTATAGGGGGGACTTGTTGGCCATGTTACAGTATAGGGGGGACTTGTTGGCCATGTTACAGTATAGGAGGGACTTGTTGGCCATGTTACAGTATAGGGGGGACTTGTTGGCCATGTTACAGTATAGGGGGGACTTGTTGGCCATGTTACAGTATAGGGGGGACTTGTTGGCCATGTTACAGTATAGGGGGGACTTGTTGGCCATGTTACAGTATAGGAGGGACTTGTTGGCCATGTTACAGTATAGGGGGGGACTTGTTGGCCATGTTACAGTATAGGAGGGGACTTGTTGGCCATGTTACAGTATAGGGGGGACTTGTTGGCCATGTTACAGTATAGGAGGGACTTGTTCATCTTCCTTCCATGTGCAAAATCAGTTTAGCCACGTCAGATGTATTCCACATTTGGTTAAACTGAACTCATTTAATGTCAATAATTCAGATACAAAATTAAAACCTTAAAAGTAAATCCAATATATTATGAAGAAAAAAAAGGTTAATTGACCAGAAGCAGAAAAAACAGTACCAATGTCAAGATGAAGAGAAATGTTGTGTCCATTTTCCTCCTAGAAAACATGGCATGATTTATGCTGAGTTGCACAGCTGACGGAAACTGTTACAGAACCATGTTAGGTATATAAAGGCAGACATGTACGACCAAGCCAAACGTCCACCTTTAGCCCCTAAGCACTTGTGTAGATCTGAGCGCATTGGACAGCTAAGTCTATAACAAGGCATAGTGCAGCCATGACAACATTTGCTATACCAAGGCTATCCATTCATTCCAGGTCTCCTCAACTGCCTAAAGGGCTATTTGAGACAAAACCTGCAAGGAAAAATGGCTTCCACCTGTGCTTGATGATGGCTACTGACAGAATGCATCGTTCTTCCCCTCCAGTGGTCCTGATTGATTGAAAAACCACAAAGTCATTGAGCAGACTTCCTCAGGCACACAGTAGGGAGGATGGGGGAGCAACATGATGAAGGTGGGAAGCAACATGATGATGAGGAGGAGCAACATGATGATGAGGAGGAGCAACATGATGATGGGGGGAGAAACATGATGATGAGGGGGAAGCAACATACTGCATGTACAAAATGAAAGGAACAAGAAGGATGCTGAAGGCATGGATGGATGGATGGATGGATGGATGGATGAAGAGACACTGGGAAGGGGCATGGTGTCGTTTCTACGCTGCCGACCGTCGTCGGATGACAAGCGCTCCTCTCTGTAGCTGTCCCAGGTAGATCCTCATCTTGGTGCTGTCGCTGGTCTTCCTCACCCAGATCTGAGGGGAAACCCAATCAATAGGCCCCATTATGGTCATTTACTCTAAAGAGAGAGCCTCCGTATAATAAGTGGCATGATGCTCATCATATCAGGAGTTTCAGAACAAAAGGACGTTCCACAATTTATATACTGTATTAAATGTTTTTAAGTCAATTTTAGGAAAACTGCCAATGTATCTATCCTCTCTTCTAGCTCGAAATGAAAACGCATGCAAGCTCAGATCTCAATCTTATTTTATGCTAAGAGTCCCGAAGATTAGAACCGAGCATGGAAAAATTGTCCTTTTATTACTCAGCCCCCTGGTCTTGGAATTCCCTCCAAGCCAACCTAAAACTCCAGGACCTGGTGTCCCTGGAGGAGTTCAAAGGACAAATAGATGAACAGGTTGTTGAGACATGTAGTTGTTTCTAGTTGGTCACCCCATGTCACTAGTTTGCATTGCCTTATGTAAGGAAGCATGTTGTTTAACTTCACACAGACACACAGTTTGTTGTTGTATTTATGCTGCTTCCAGTGTCGTCTGTCTGTTGTCCGTTTTCTCATTTTATTTTTAGCCCGTCCCCACAGGAGGCCATGTTGTAAATAATAATTGTTTCTTAATTGAATTGCCTGGTTAAATAAAGAAATACCATAGCACCCACACAATACTTACACTGCACTTCGGACAGACTACTACGACCACCACAACACGATACTAGCAAGTCATGCATCCCTCTAGGATAGAATGGATTTAAGTGGTACAAGCATAGCACTGTAGCTGTGGAAATGGAGAACTGAAACCCACCTCGTTTGTTCCCACTGAGCTGATGACACAGCTGATCTTGGTGTTCTCCTTGGACTCCAGGTGGATGGCCTGGCTCTTATGATACCTGATGGGAACACCACAAGATAAACACAAACTACAAATAGCACAAAACATTAGCAACATAACATTTCCTCACATCCTGGAAAATGAATGCTTGTTGGTTCATGATACTTATCTTACATTGCAGTCTGTAGCAATTTCAGGCATTTCTAAGCAGTGTCCTTCAGAAACCAAGAACATATTACATGTAGCTCATTTAATATTATATGAGCCCCTCTGGAATTGGGTGAGGGGTAAAAGGAGGAATCAGTCCACTCAGATAAGGACTTCTATACCTATAGGATAATATCCTCGAGCACACAATCCCTTAAAGATTCCATTAAATAGATAATCTGACAATGCTGTCATGGAGAGAAACAAAATGTCTGAAAACCAGGTAGTCTTTGATTGTGGCTGAGGAGAGAGTCCCCCTGAGGTAAGTGGAAAGGAGTGACAGTTGGAACAGACAGAATTAGAAAAGGTATATTTCTTGAAGAACATGCTTGCTTCAGCTGTCTTGCTTTCAAACAAGCACACTAATGAACTGTAATTACTGGGAGAAAGAAGAATACATGTGGTTTCAACCATGGCTATCGAGTCTTCCCATCCTCTCCCCTCAGCCTTTCTTAGCCTAGGTCTGGTGAGACTGGCAGCGAGACTGATAGCAGCAAGCACTTCAGTGTTCACTCAACTGAGCCCCACCTCTCTCACTTCAGAATTTATCAAAGGCTACATGAAAGTCATGGAAAGCCATTTGTAATATCACAGGAGCACATTTCACATTTTCCACTCTTCAAAGGAATTATTAATTGGTGCGTGATGTCCTATGCAGAGAGCTACTCTTTACCCAAAGGGTAGAGGACAGATTATCCCATCCAAGCAAACACTGTCATTTCTGTCAGACTGTGGAACTATCGCCAAACGGCATACTGCGCTTTATGCCAAAACCATGTTAGTAAAATGTAATGTAATTCCATGGTGACAGGTAGAATGAGCCTGCCTGGCCGACATTCCAGCCACCCATTGGTTAATATGAAATATCACCTATTGGGCAGAGGGAATGTTACTATAAACATACTACAAACATGATTACCATTTGTAGAATCTTGTTTTTAAGTCTTTTAACAGACATATCAGCAAAGCCAAGAATTCTTCAGTAAGTATAGCAGGAGGATTTATAAGGGTGTGGCGCCATCTAGTGGCAAATAAAAGTCGACCGCATCATGAATTAAAATGCTCAGTATTCTATTATAAGGAACCAATTTAGTAGGTCTTATGTTTAGACCAATGTTATTAGTTTATTAAACAGCGATAAACCACAACAGCAGACAATAAAAGTAACAATCTTTTTAAAAGTATGACTGTGATCCTCAACGAAACTCCCCTCTTCGCTGTGCTTTTTAAGCGGTGTAATAAGCCAAATGAAAAAGGAAGATAATTAGTATGCATGTACCATCTCTTGTCGTAGTACAGCTTTCCCTCTTCGATGCGTGCCTCATAGCGCTGTGAGGGGGACTCCATTGGAATGGTGGGCATTTGGTCTGGAGAAGACGGAGACACTGGGGGAGAAAACATGGCGTGAGAAACTAAATCAGTCTAGTGATTTTAAAGTAAATAGTTAATTTACTAAAACGTGGCCCGCCCGGGAGGTCTTGATGTTTAATAATATATCTAAACTTAACATATTTTATTGTAGTCTGAACAGAAATCCTGTATAATAACTTGATTTCTCCTCATTTTGGCTTGATGGCATTTAGACTAACTGAAACAAAACAATCCTAAGAGTAGTAAAAAATTGACTGCTCACATACCTGGACGCTTGGGGGACTTCAGCTGCTTGTTCAGTATTCGCAGATCTTCCATGATCTGGTCATCTGTTAGCAAATAGTTTAGCTGAGGTGTGGAGTGTTAAGGACAACTCATCTCATAATTTGTATTATATATTTCTGTAAAGGGGTAACAACTGTATCCGGTAAGTTTTAACAACCCTGTGAAAATGGGGAAAAAAATGTACATGTAACTAATCAGTCAAGACGAGATTCTTTTGAAGATTGACAGATCTCCACAGTGCCTAACTTGGATCAACCCTGCTGTAGACAAGACAGCAGAGAGATTGGACTTCTAGTAAAGGATATCAGGTGCAGGTTTCCTCCGCTTGTCTGGAATGGGGACTGGATCGTTGGGCCGCCTCCTCAACTTCCGGGTCATGATGGGTTTCACCTCCATGGAATCTACACAGGGGTAATAGGGAATGAGCTCCCTGCCATGCACCCGACACCGTATAAATAGCATTACTAGTTCATCGGTCATTGCACATCGACTTAAATGGGGATGCACATTCTAGTAATTCTATGGCTGACACCCATGTGGGTATAACACAGATAAATATATATTGAACACAGATAAATATATATTGGTATATGTACAGAGTATACAAAACATTAACAACACCTGCTCTTTCCATGACAGACTGACCAGGTGAATGCTATTTTCCCTTACTGATGTCAACAGTTAAATCCACTTCAATCAGTGTAGATGAAGGGGAGGAGACAGGTTAAAGAAGGATTTTTAAGCCTTGAGACAATTGAGATATGGATTGTGTATGTGTGCCATTCAGAAGGTGAATGGGCAAGACAAAATATTTACGTGCCTTTGAACGGGGTATGGTAGTAGGTGCCAGGTGCACCAGTTTGTGTCAAGAACTGCAACGCTGCTGGGTTTTTCACGCTCAACAGTTTCCAGTGTGTATCAGGAATGGTACACCACCCAAAGGAGATCCAGCCAACTTGACACAACTGTGTGAAGCATTGGAGTCAACATGGACCAGCATCCCTGTGAAACGCTTGACACCTTGTAGTCCATGCCCAGATGAATTAAGGCTGTTCTGGAGGGCAAATGGGGGGGGGGTTACAACTCAAATGTTATGGAGATTTTTTCTATATATCTATACTACCAGTCAAAAGTTTGGACACACCTCCTCATTCCAGGGCTTTTCTTTATCTTTACTATTTTCTACATTGTAGAATAGTGAAGACAGCAAAACTATGAAATAACACTTGATGACAGCTTTGCACACTCTTTGCATTCTCTCAACCAGCTTCATGAGGTAGTCATTTCAATTAACAGGTGTGCCTTGTTAAAGTCCATTTGTGGAATTTCTTTCCTTCTTAATGTGTTTGAGTCAATCAGTTGTGTTGTAACAAGGTAGGGGTGGTATATAGAAGATAGCCCTATTTGGTTAAAGACCAAGTTCATATTATGGCAAGAACAGCTCAAATTGGCAAGAACAGCTCAAATAAGCAAAGAGAAATGACAGTCTATCATTACTTTAAGACATGAAAGTCAGTCAATCTGGAAAATGTCAAGAACTTTGAAAGTTTCTTCAAGTGCAGTCACAAAAACCATCAAGCGCTATGATGAAACTGGCTCTCATGTGGACCGCCACAGGAAAGGAAGACCCAGAGTTACCTTTGCTGCAGAGGATAAGTTCATTAGAGTTACCAGCCTCAAATTGCAGCCCAAATAAATGCTTCACAGAGTTCAAGTAACAGACATCTCAACATCAACTGTTCAGAGGAGACGGAGTGAATCAGGCCTTCATTGTCAAATTGCTGCGAAGGTCCTCTGTAGCTCAATTGGTAGAGCGTGGCGCTTGTAATGCCAGGGTAGTGGGTTCGATCCCCGGGACCACCCATACGTAAAAATGTATGCACACATGACTAAGTCGCTTTGGATAAAAGCGTCTGCTAAATGGCATATTATTATTATTATTATTATATTATAAACCACTACTAAAGGACACCAATAAGAGGAAGATACTTTATTGGGCCAAGAAACACGAGCAATGGACATTAGACTGGTGGAAATTTGTCCTGTGGTCTGATTAGTTAAAATTTTAGACTTTTGGTTCCAACCGCTGTGTCTTTGTGAGACGCAGAATAGGTGAACAGATGATCTCTGCATGTGTGGTTCCCACCGTGAAGCATGGAGGAGGACGTGTGATGGTGCTTTGCTGGTGACGCTGATTTATTTAGAATTCAAGGCACACTTAACCAGCATGGCTACCACAGCATTCTGCAGCGATACGCCATCCCATCTGGTTTGGGCTTATCATTTGTTTTTCAGCCGCTGACTGGATTTTTTTGTTTGTCACACCATTCTCGGTAAACCCTAGACACTGTCGTGTGTGAAAAGCCCAGGAGACCATCTGTTTCTGAGATACTGGAACCAGTGCGTCTGGCAACAACGAACATACCACCCTCTCTCTTAGGTCACTCGTTTTGCCCATTCTAACGTTCAATGAAACAGTAACTGAATGCCTCAATGCCTGCTTTATATAGGAGCAAACTATTTTTGTGAACTGGGTGGCGTACCTAATAAACTATGTGTATGCATGTATATGACATTACAGGTTATAACAACATTACTGCACTGAAACGAGATCTTCAATTGAGCGATTAGCATGAAATCTGCAACTCTCCCTCATCTCCAAAACACTTCCATTGTATTGACAGAGGATAAAATAAGTTAGCTTACATAGTCTTCCTCCTCTGCAAAAAAACAACCAACACCCATCATTATTTTTTATCCCCACACCGCCTCTCGGAGAAAGTGAGATGAGAGGAGGGACAGATTTCCCTGTCATCTGATCTTTCTCAGTGATTCTCCTACCGCCTGTCAGCTCCATCGTTAATTTCTCATTCTCTATCATCTTCTTCTTCTCCTCCAGCTCGGCAATTAAGTTTTCCTTCAGCTCAACTTTCTTATCGTCAAACTCTTTCACCGCCGCCTTCTTCTCTTTGATGTAGTTCCTCTCCACCTGTTCTGTCTGAGAGCGAGAGAGAGAGAGAGAGGGGAGAAGACAGAGGGGGAAAGAGATTGACGGGAGGCCCAGAGATGTTCGTGTGGATAGGACATTAAATCGCAGGTGAAGAATTCAATAGAATTTCCATGTTAGGTAATAATATCAAACATGTCTTACCTCAAGTTGGAGAAAGAGATCTATAGGAAAGAAACAGATCAAATACAATGTTAACGCGCATGTTGACTGCATCGTCAGTTAATCCCTGACTGTCAATTTTATTTGATTTTTTACATTTTTAGTCATTTAGCAGACGCTCTTATCCAGAGCGACTTACAGTTAGTGAGTGCATACATTTTCATACTGGCCCCCCGTGGGAATGGAACCCACAACCCTGGCGTTGCAAACACCATGCTCTACCAACTGAGCTACATTGACTTGCAGCATAAAACCTAACCCCCCCCAAAAAAAGTTGTATTCGTCACGTACACTGTTCACAGCAGGTATAAATGGTGCAGTGAAACGCTTACAAGCTTGCTCCCTCAACAAGGCAGTACACTCTTTGGGTGTTCAAGATCAAATGATACAGAATGAGGTATCTCCATGTGGCAACAACTGAACAGTGAGTGAGTGCCTCCCAAATGGCACCCTATTTCCTATGGGCCCTGGTCAAAAGTAGTCCACTATAATAGGGAGCCATTTAGCGATGAGCACAGTGATCCTATGCAACAACAGTGCTATTTTCTTACCAGCATTACGGAGTCTCTCCTTGTATTGCTGGTCCAGCTTCTTCATTCTCTTCTGGTACTCCTGAAGTGTTCCTGCAGGGAAGAGTTTTATGAAACACAGCATATACACCTAACTTCTAATCCAACAAGTCTCTCAATGCAAAGAGCACCACCTCTGAGGCGCCATCATAGCAGTTGTGCAAAACGATAAAGGTCTGCTCAGCTGCTACTTCAGCACGTGTTGAGATATATGACATTGATAATCACATTGATTGTTAATGCAGGGAGGATAATTCATGGATTATAGGACAGGCTTAATTCATAAAAAAGCAGTGAGGATAATTAGAAACAGAGACACTACCTTCTTGGAGTTGCGTCAACTGCCTTTTCAATGACGCCAGCTTGTCTTGGTACATCCTGCAACCAAATAAAACATCATGATTATCACAACCAACTACTAAATCTGTAAATTGAGTCCTTCAAGACCAGGCTACATTTTGAACATCCCATTTGATCCATGTCAACATCTATTCTATCCAGTGTAACTGTGCATTTGGTGGACAACACTCACTGTTCTTTGATTTCCACATAGTCATCCTCGTCATGTTTTGCCAGGTCAGTTTCACTGGCATCTTCTGTGTCTGAAAAAGGGCCAAAAAAAAAGCTAACGTCAGTAAGTAGGCCAACAGTTCACCAATATCATATGACATAGGGCCTATGCCAAGAAAACATTTTCAGAACAATTTGTTCAATAACCAAGTCAATTAAATGAGTAATTTTAGGACAAGCTGGAAACAGTAGTAGGATACATGTCTGATATATGTAGCTACTCAGCCAAGTTACCTTTATTTGGATCACCAATGAGTGCGTTACCAGCCATTTCCCTTTAGACTTACACAAAACTAAACTAACACAAAGTAAAACGAGGTCCTCTGATAAATGTGAATGTTATGTCGTAGGCTAAAATAGCTAGGAAGCAAGCTATAGCCACACGCAAGGTGGCAAGCTAGCTAGCTAAACGTTCAGCTAAATCTTGCTCGTTTCTATCAAAAGGTTAGCAATTAAATGTTACAGACAGAATTGGACACACCGTCAAGTCATTCCAGATTAGTAAACAGTCGTTTCTTAGTTGACCAGCCAGCTAATTCGCAACAAAAGGGTTTACATTGAGTGCCGAACATTTGCCCCGTTGCTAATGCGTAGCAAGTTGATGAGAGCCAAGTTCGAGTGCGATGTGTCAAACCAGCCAATTTAGCTATTAGCAACGGCTAATTCAAGACTTGGCAACTGAACTGGTTTTAAGTTTGTTAGCTAGATGCAATCTCTGAGTTTTGCCTCTGTGAGATTACGTAGTTAGCTACCTATTTTAGATATCTGACTAACTCGCTAGCTACTGAGTTTGCCAGCTCAAAGCCAAAGGTTTTGCCGGTGACCTGTCAGCTGATGGTAGCTAACGTTAGCTAGTACTGGCTAGCGGCGTAACGTTAACGTTTGCTAGCTAGTTACAATACCAGTGTGAATGGCTGACTTAAGCTTTGACAAGACTAACACAACTCCCCATCAAATACAGTTAAAATAAGTAAGGGTCATTGCTTAATCTGTAGCTCTTCCCAAACTTCACACCACAAATGCAACGTGACATTTGGAATTAGCCTGCATCAGCGCGCGACCGACTTTGGTCGGCCTTAAAACCTAACTAACTTAGCTGTCCCAAACAACCACCTTCATCGGCATCTTAGCACGGACGCAATGACATGGCTGGCCTCAAAATTAACTCCATGCAAGGAGAGCTGAAATTACAAAATCAAATCTAGTTTCTTATACTTCACACCAACAGTTGCAAGACAGTGTCAGAAGAGGACAATCAATTAAATCATATTGGTGGTAAAGCAAATGATAAGCCTTTCTGTCAACCATAACAAATGTTTTACTGAGAATGACTGCCTGTTTGTTCCGAACTTTACTCCAGAATCGAGACTCCAAATCCAATGCACGGTTACCATCACCATTTGCTCCCTCTTCTAGCTATTACGTTAGCGCTATCTGTCCACACCTGACCTGACAACGTTTTGCTGTAGAAGAGTACAGCCAGGTTTGGACGCTAAACATGAAAGTTGAAAAATACATTAACTCCTCCCCAATCTACACTGACAGGTGGCTTGCTTGACAGGGGCGTTTCATTACGCCGAAGCAAGAAAAACGAAACGGGGAGGGACCTACCTGAATTTGTCCAATAGAAACTCTCGTTTAAACTGTTTGGACTCACGATTACACTCCAGTTAACTAACGTTAGCGAACAACTAGCTAGCGTCCGCGTCGTGGTGCACGATCCCCCACGGATTAGAAGCCTGTGTTGTTGGCTAGCTAACGTTAGTTACCCAAGCTAGCGCAAACGTAGACTTTACAGTTCAATGGGGATGGGTTCATTCTCAAAAAATATGTACAAACGTCACACTAGTTTTACTAGACTATTTGAGCAAACTAACGTTAGCGTTTATTAGCAAATATCACAACAAGTGTAGCCAGCTAAAGCTAGCTAACAAATGTGCTACATTGGCGAACCTACCTTCTTCCGAGTCTCTTCCCCTTAAGCTTCGATCATCCTCGTCGTCCACACTATCAAGTTCTTCTTCATCATTGTAATAATCTACCATCGGTGATAGTAAAGTAGAAGCCATTTGATGGCTAGTACAAATGTAAACAACCGTTAAATAAACAATCGATTTGGAATTTGCAGTTCAGAACTAAACAGCGCCTACATCTGTTAAGACCCCATGAGAAGTAAGATGGCCGTCATTGCGCCTGACCAAAATACCTAAAACAAACCTGTACAGATTTTTCAAGAGTCATTTTATCACATCTTTGTGTTATACATATACCAATTTAATAGTATAATTAAATTGCCTTTTTCCATGTAACAGGGTTAGTTACCAGTATCTTTGCTATATTTGTGCAGTCTAATTAGGCATTTCGAGGTCAGCCCGCCTTGTGCAGAGCACAATATTTTCAGCGAACAGGTTTGCGATTTGTATCAAAAAAGTGTGCAATTAAATGCTAGACAGAATTGCATATGCCGGACAGCCAGTCACTCCAAATGAGTAAACCGTCGTTTATTTGACCAGTCAGCTAATTCTCAACAGCAAAGTACCGCATGTTGACATGCTAGCCCCGATCTTGGCGATTTTGTTATGAATTTACCCAGCTTTGGGTCAATCGTAACAAAATGGCTATCGGGTTAAGGTGCGTGTATTGAAAGTAATTACGTCCCTCACGTTCACATAACTGTCTAGACACTAAAATATTAATATCCCTAAACCTGGGTATTCGAAATAGTTGCTGAGTAAGGTTGTTAACTTTTTGCGGACATTTCACCCACATTTACCTTGACAAAACCATAGGGACCCCACACACTGATTATCCATTATATTGGCCAGATACTCTAGTGGCCGCTCTAGCAATCAGGGTTGCTAGGTCGAGCTAAAATTTCTAACCGAATGACCACTAAAAACCAACCCGAAAACTAGCCCGCATTTTTCCCCACAGCAAGAGAGGAGTTGCATATTTATACTGTAAATCCTTTTCCCATAACGTTATCTAGCCAATTAAGGCGGAATATCGCAGTAACTTGTAATGACTTTAGAAGCAAAATTTGGTTTTCCTCAAAATAATATTGCGAGCTATGACATGACGTAATAAATGCATTTGAATATGTAGCAAGAGGAAAGATAATTCACCCTTACACTCGCCAGATAATTTTCCATCAATGGATGTCGATTTAACTCGTTTGACTGCTATGATTAAGCAATAAGGCGCAAGGGGGTATGGTACAGTGCATTCGGAAAGTATTCAGACCCCTTAACTTTTTCCACATTTTGTTATGTTACAGCCTTATTCTAAAATGAATGAAATTGTTTTTTTCTCCTCAACAATCTACAAGCAATACCCCATAATGACAAAGCAAATTTTTTTGCAAATATATTCTAAATAGAAAACTGATATCACATTCACATAAATATTCAGACCCTTTACTCAGTAGTTTGTTGAAGCACCTTTGGCAGCGATTACAGCCTCGAGTCTTCTTGGGTATGACACTACAAGCTTGGCACACCTGTATTTGGGGAGTTTCTCCCATTCTTCTCTGCAAAGCCTCTCAAGCTCTGTCAGGTTGGATGGAGAGCGTCACTGCACAGCTATTTTCAGGTCTCTCCAGAGATGTTCGATCGGGTTCAAGTCCAGGCTCTGGTTGGGCCACTCAAGGACATTCAGAGTCTTGTCCCGAAGCCACTCCTGCGTTGTCTTGGCTGTGTGCTTAGGGTCGTTGTTCTGTTGGAAGGTGAACCTTTGCCCCAGTCTGAGGTCCTGAGCGCAATGGAGCAGGTTTCCATCAAGTATCTCTCTGTACTTTGTCCCATTCATCTTTCACCTCAATCCTGACTAGTCTCCCATTCGCTGCCGCTGAAATACATCCCCACAGCATGATGCTGCCACCACCATGCTTCACCATAGGGATGGTGCCAGGTTTCCTCAAGACAAAACCTGTTTTCGCTTTGTCATTATGGGGTATTGTGTGTAGATTGATGAGAGAAAATGTTTATTTAATCAATTTTAGAATAATTCTGTAACATAACAAAATGTCGAAAAAGGGAAGGGGTCTGAATACTTTACGAATGCACTGTACATACCCCCACCAGACACACCACTATGGGTTTCTTCATGGTACCCAAACCAAAATCAGATTTAATCCGTCGTTCAGAGCCATGTCATTGTGGAATGCTCTGCCACAAGGTTACTCAGGCAATAAAACAGGTTTAGCTTTAAAAAACGGTTTGAAAAAAACCCATTGTATCACAGCGCCTCTCCTCTTTCTAAAGATATAATTTAACTGTACTATAAGAATATAAATATGTATATATTAATAGTATAAATAGTAATTTTGTTGTCTCTTGGTGTCTTTCCTATATATAACTCTTATTTTATTTTTGTATTTTGAATTTAATGTAATATCTTATGTTGTTCTTGTCTATTACTGTCCTGTACTTTGTCATGTATTTGTTTTATGTGGACCCCAGGAAGAGTAGCTGCTGCATGTACAGTAGCTAATGGGGATCCTATTCAACTAAACATCGACTCGGTACTGGTACCCCTTGTATATAGCCAAGTTGTCGTTACTCATTGTGTATCTATTATTACTTTTATTATGAAAATGTATGCACCCACTAACTGTAAGTCGCTTTGGATAAGAGCGTCTGCTAAATGACTAAAATGTAAAATGTAAATTATTACGTGTTTTACTTTTCTATTATTTCTCTATTTTCTTCCT
The DNA here is from genome assembly GCF_964263955.1 of Coregonus lavaretus. Taxonomy (NCBI): domain Eukaryota; kingdom Metazoa; phylum Chordata; class Actinopteri; order Salmoniformes; family Salmonidae; genus Coregonus; species Coregonus lavaretus. Next base: position 41,641,170 of record NC_140004.1, on the reverse strand, counting down.
CTCTGCATTGTAGGGAAGGGCCCGTAAGTAAGCATTTAACTGTTAGTCCACACATGTTGTTTATTAAGCATGTGACGAATACAATTAGATTAGATTTGATTCCACTATTTGTATGGGGTTGCACTTTACATTTTGGACTTTTATTTTGAAGGAAGTGCAAATTCCAGAAGGACGTTGGCCAACATTCGGATAGAAATGTATTATGTAGAACAAACATGCCTCTGATTCTAAGGAATCATGTCAGTCCTATTCATGGTATTTCTATCTCCAACGTTCCAAAACTGTTTTGTACTGAACATGCCCAGGTGAACATACTGAGCTATATACGTGTAGCTCAGTTGGTAGAGCATGGTGCTTGCAACGTCAGGGTTGTGGGTTCGATTCCCACGGGGGGCCAGTATGAAAATGTATGCACTCACTAACTGTAAGTCGCTCTGGATAAGAGCGTCTGCTAAATGACTAAAATGTAAATATACGAACCCTGCTCTGCCCATCGCTTATATGTCTGGAAAGCCTCAGCAATTGAAAACGTGTGGTGGGCGGGGTCGCGTACCGTGGCGAGGGGCTTCTCGGATAACATGTTTTATGTAAAGTGATATACCAATTAAGTTACACCGAATAACAGTAGAATAATTAGTCACTTGACAGTAATGGGATTGTTAGATAGGGAATATACAGCAGGTCGAGCCTGACTATAAAGGCACTCGGCTCTACAAAGTCCACTTACTCTGGGCAGTGACGCACACACACTAAAGGAGTCAAAAGGTTGTAGCAGGAAAGCATAACCGAGGAATATGTTTTGAGTAGGGGTTGCTGGGGGGAGTACATTTATTTGTAGGCACAAGGTGTGTGTGAGAGAAAAACGAGAGGGGTGTTGTAATTAAATGATTAAACACAAGATTGTGCCTATTAAAACTGAGCGCAAATGGACAGCAATGCGATCCATCGCAGAGAAAAGCGCTCAACTCTATCCAGCACCAGCGGGTGGAAAGGGCCGCCGCCACTCGCTGGGCCGCGCCCAACACTGTCTTGCTTGCGAGACTAGTCGGCTAGTACGCATGCATAAGTGTTCGACATGGGCAGGAGCAGCCCTGCGAGCCGAGGGCGAAAGAATGCCATGTTCCTTATTTGATATTGTTCCCATTCCCAAGACTATTGCGAGCACTCCTCCAGATCTCTTGATATTCACCACGAGAGAAGAGGGATATTCCAATAGGCAATTTAATTCAAACTACATTTAATTAAATTACCCAAATTATATAATGACTCCTGTGTATACAGAAATAAATAAAACCATTCAAAATAGGCTAATACACCAGGAAGTATAATTTGTCCCCAGATGATCATTCGCTTCTTTAAAAAAATAAGCTGTGGATTGTTTTAAATCACAAGCGCATAGCCTACAGTTGGAAGGCCCAACATTTGGGTAGCCGGCGCGGCAAATACCAAATAGATGATTGTTGAGTTGAGACTGTCAGTGAAAAGCAGCTGAAAAATGCCCAGGCATATCACAATATTTCAAAATACAGTCACGGGAAAACATAGTTTGGAAAGCAAATGGCTATTGCTGTAAAGAGAAGACAATGAAAATACTCTAATCTGTCTTTTAGTTATCAAAATGATTCTCAGTATGAGCAAATAGTAGCCTATCTTATTGGCACCAGCGGAGAGCATCTTCCATATCCCAGGTGAGTGCGCTGTGCGCATATTCACTCTTTATCATTGGGTCAGTCAGTGCCACTTGAAACTTTGTTATTGGACATTATTTTGCTCCTTCAGGTTAGGTGGACTTCATATTGTACAAGTTGTCTCCCCATTTCATAGGTCTGGATTAGATGGTTGAAGACAAGGTCGTTTTTATTTATCTGTTTGTCAGTGTCAGCAGTAGCCTATTGGTCAATACTACCCTGTAATTTTTGTTGTATTCTTTAAAAACGATTCTGCTAATGTCTCCAGACATAAAGTGTAGTAGAATTGCATGAAATGTGTTTATAAACACAATAAGAAAGGAGAAGAAACGTACAGTGCCTTCAGAAAAACTAATATATACTAATATATCTTGATTAGATAATTATTCAACCCCCAGAGTCAATACATGTTAGAATCACCTTTGGCAGTGATTACAGCTGTGAGTCTTTCTGGGTAGGTCTCTAAGACCTTTCCACACCTGGATTGTGCAACATTTGCCCAATATTCTTTTCAAAATTCTTCAAGCTCTGTCAAATTGGTTTTGCCGTAGATTTTTAAGCAGATTTTAGTCAAAACTGTAACTCGGCCACTCAGGAACATTCACTGTCTTCTTGGTAAGCAACTCCAGTGTAGATTTGCCCATGTGTTTTAGGCTATTGTCCTGCTGAAAGGTGAATTCATCTTCCAGGGTCTGGTGGAAAGCAGACTGAACCAGGCTTTCCTCTAGGATTTTTCCTGTGCTTAGCTCCATTCCGTAATTTTTTTTATCCTGAAAAACTCCCCAGTCCTTAATGATTACAAGCATACCCATAACATGATGCAGCCACCACTATGCTTGAAAATATGGAGAGTGGTACTCAGAAATGTGTTGTATTGGATTTGCCCCAAACATTACACTTTGTATTCAGGAAAAAAAGTTAATTGCTTTGCCACATTTTTTGCAGTATTACTTTAGTGCCTTGTTGCAAACAGGATGCATGTTTTGGAACATTTTTATTCTGTACAGGTTTCCTTCTTTTCACTCTGTCAATTAGGTTAATATTGTGGAGTAACTACAATGTTATTGATCCATCCTCAGTTTCTCTTATCACAGCCATTAAACTCTGTAACTGTTTTAAAGTCACCATTGGCCTCATGGTGAATACCCTGAGCGGTTTCCTTCCTCTCCGGCAACCAAGTTAGGAAGGATGCCTGTATCTTTGTAGTGACTGGGTGTATTGATACACCATCCAAAGTGCAATTAATAACTTCACCATGCTCAAAGGGATATTCAATGTCTGCTTTTTTTGAAGGGGTTACCCATCTACCAATAGGTGCCCTTCTTTGGGAGGTATTGGAAAATCTCCTTGGTCTTTGTGGTTCAATCTGTGTTTTAAATTCATTTCAGCTTTTCATTTTCAATTAATTAGTAAACATTTCGAAAAACATGATTTCATTACATTTACATTTACATTGACCTCCCGAGTGGCGCAGTGGTCTAAGGCACTGCATCGCAGTGCTAGCTGTGCTACTAGAGATCCTGGTTCGAATGCAGGCTCTGCTGTAGCCGGCCGCAACCGGGAGACCAATGGGGTGGCGCACAATTGTCCCAGGGTAGGTGAGGGAATGGCTGGCAGGGAGGTAGCGGGGGGCCAGTATGATAAAATAATAATAATGTATGCACTAACTGTAAGTCGCTCTGGATAAGAGCGTCTGCTAAATGAAAAACATGATTTCACTATGACATTATGGGGTATTTTATGTAGACCAGTGACAAAAACTCTCAATTTAATCCATTTTAAATGCAGGCTTTAACACAACAAAATGTGGAAAAGGTCAAGGGGTGTGAATACTTTCTGAAGTCACTGTATCTTATATAGTCTATAGCCTACTCTACGCCACTACACACTCAGCCATGCGTTGAACCCTGCCGTATTTTTTGCGAACAGTGATTGAGTTATATTATTAGCCTAAATTATGGCTATCCAATCTACTCATCACCTTAGGAATAGTAGCCTATCTTACGTAAGTCTGCAAATGATAAATACAGTGCCTTGCAAAAGTATTCGTCCCCCTTGGCATTTTTCCTATTCTGTTGCATTACAACCTGTAATTTAAACAGATTTTTTTGGGGATTTCATGTAATGGACATACACAAAATAGTCCAAATTGGTGAAGTGAAATGAAAAAAATAACTTCTTTCAAAAAATTCAAAGAAATAAATAACAGAAAAGTGGTGCGTGTATATGTATTCACCCCCTTTGCTATGAAGCCCCTAAATAAGATCTGGTGCAACCAATTACCTTCAGAAGTCACATAAATAGTTAAATAAAACCCACCTGTGTGCAATCTAAGTGTCACATGATATGTCACATGATCTCAGTATATATACACCTGTTCTGAAAGGCCCCAGAGTCTGCAACACCACTAAGCAAGGGGCACCACCAAGCAAGCGCCACCATGAAGACCAAGGAGCTCTCCAAACAGGTCAGGGACAAAGTTGTGGAGAAGTACAGATCAGGGTTGGGTTATAAAAAAATATCAAAACGTTGAACATCCCACAGAGCACCATTAAATCCATTATTAAAATTTTTTAAGAATATGGCACCACAACAAACCTGCCAAGAGAGGGCTGCCCACCAAAACTCACGGACCAGGCAAGGAGGGCATTTGTCACGGTTTTGGCCGAGGCTGCTCCTTCTCCTTGTTCGGGCAGGCTTCGGCGGTCGTCGTCTCCGGAGTACTAGCTGCCACCGTTCTATGTTTCTATGTTTGATTGGTTTTGTCTGTTTGTTACACCTGTTCATTGTTAAGTGTTCATTATGCGTCCTATTTAGTTCTCTTGTGTTTGGTCAGGTGTTGTGTGTAATTGTTCGATGTCACGTGTAGTAGTTGGTTCGCTGTTCTGTGCTCTCTGTATTTTGTTTAGTTTGAGAGAGTCCTGTACGTTGTGCGCATTTACTTTGGTTCTTACCAGTGTGCGTATGTTTCGCCTGTGGCCTGTGGCCGTGTTTGGCTTGTATTCTCGGACTTCACTAAAGACATCTGTTTCGAATCTCTGTGTGTCCTGCGTGTGATTCCACGTTACCTCTACACTCAACCCTGACAGAATTACACACCATCTCTATGGAATCAGCAGGAGCACCCGCACCCACAGAGATCATCGAGGAGCGCCTTCGTGGACAGAAGGACAGGATCAACCAAATCGGGCACGCCCTGGACCGAGTGATGAACACCCTCCATCGATGGGAGACCAGCGGGGTACCCACACCCCCACCTACCACACCATCACCATCGGTCAGCCCGCCTGTCCAACTTCCGGAACCCAGTGGGATTCGGCTCTCGCTCCCGAGGGCGTACGACGGCACCGCTGCCGGGTGTCAGGGGTTTCTGTTGCAAGTTGAACTCTACCTCGCCACCGTACACCCGGCGCCCTCGGGACACGAGAGCGTTTCCGCCCTCATCTCCTGTCTCACCGGCAAGGCGTTGGAGTGGGCCAACGCCGAATGGAGGAGAATAGACGCCGCTACTATCACCTATGCGGAGTTCTCCCGCCGCTTCCGTTGCAGTGTTTGACCATCCACCGGCGGGGGAGCGTCTATTCTACCTCCGGCAGGGGATGAGGAGCGCTCAGGAGTTTGCACTGGAGTTCTGGACTCTAGCGGCAGATGCAGGGTGGAATGAGCGGGCACTCATAGACCACTTCCGCTGCAGCCTCCGGGAGGACGTCCGCAGAGAGTTGGCGTGCAGGGATACCATGCTATCATTTGACCAATTGGTTGACATGGCCATTCGGCTGGACACCCTGCTCGCTACCCGCGGGCGTCCCAGGTGGGGGTCGCCCATTCCACCCTCCAGCACCTCCGAGCCGAGCCCTATGGAGCTCGGAGGTGCTGGCGCTAGAGGAAGGAGGAGAAGGAGCCCGAGGGGGGCCGTCCCCTGCACCAACTGTGGCCGTGGAGGGCACACCGCGGCTAGGTGCTGGGGAGGGTCTCCTGGTGGAGGAGAAGGCAGGCCACACATTGGGGAGTCCTCCCAGGTGAGTAGGCGCCCCACTTACCCAGAGCTTTCTGTCGTACACATAACCATACCTGTTTGTTTTCCACAGGTTGCACCTCGTTCCCAGCATAAGGCGCTAGTAGATTCAGGCGCAGCTGGGAATTTTGTAGATCGCAAATTCTGTGTAGAGTTAGGGATTCCCCTCCTTCCGGTAAATAATCCTTTCCCTGTACATGCCCTAGATAGTCGTCCGTTAGGATCTGGGTTGATTAGGGAGGTCACAGTGCCACTTAGGATGGAGACGCAGGGGGGTCATGAGGAGACGATTCAGCTCTATCTGATCGACTCTCCTGCGTATCCGGTGGTGCTGGGGCTTCCCTGGTTGATTACCCATGATCCTACTATTTCGTGGTGAGAGAGGGCTCTTAAGGGGTGGTCTGCTCAGTGTGAGGGGCTATGTCTGGGTGTTTCCGTAGGGGCGACCTCGGTGGAGAGTCCGAACCAAATGCCCGCATTGCACATTCCCCCTGAGTATGAGGATTTGGCACTCGTGTTTAGCAAGACGAGAGCGGCGCGGTTTCCACCTCATAGACAGGGGGATTGTGCGATAGACCTCCAGGCAGGAGCTGCGCTCCCGCGGAGCCATGTGTATCCTTTGTCACAGGAGGAGAAGAGGGCAATGGAGACATACATTGCCGAGTCTCTGAGACAGGGATACATACGGCCCTCCACTTCACCCGCGTCCTCGAGCTTCTTTTTTGTGAAGAAAAAGGATGGAGGTTTGCGCCCGTGTATTGATTACCGCGGTCTCAATCAGATTACTGTGAAATATAGTTATCCACTCCCGCTGATTGCGACTATGACGGAGTCATTACACGGGGCACGGTTCTTCACAAAATTGGACCTCAGGAGCGCATATAACTTGGTGCGCATTAGAGAGGGCGATGAATGGAAGACAGCATTTAGTACTACCTCCGGTCATTACGAGTATCTCGTCATGCCATACGGGTTAATGAATGCTCCATCAGTCTTCCAATCCTTTGTAGATGAGATTTTCCGGGACATGCAGTGGCAGGGAGTAGTCATGTACATAGACGATAGTCTGGTGTACAGTTCTACCCGGGCCGAACATGTAGCCCTGGTGTGCCGAATATTGAGGAAGCTGTTGGAGCATGACCTGTATGTCAAAGCCGAGAAATGTCTGTTCTTCCAGGAGTCTGTCTCCTTTTTGGGTTATCAGTTGTCTGCGTCAGGGGTGAGTATGGAGGTTGACCGTGTGTCAGCCGTGCGTAATTGGCAAACCCCAACCACGGTTAAAGAGGTGCAGCAGTTCTTGGGTTTTGCGAATTACTACCGGAGGTTTATCCGGGGTTTTGGACAGGTGGCAGCTCCCATAACGTCCCTTCTGGAGGGGGTCCGGTGCGCCTGCGGTGGTCAGCTGAGGCGGACAGGGCTTTTGGGAGACTGAAGGACCTGTTTACCTCGGCTCCAGTGCTGGCGCACCTGGATCCCGCTTTACCATTCCAAGTGGAAGTGGACGCGTCTGAAGCCGGTATCGGGGCTGTTCTCTCACAACGGTCCGGCACACCACCTAAACTCCGCCCCTGTGCTTTTTATTCAAAAAAGCTCAGTCCGGCGGAGCGTAATTATGACGTAGGGGACAGGGAGCTGTTAGCCGTGGTACAAGCCCTAAAGGTGTGGAGGCATTGGCTTGAGGGGGCTCAACACCCTTTTCTCATTCTGACTGACCACCGTAACCTGGAATACATTCGGGCAGCTAGGAGACTGAATCCTCGCCAGGCTCGGTGGACTATGTTTCTAGCCCGGTTCGTGTTTAAGATCACTTACATCCCTGGGTCCCAGAACGGGAAGGCAGATGCCCTGTCTCGGCGGTATGACACGGAGGAGAGGTCCGTTGAGCCCACTCCCATACTACCTAAGTCTTGTCTGGTTGCACCGGTGGTATGGGAGGTCGATACGGAGATCGAGCGGGCATTACGCACCGACCCTAGCCCTCCACAGTGTCCGGTGGGTCGGACGTACGTCCCGCTCGAGGTCCGGGATCGGCTCATTTATTGGGCTCACACGTCACCCTCCTCTGGGCATCCAGGTATTGGCCGGACAGTGCACTGCCTTAGCACAAAGTACTGGTGGCCAACGTTAGCCAGGGATGTGAGGATTTATGTCTCCTCCTGCTCGGTGTGTGCCCAGTGTAAGGCGCCCAGACACTTGCCCAGGGGTAAGTTACAACCCCTTCCCGTTCCACAACGACCCTGGTCTCACCTCTCGGTGGATTTTGTTACAGATCTTCCCCCCTCACAGGGGAATACCACCATCCTGGTCGTTGTGGATCGGTTCTCGAAGGCCTGTCGTCTCCTTCCCATGCCGGGTCTTCCTACTGCCCTACAGACCGCTGAGGCTCTATTTACCCACGTCTTCCGGCATTACGGGGTACCCGAGGATATAGTGTCTGATCGAGGCCCCCAGTTTACCTCCAGAGTCTGGAGAGCGTTTATGGAACGGTTGGGGGTTTCGGTGAGCCTTACCTCGGGTTACCACCCGGAGAGTAATGGGCAGGTCGAACGTGTCAACCAGGATGTGGGTAGGTTTCTGAGGTCATATTGCCAGGGCCGGCCGGAGGAGTGGGCGAGATATGTTCCCTGGGCCGAGATGGCACAGAACTCTCTCCGCCACTCCTCCACTAAACTAACCCCTTTTCAGTGTGTGTTAGGGTACCAGCCGGTTCTGGCACCTTGGCATGAGAGCCAGATCGAGGCCCCTGCGGTGGATGAGTGGGTGCGGCGCTCGGAGGAGACGTGGAACGCTGCACACATCCATCTGCAGCGAGCCATCCGTCGACATAAGACGAGCGCCGATCTCCACCGCAGTGAGGGGCCAGTGTACGCACCTGGAGATCGAGTCTGGCTCTCAACCAGAAACCTGCCCCTCCGCCTGCCCTGCCGGAAGCTGGGTCGGCGGTTTGTGGGGCCTTTTAAAGTCCTGAGGAGATTGAACGAGGTGTGTTACAGGTTACAACTGCCCATTGATTACAAGAATATTAACCCCTCGTTCCATATGTCTCTCCTCAGGCCGGTGGTAGCTGGTCCACTCCAGGACTATGAGATAGAAGAGACTCCTCCGCCCCCGTTGGACATCGAGGGGGCTACGGCGTACACTGTTCGGTCCATCCTAGATTCGAGACGCCGGATGGGGGGTCTCCAATATCTCATGGAGTGGGAGGGGTACGGCCCGGAGGAGCGGTGCTGGGTGCCGAGGAGGGACATCCTAGACCCGTCTCTTCTGACCGAGTTCCATCGTGGTCATCCTACGCGCCCTGCTCCGCGTCCTCCTGGTCGTCCCCGAGGCCGGGGTCGGCGCACGGCTGGAGCCACGCGTCAAGGGGGGGTACTGTCACGGTTTCGGCCAAGGCTGCTCCTTCTCCTTGTTCGGGCAGGCTTCGGCGGTCGTCGTCTCCGGAGTACTAGCTGCCACCGTTCTATGTTTCTATGTTTGATTGGTTTTGTCTGTTTGTTACACCTGTTCATTGTTAAGTGTTCATTATGCGTCCTATTTAGTTCTCTTGTGTTTGGTCAGGTGTTGTGTGTAATTGTTCGATGTCACGTGTAGTAGTTGGTTCGCTGTTCTTTGCTCTCTGTATTTCGTTTTGTTTGAGAGAGTCCTGCACGTTGTGCGCATTTACTTTGGTTCTTACCAGTGTGCGTATGTTTCGCCTGTGGCCTGTGGCCGTGTTTGGCTTGTATTCTCGGACTTCACTAAAGACATCTGTTTCGAATCTCTGTGTGTCCTGCGTGTGATTCCACGTTACCTCTACACTCAACCCTGACAGCATTAATCAGAGAGGCAACAAAGAGACCAAAGATAACCCTGAAGGAGCTGCAAAGCTCCACAGCGGAGATTGGAGTATCTGTCCATAGGACCACTTTAAACCGTACACTCCACAGAGCTGGAAGAGTGGCCAGAAAAAAGCCATTGCTTAAAGAAAAAAATAAGCAAACACGTTTGGTGTTCGCCAAAGGGCATGTGGGAAACGAACTCTGGTCAGATTAGACTAAAATTTAGCTTTTTGCAATCAAGGAAAACGCTATGTCTGGTGCAAACCCAACACCTCTCATCACCCCGAGAACATCATCCCCACAGTGAAGCATGGTGGTGGCAGTATCATGCTGTGGGGATGTTTTTAATCGGCAGGGACTGCGAAACTGGTCAGAATTGAAGGAATGATGGATGGTGCTAAATACAGGGAAATTCTTGAGGGAAACCTGTTTCAGTCTTCCAGAGATTTGAGACTGGGACAGAGGTTCACCTCCAAAAAAATGACCCTAAGCATACTGCTAAAGCAACACTCGGGTGGTTTAAGGGGAAACATTTAAATGTATTGGAATGGCCTAGTCAAAGCCCAGACCTCAATCCAATTGAGAATCTGTGGTATGACTTAAAGATTGCTGTACACCAGCGGAAACCATCCATCTTGAAGGAGCTGGAGCAGTTTTGCCTTGAAGAAAGGGGAAAAATCCCAGTGGCTTGATGTGCCAAGCTTATAGAGACATACCCCAAGAGACTTGCAGCTGTAATTGCTGCAGAAGGTGGCTCTACAAAGTATTGACTTTGGGGGCGGTGAACAGTTATGCACGCTCAAGTGTTTTTTTTTTCTTGTTTTTTTCTTGTTTGTTTCACTATAAAAAAAGTGGTAGGCATGTTGTGTAAATCAAATGATACAAACCCCCCAAAAATCCATTTTAATTCCAGGTTGTAAGGCAACAAAATAGGAAACATTCCAAGGGGGGTGAATATACATCCTTACAATCTATTTACGATCCACATTTCTAACATAAATAAATTAAAGATTCTACTTGCGACAATATAGATAATGTATTTATGTAGATGTTACTGTAATGTTGTGTCCCATGTTATAGCCAGGAATTTGTCTTGTCTGTAATATTTTTGTCAACAAAAAAATAATAACACATTTGTTGATTTGTTTATTAAGTGTGAATAAAATTGAATACATATTGTAGGCTACACATGGGTTATTCTTGGGGATTTCTACACTGGCAATGTCCAGGAAACTGTCCTTTAAAACGCCCTAGAGACGATTTCCGCATAATAAAAAAGTCCCCATAAAAATCTGTCAGTTTAAACTAGAGATATCTGGTGTCTTGCATTGGATGCATCTCAATCCACCACATCCGCCGATGTCTCACTTCCACATCTACGGTGTTTGTCAGACCATGAGGCATCCTGAAAATCGTTTTTTTGCACAAAATCGTCTGTAGCGTCCGAATGGTTTGGCCTAAAAACTAGTATGACTCCTCTATGGAAAGATGAGACTCTCACTCTTAGGATGGTGTTCTCCACAAGTGCCTTGGGACAGACGATCTGCCAACTTCTGTCTGTAGTGTCCGAACAGTTTGGGCTACACACTAATATGACCCCTCTCCAACATCACAAACACGTACATGTTGGTTATTTTGCTCTAGGACACCCACAGGCCTCACAAGACTCATCTGAAGGTCCCGGGTACCAGTTGAAAAAGTGAATGGAAGTATAGTATACAGTGCATTCGGAAAGTATTCAGACCCCTTGACTTTTTCCACATTTTGTTAAGTTACAGCCTTATTCTAAAAAAAAATTGTTTTAATGTTTTCCTCAATCTACACACAATGCCCATAATGACAAAGCAAAAACAGATTTTTAGAAATGTTTGCAAACTTATTAAAATTATATAAATTATATTTATCATAGTAAACGAAAACTGAAACGAAAACTAATCATGAAACTAATCATGAAAAAACAATTTCGTAAACTGAAATAAAATAAGTAACAAACCCATTTGAAGAACTAAAACTATACTGAAACTCTTATATTTAACTCCAGAACTAACTAAAATAAAAACCATCATGAATTATGTTCAGTTTTAGTTTTTTTTCTCACAAAATGTTGGGCAAAAATCAAATGGGGTTTTCAAGCTTCTGAATCTGAGGTACCGCCTAGCAGCACATTTTGTACTCTATCCATTTGCCCCTCCCTACCTTCAGGCTATGCTCAAACCCGAGCAGTCCACCCCTGGTCTCTTGGCTCAGCTCCCACTCAGCCCAGTCCAAGCTCTTCTCTGTGTTGGCACCCAAATGGTGGAACCAGCTTCCCCCTGAAGCTAGAACAGCAGAGTCCCTGCCCTTCTTCCGAAAGCACCTGAAACCCTACCTTTTCAAAGAGTATCTTAAATAAAATAATTCCCCTCCTCACCTCCAAAAAAAACTTTCCTGAACCAACACTTGCAATTGACTCCCCCTTCCCCTCTTTCTAGCTCTGACTTTGCTAATAGCTACTTTAATGAGGAGAAGTGTTCTTACTATGCCTGTGATACAGTGGCTTGCGAAAGTATTCACCCCCCTTGGAATTTTTCCTATTTTGTTGCCTTACAACCTGGAATCTAAATGGATTTTTGTGGGGTTTGTATCATTTGATTTACACAACATGCCTACCACTTTGAAGATGCAAAATATATTTTTTGTGTGAAACAAACAAGAAATAAGACAAAAAAACAGAAAACTTGATTTTTATGAGGGAAATAAGCATGCAGTTTACCAATAAAATGGTCTGATGGTGATGTGGATCTACTCGGAATACATATCCCAAATGAAATAAATGATCTCACTCCAATACATTTTAATAGAAAGTTAGAAAAAATAGATCTTCCTACCATGGAAAGGTAATTACCTGTCAATTTGTGGAAAAATAATATTGATTAACTCTTTAGTATTATCCCAGTTTACCTATTTGCTTATGGTCTTGCCTACAGCTAGCGAACAATATTTTAAATTATATGAGAAAAAAAGATTCCATTTTATTTGGAACGGCAAGCCAGACAAAATTAAACAGGCCTATTTATATAATGAATATGAATTCAGAGGACAGAAATTATTAAATATTAAAGCATTAGACCTATCACTAAAAGCTTCAGTCATACAAAAGTTATATTTAAATCCGAACTGGTTCTCTATCAAATTATTAAGATTGTCTCAAACAATGTTCAAGAATGGCCTTTTTCCCTTTATTCAGATTACAACCTCACACTTTCAGTTATTTGAAAAGGAAATAATCTCCCAATTTTTTATTTTTTTTAAAATTATTATTTCACCTTTATTTAACCAGGTAAACCAGTTGAGAACAAGTTCTCATTTACAACTGCGACCTGGCCAAGATAAAGCAAAGCAGTGCGATAAAAACAACAACACAGAGTTACATATGGGGTAAAACAAAACAAAGTCAAAAATACAACAGAAATAAATATATATACAGTGTGTGCAAATGTAGCAAGTTATGGAGGTAAGGCAATAAATAGGCTATAGTGCAAAATAATTACAATTAGTATTAACACTGGAATGATAGATGTGCAAGAGATGATGTGCAAATAGAGATACTGGGGTACAAATTAGCAAAATAAATAACAATATAGGGATGAGGTAGTTGGGCGGGCTAATTTCAGATGGGCTGTGTACAGGTGCAGTGATCGGTAAGGTGCTCTGACAACTGATGCTTAAAGTTAGTGAGGGAGATAAGTGTCTCCAGCTTCAGAGATTTTTGCAATTTGTTCCAGTCATTGGCAGCAGAGAACTGGAAGGAATGGCGGCCAAAGGAGGTGTTGGCTTTGGGGATGACCAGTGAGATATACCTGCTGGAGCGCATACTACGGGTGGGTGTTGCTATGGTGACCAATGAGCTAAGATAAGGCGGGGATTTGCCTAGCAGGGATTTATAGATGGCCTGGAGCCAGTGGGTTTGGCGACGAATATGTAGTGAGGACCAGCCAACAAGAGCGTACAGGTCACAGTGGTGGGTAGTATATGGGGCTTTGGTGACAAAACGGATGGCACTGTGATAGACTACATCCAACTTGCTGAGTAGAGTGTTGGAGGCTATTTTGTAAATGACATCGCCGAAGTCAAGGATCGGTAGGATAGTCAGTTTTACGAGGGCATGTTTGGCAGCAGGAGTGAAGGAGGCTTTTTTGCGAAATAGGAAGCTGATTCTAGATTTAACTTTGGATTGGAGATTCTTAATGTGAGTCTGGAAGGAGAGTTTACAGTCTAACCAGACACCTAGGTATTTGTAGTTGTCCACATAATCTAGGTCAGACCCGTCGAGAGTAGTGATTCTAGTCGGGTGGGCGGGTGCAAGCAGCGTTCGGTTGAAGAGCATGCATTTAGTTTTACTAGTGTTTAAGAGCAGTTGGAGGCTACTGAAGGAGTGTTGTATGGCATTGAAGCTCGTTTGGAGGTTTGTTAACACAGTGTCCAATGAAGGGCCAGATGTATACAAAATGGTGTCGTCTGCATAGAGGTGGATCTGAGAGTCACCAGCAGCAAGAGCGACGTCATTGATATACACAGAGAAAAGAGTCGGCCCAAGAATTGAACCCTGTGGCACCCCCTTAGAGACTGCCATAGGTCCAGACAACAGGCCCTCCGATTTGACACATTGAACTCTATCAGAGAAGTAGTTGGTGAACCAGGCGAGGCAGTCATTTGAGAAACCAAGGCTATTTAGTCTGCCAATAAGAATGCGGTGGTTGACAGAGTCGAAAGCCTTGGCAAGGTCAATGAAAACGGCTGCACAGTACTGTCTATTATCGATCGCGGTTATAATATCGTTTAGGACCTTGAGCGTGGCTGAAGTGCACCCATGACCAGCTCGGAAACCGGATTGCATAGCGGAGAAGGTACGGTGGGATTCGAAATGGTCGGTGATCTGTTTGTTAACTTGGCTTTCAAAAACGTTTGAAAGGCAGGGCAGGATGGATATGGGTCTGTAACAGTTTGGATCTAGAGTGTCACCCCCTTTGAAGAGGGGGATGACCGCTGCAGCTTTCCAATCTCTGGGGATCTCAGACGTTACAAAAGAGAGGTTGAACAGGCTAGTAATAGGGGTTGTGACAATTTCGGCGGCTAGTTTTAGAAAGAAAGGGTCCAGATTGTCTAGCCCAGATGATTTGTAGGGGTCCAGATTTTGCAGCTCTTTCAGAACATCAGCTGTCTGGATTTGTGTGAAGGAGAAGCGGGGGGGCATGGGCAAGTTGCAGCGGAGGGTGCAGAGCTGGTGGCCGGGGTAGTGGTAGCCAGGTGGAAAGCATGGCCAGCCGTAGCAAAATGCTTGTTGAAATTCTCGATTATTGTAGATTTATCGGTGGTGATAGTGTTTCCTAGCCTCAGTGCAGTGGGCAGCTGGGAGGAAGTGCTCTTATTTTCCATGGACTTTACAGTGTCCCAAAACTTTTTGGAGTTAGTGCTACAAGATACAAATTTCTGTTTGAAAAAGTTAGCCTTTGCTTTCCTAACTGCTTGTGTATATTGGTTCCTAACTTCCCTGAAAAGTTGCATATCGCGGGGGCTATTTGATGCTAATGCAGTACGCCACAGATATCACTATTTCTAAAACAAGCCATAGAAAGTTGGTTGCAATTTCAATTTAATCCTCCAGAAACGACAGAACAAATAATGCAACAAATATTGTGGTTAAACTCAAATATACTAATTGATAAAAAACACTTTTTTTTTTGACAAAATGTTTAAAAAATGTATAATCTTCGTAAATGATATCATTGGTAGGACTGGTAGAGTTATGTCGCACATGCAGCTAACAAAAACATTTGGAAATGTCTGCTCTAACCAAAATTACAACCAAATAATTGCAGCATTACCGCAAAAATGGAAGAGGAAAGTGGAAGGGTGGAAATGTAAGGAACTTGTCTGTCGGCCTTGCATTAAAGAACATAATTGGTTAATGAAAACTGTGATAAATAACAAAGTATACCAGTTTCATTTAAGGACCAAAGGATTGACAGCCATCCCATATAGATTGCAAAATAGTTGGGAAGATATTTTTTACGTACCGATCCCATGGCATAGTGTTTATGAACTGATACGCAAAACAACGCCGGATTCAAAACTTATAATTTTTCAATTTAAATTATTATATAAAATTCTTGCTACCAATAGAATGTTATTTATATGGGGGATACAATCTTCCCAGCTCTGCAGATTTTGCTACGAAGAAACAGAATCATTAGGTCATTTGTTTTGGTACTGTCCATTTGTAGCTTGTTTTTGGACACATGTCCAGGAATGGCTAAAGGATTGCAATATTTACCTGGAGCTAACCCTGCAAATAGCATTACTGGGTGATCTGAAAAGTCATAGTCAATCGATCAATAATATAATAATATTTTTAGCAAAAATGTTTATTTTCAATTTACAATCTGTAGAAACAATGAGAATAGAAAGGTTCAGAACTTTTGTAAAACACCACAGTACAGTTGAAAAATATATGGCAAATAGAAATCCAATATGGATGGTGTTAAGAGATAGATGGGTGGTGTTGAATGGAGTTGAAGGATGGGACTAATAACAACTAATAACAACTTATAACAACAAGATAACTAATAATGTAAGCATAGTGTGTCCATAATAAGTATATTTACATTTACATTTTAGTCATTTAGCAGACGCTCTTATCCAGAGCGACTTACAGTTAGTGAGTGCATACATTTTTCACGCTGGTATATAGGTTATAGGTTGAGAGCTTTTGTGAAAGAGCACAGTTAGAAAGATATGGCATATAGAAACAAACCGGATGGACATCATGAAAATGATTGGAGAGGTTGAGGGTAGAGGAAGTTCAGGAGTAAAAACAAACAAAATAGAATTATTGTAAAATTGATTGTCCGTAAAATGTATATAGTATGTATAAGCTGGAAGTAGAGGCCTAAGCATTGTTGTTCACTAGATTACTCCAATTAGGGAAGGGGTAGTGGGGTTGGAAAGTAATAAAGGGAAATATATTTTAAAAAATGAAATGTATATGTATGTATGTATGTATGTATGTATGTACAGTGGGGAAAAAAAGTATTTAGTCAGCCACCAATTGTGCAAGTTCTCCCACTTAAAAAGATGAGAGAGGCCTGTAATTTTCATCATAGGTACACGTCAACTATGACAGACAAAATGAGAAAAAAAAATCCAGAAAATCACATTGTAGGATTTTTTATGAATTTATTTGCAAATTATGGTGGAAAATAAGTATTTGGTCAATAACAAAAGTTTCTCAATACTTTGTTATATACCCTTTGTTGGCAATGACACAGGTCAAACGTTTTCTGTAAGTCTTCACAAGGTTTTCACACACTGTTGCTGGTATTTTGGCCCATTCCTCCATGCAGATCTCCTCTAGAGCAGTGATGTTTTGGGGCTGTCGCTGGGCAACACGGACTTTCAACTCCCTCCAAAGATTTTCTATGGGGTTGAGATCTGGAGACTGGCTAGGCCACTCCAGGACCTTGAAATGCTTCTTACGAAGCCACTCCTTCGTTGCCCGGGCGGTGTGTTTGGGATCATTGTCATGCTGAAAGACCCAGCCACGTTTCATCTTCAATGCCCTTGCTGATGGAAGGAGGTTTTCACTCAAAATCTCACGATACATGGCCCCATTCATTCTTTCCTTTACACTGATCAGTCGTCCTGGTCCCTTTGCAGAAAACCAGCCCCAAAGCATGATGTTTCCACCCCCATGCTTCACAGTAGGTATGGTGTTCTTTGGATGCAACTCAGCATTCTTTGTCCTCCAAACACGACGAGTTGAGTTTTTACCAAAAAGTTATATTTTGGTTTCATCTGACCATATGACATTCTCCCAATCCTCTTCTGGATCATCCAAATGCACTCAAGCCAACTTCAGACGGGCCTGGACATGTACTGGCTTAAGCAGGGGGACACGTCTGGCACTGCAGTATTTGAGTCCCTGGCGGCGTAGTGTGTTAATGATGGTAGGCTTTGTTACTTTGGTCCCAGCTCTCTGCAGGTCATTCACTAGGTCCCCCCGTGTGATTCTGGGATTTTTGCTCACCGTTCTTGTGATCATTTTGACCCCACGGGGTGAGATCTTGCGTGGAGCACCAGATCGAGGGAGATTATCAGTGGTCTTGTATGTCTTCCATTTCCTAATAATTGCTCCCACAGTTGATTTCTTCAAACCAAGCTGCTTACCTATTGCAGATTCAGTCTTCCCAGCCTGGTGCAGGTCTACAATTTTGTTTCTGGTGTCCTTTGACAGCTCTTTGGTCTTGGCCATAGTGGAGTTTGGAGTGTGACTGTTTGAGGTTGTGGACAGGTGTCTTTTATACTGATAACAAGTTCAAACAGGTGCCATTAATACAGGTAACGAGTGGAGGACAGAGGAGCCTCTTAAAGAAGAAGTTACAGGTCTGTGAGAGCCAGAAATCTTGCTTGTTTGTAGGTGACCAAATACTTATTTTCCACCATAATTTGCAAAGAAATTCATTAAAAATCCTACAATGTGATTTTCTGGAAAAAAAATTCTCAATTTGTCTGTCATAGTTGACGTGTACCTATGATGAAAATTACAGGCCTCTCTCATCTTTTTAAGTGGGAGAACTTGCACAATTGGTGGCTGACTAAATACTTTTTTTCCCCACTGTATGTACAGTTGAAGTCTGAAATTTACATACACCTTAGCCAAATTCCTGACATTTAATCCTAGTAAAAATTCCCTGTCTTAGGTCAGTTAGGATCACCACTTTATTTAAAGAATGTGAAATGTCAGAATAATAGTAGAGATAATTATTTCTTTCAGCTTTTATTTCTTTCATCACATTCCCAGTGGGTCAGAAGTTTACATACACTCAATTAGTATTTGGTAGCATTGCCTTTAAATTGTTTAACTTGGGTCAAACGTTTCAGGTAGTCTTCCACAAGCTTCCCACAATAAATTGGGTGAATTTTGGCCCATTCCTCCTGACAGAGCTGGTGTAACTGAGTCAGGTTTGTAGGCCTCCTTGCTTGCCCACGCTTTTTCAGTTCTGCCCACAAATGTTCTATAGGATTGAGGTCAGGGCTTTGTGATGGCCACTCCAATACATTTACATTTGAGTAATTTAGCAGACGCTCTTATCCAGAGTGACTTACAGTTAGTGAGTGCATACATTATTATTATTATTATTATTATTTAATTTATTTTATTTATGTTAAAATAAAATAAAATCATACTGGCCCCCCGTGGGAATCGAACCCACAACCCTGGCGTTGAAAACGCCATGCTCTACCAACTGAGCTACATCCCTGCCGGCCATTCCCTCCCCTACCCTGGACGACGCTGGGCCAATTGTGCGCCGCCCCATGGGTCTCCCGGTCACGGCCGGCTACGACAGAGACTGGATTCGAACCAGGATCTCTAGTGCCTTGACTTTGTTGTCCTTAAACAATTTTGCCACAACTTTGGAAGTATGCTTGGGGTCATTGTCCATTTGGAAGACCCATTTGCGACCAAGCTTTAACCTCCTGACTGATGTCTTGAGATGTTGCTTCAATATATCCACATAATTTTCCTTCCTCATGATGTCATCTATTTTGTGAAGTGCACCAGTCCCTCCTGCAGCAAAGCACCCCCACAGCATGATGCTGCCACACCCGTGCTTCACGGTTGGGATGGTGTTCTTCGGCTTGCAACACCCCCTTTTTCTTCCAAACATAACAATGGTCATTACGGCAAAACAGTTATATTTTTGTTTCATCAGACCAGAGGACATTTCTCCAAAAAGTACGATCTTTGTCCCCATGTGCAGTTGCAAACCGTAGTCTGGCTTTTTTATGGCGGTTTTGGAGCAGTGGCTTCTTCCTTGCTGAGCGGCCTTTCAGGTTATGTCGATATAGGACTCGTTTTACTGTGGATATAGATACTTTTGTACCTGTTTCTTCCAGCATCTTCACAAGGTCCTTTGCTGTTGTTCTGGGATTGATTTGCACTTTTCACACCAAAGTACGTTCATCTCTAGGAGACAGAATGCGTCTCCTTCCTGAGCGGTATGACGGCTGCGTGGTCCCATGGTGTTTATACTTGCGTACTATTGTTTGTACAGATGAACATGGTACCTTCAGGTGTTGATGATGATGAACCAGACTTGTGGAGGTCGTGGCTGATTTATTTTGCTTTTCCCATGATGTCAAGCAAAGAGGCACTGAGTTTGAAGGTAGGCTTTGAAATACATCCACAGGTACACCTCCAATTGACTCAAATGATGTCAATTAGCCTATCAGAAGCTTCTAAAACCATGACATCATTTTCTGGAATTTTCCAAGCTGTTTAAAGGCACAGTCAACTTAGTGTATGTAAACTTCTGACCCACTGGAATTGTGATACAGTGAATTATAAGTGAAATAATCTGTCTGTAAACAATTGTTGGAAAAATGACTTGTGTCATGCACAAAGTAGATGTCCTAACCGACTTGCCAAAACTATAGTTTGTTAACAAGAAATTTGTGGAGTGGTTGAAAAACGAGTTTTAATGACTCCAACCTAAGTGTAAGTAAACCTCCGACTTCAACTGTATGTATGTATATATATATTTGCGAGAAGAAAAAAAACATTATTGATGGAAGGTACAATCTATCTGCAATATTAAAGCTGATCTACCCCCTAAAAAAAACTAACATAAAAAAAAAAAAAAAACTAGTAAATCAGATCTGAAAACTAACTGAAACTAAACTGAATTTCAAATTCAAATCTTAAAACGAATAGAAATAAAAACTAATATAAAAACACAAAACTATAATAACCTTGCCTGATACCACAAGTCATATCTGATTTAGCTCGAACTCACTGTATGTGACCAAGGTTAAACCTAGGTCTTCTTCATGCCAAAAGACTGTGTTAGCCCGCTGAGCTAGCTCAAGCCTAGGTATTAGCTCGGTAGCCAATGCAAGTTTTCAGGTCTCACAGGTAAGGTACACATCACGTGCCCTGGCCTATAGAGACTGGGAAGGAGGCAGAGGCAAAAATGGGGGTCCAATCCGGGACCTGAAGCGTTTTGCATGGATTTCCTGCAATTCATCCGGTTTTTATTAGACATTAATTTCATGGACTTTCTGGTATTATACGTGTCATTCTCAATTATAACACCAGATGTCAGTGTCACCTTATTTTTGTTTATTTGTTTCATTTTTTTTTTTTTCAGTTGTGTCGCCTTAGTTTTTATGAACACTGTCAAGTGACGCATTTGGTCAGAATTGACATTTCTGTGACTGACTTTCATCGCTTTCAGTGGTCAATATTGTCCCAATGCACCACAAAATATACATAAAGCCCACAAAATGAATGTGGTTTATTTTTTATACAATTAACCCCATGTTCTTTTATTAATGAGGACATGACTGAAACCTAATACAGTCTACCCAAGTATTCATTATCATTTTTAACATTGATATCCCTAGTTTATCAATCACGAAAGGTTGTCTGTTGATGATCCTTTATAGCCAATGACCGAAACATTTTTGTTTCTCTCATCCTCCTCATGTCCTCGTCTGCTTTGACTCTGAATTCGATTGTTTCTCCTCGTAAATAGCACATACTAAAACGTCCAATATTGTATCGAGTTAAATGACAAATTATCTGATCAGTGCAATTTATTGATCATGATCAATAATCAACGGGCATGATCTAAACAATTGTGACACATACGGCGAATGTGTTTTTTTTTTTTGTCAAACCATAACATTTTATAGAGGTGCGTATAGGCCAGAACTAGAGCCAACTGCTGCTTGCCAGATAATCTACGAATTTATTTCCGCTGTCAAACAAGCTGTCAGCGACAAGGGGCCGTGCTCGAGCGACTCGAGCCCTCATTCAGGAAGTACTGACTAAACTTCAGAAAGTCAAGTTGTCTCTTTCGGAGTTGGACTAAATGCTATTGGAAACGTGGGATTCATCAAAAGGAGCAAGAACATCACTGGTCAGTTTTTACTTTGGTTTATTTATGATGAAGGTACAAATGTTCATTTTAGCTATTGCTTTCACAGTTCTAAATTGCTGGCCTCATGCACGACACGTCCTATAGCACGCTGTCATCATGTCTTCGTTTCCTTTAAGATAAAGTCGAAGTAACCTATGTCACTGTGAAATTAGTATGTCGTTGTCAAGATACCAGGCTAATGTAGTTTATTCTTCATTATGACTCATAGCTTGCCAGCTAGCATGATGGCTACCAAAGTTGAGACTTGAACGCATTGTTGTTTTAACGTCACAGTCTGTGACTAGATAGGCAGTCAGTGAAGTGCGTAGGGTAGTTGAACTGTGCAACCCAAATACTTGTTCTGTTGGTTGGTTACACCTGCTCGCAAAACAATTCTCACTGTCGGTTTCATTGGACATTGTTTATCATTCATACAGTGTTTTTTAATCGATGAAAGTATTGCTTGGCAAATGAGGAACAGAGGACGTGTTTTCATAAAAGTACCGACCTGAGCTCATGGGTAAGTGCATTGCGAGCAAATGACAAGCCAGTTTGGTTCACCTCTTCTAGTGTTAAATTACTAACTGAACCGCTCGATAAACAATGAGCCATGTTTTTAAAACCGGTATGCAGTTGCTCAAAAGCATTTCAACTTGGTTTAGCTGGCAATTTGGGGAATTGTCATTTTGTTTGAAGAGAGGTTTTACTTGATAATTGGTGAGTTGTCACTAGACGGCTGGAACTACAATGTAGCTAGCTACTGTCTGGCTGTGCCACAGACTGTTTTCCAGCGGATACATGTTGCGACTGAATGTTTTACAACCAGCTACTTACTGCATCATTATTTTTTGGACATTCTACGGTGGATGGATTGCCAGACATCGACAACGATTGCATAGCTCAATGCACATGTTAAAATATGTTAATGAAATAAAATGAAATTGGCTTTAACTGTACAGTAATTGACAGACAAACAAAATGACATTGTCCCCAGAGTCTAGTGTGTCTATTATTTTTGTGCTCGAAGCAAATGTTGGACTAGTGTGCTACAGACTAGTTTAACACCATTGACAGTTACATGTAAAACGTTTTGTTTGATTTGCCGTCTATTGTCATTCATACAATGCTTTCAACGATAGCTTAACCACTGATATGCAGATATTTGTTTCCTGTAATCTGCATTAAAGTAAACGTAGGTTAACATTACGAGCTTGAAATGTCTGATTAAAGGCTAAAATAGCAGCCAGTGGAACAGCCTACAAAAACCAACCTGACTTAATGATGTCATCCTTTTATGTAGACAACTTGAATAGGAAGCTAACAGACATGCTTGTAATGAACACCTTTCTGCTTGTTCTGAACATGAAATATCTTGCAATTTCCCAAGATATTGCCTAAGACATGTGATGTCATTAGCTTCCATATTTAGCATATATTTGGTATTCACATAGCTCTTGAATATTCTGTATCAGAGTTCTCAGTATAATGTGCACATTGATTTATCTCTCACTATAAACAAACAATCTTTGTCCATTTAGCAGCAAGCAGCTTGATTTTAAAGAAGCAGCTTTCATTGCATAATCCCATGCTTCCCACATAACCTACAGGAAGCTTATCAAGTACGCCAGCCAGCTCATCAGTATGTCTCAGGCTTTGAGTGGGAAGTAGCTATTAACAGAAAGTTACACCATGACATGCCTAGGCTACCAGTTCCATAAGGCTGCCTGCGTCGCCTATCTAGCTGATAATACTGGTGTTTATGCCAGTTCAGTCCATGTTTATTGTATCAAGAGGGACAATAGCCTGAAATTGTAGTGAGTGTGTGTGACCGAGGTCCAACTGAAGTTGCCCCCCTGTCACCTTCACACTGTTAGTTTAGCTTTTTTTTTTTTTGTAGGATATTCAGACGTGACATCCTGTCTGCCTCCAAAATGGAACCCCATTCCCTATGTAGTGCACTACTTTTTTACCAGGGCTCATAGGGCTCTTGTCGAAAGTAGTGCAGTATATGGAATAGGGTACCATTTGGAACACACCCCGAGTGTCACTGACATCCTGTGTGTCCGTGATCTTTTGGCGTGTTCAAGGGTTATGGTTCGTGTTTTGTGAGTGTCCTATGCATGCATCCCATAGGCCTTGCCTACATAAATATCTTAGTATGTTCTAGGCCTACATACATGTTCCTCTGCATGTGTAAAGTCCAATTAAAATTCTCTGTCTTCCTGCTTGTCTTCTCTGACTGACTATATTTACTGTGTAGTTCCTCCTCTGCGAATCAGTGATGTCTGACTATAAACATGTCATGTGCAGCTATATCTCTGCAAGTGTGAGACGTGTGTGTGTGTGTGTGTGTGTGTGTGTGTGTGTGTGTGTGTGTGTGTGTGTGTGTGTGTGTTGATGGATGCGTGGGGTGAGGACTCATCAGCTGCGTCTGACAAGTGGCTGTCGGGGAGAGGGGGACATTCTGCGTCCTGTGGGCACTGATCAAAAGTAGTGCAATATAAAGGGAATAGGGTGCCATTTGGGACACAGGCAGGCCCAGGCTCCAGGCTCCAGGCTCCAGCCCCCTCTCCTGCAGCAGAAGCCCTCCCCCAGGCAGGCAGGCCCAGGCTCCAGCCCCCTCTCCTGCAGCAGAAGCCCTCCCCCAGGCAGGCAGGCCCAGGCTCCAGGCTCCAGCCCCCTCTCCTGCAGCAGAAGCCCTCCCCCAGGCAGTCAAGCCCAACATAGGGGAGGTTTAAACCCTGGCAACAGGCTTAATCACTACACACTGACTGCTCTGTAAAGGGCTTTGGATAATCTGGGTGTGAATAAAGTTTCAGATATGAGGGAGAGAGGGAAAGAGAGAGCTTTTCCACTGCAGCTCTTCTTTTCCTCTTCTCTCTATTCTCAAGGACTAGTCTAGGCTATTATGTTTAGGACTCACTCTCCTTCAACTCTTCCGAGCGGAGGATGGAGGAAGATGAGGCCTAAAGGAAGGAGTCTGTAATGTCTGTTTAGTATTTGGTCCCATATTCATAGCACACAATGACTACATCAAGCTTAAAGCTCTACAGATTTGTTGGATTCATTTGCTTTTTTTTTTGTGTTTAGGATTATTTTGTTCCCAATATAAATTAATGTTAAATTATGTATTGTCATTTTGGAGTCACTTTTTATTGTAAATAAGAGTAGCATATGTTTCTAAACACTTCTACATTAATGTGGATGTTACCATGGTTACGGATAGTCCTGAGTGAATCGTGAATAATGATTATTTACAGACGCACATATCATATCCCCAAGACATACTAACCTCTCACCATTACAATAATTGGGGAGGTTAGCATTTTGGGGAGGGGGTATGATATTTTGACTAACTTTCTCACTCACCAGTATTTACGATTCATTCAGGATTATATGTAATCATGGTAGCATCCATTTTACATTTACATTTAAGTCATTTAGCAGACGCTCTTATCCAGAGCGACTTACAGGAGCAATTAGGGTTAAGTGCCTTGCTCAAGGGCACATTTACGTCATTTAGCAGACGCTCTAGTCCAGAGCGACTCACAAATTGATGCATTCACCCTATAGCCAGTGGGATAACCACTTTACAATTTTTTGAGGGGGGGGGGGGATGAATGTAGAAGTGTTTAAAAACATTCTGTTTTTATTTACAATGGAAGTGACTCAAATTGTATTTACAATAAAAGTGACCCCAAAGTTGTCCCAATACTTTTGGTCGGTTTACCCGATATGGATGAAAATACCCTCAAATTAAAGATGAAAGTCTGCACTTTAACCTCATAGTCATGGTATAATTTAAAATCCAAGTGCTGGAGTACAGAGCCAAAACAACAACAGTGTCACTCTCCCAATACTTTTGGTGCTCACAGTTGATATGGAGAAACGCCACTTACGTCAGGTGTACAATAAGCTTCTAGACATAAGATTTTATGTCACATTCACCGAATACAACTGGTGTAGACTTTAGCGTGAAATGCTTGCTTACGAGCCCTTCCCAAAGATGCAGAGTTTAAAAATAATAATCTAAATAAATGGTAATGCGAGGAATAAAATAGATGCATCATTGAATACGACCTACTAGGCCACAGTGCGGGACTGTACAGCAGTGTTGTAGTACTCGAGACCAGTCTCGAGACCACATATTGAGTGTCTCGGTCTCGTCTTGGTGTCGGAAACATTTGTACTTGGTCTTCACTATCTCAGACAATTTCTTCCCGAGACCAGAGGAGTAAAAAACTCATCATTATCAATTTCCATTCAGCTCTGCACATAAAACCGCTTCGCAAGGCCACATACAGTGGGAAGAACAAGTATTTGATACACTGCCGATTTTGCAGGTTTTCCTACTTACAAAGCATGTAGAGGTCTGTAATTTTTATCATAGGTACACTTCAACTGTGAGAGATGGAATCTAAAACAAAAATCCAGAAAATCATATTGTATGACTTTTAAGTAATTCATTTGCATTTTATTGCATGACATAAGTATTTGATCACCTACCAACTAGTAAGAATTCCGGCTCTCACAGACCTGTTAGTTTTTCTTTAAGAAGCCCTCCTGTTCTCCACTCATTACCTGTATTAACTGCACCTGTTTGAACTCGTTACCTGTATAAAAGACACCTGTCCACACACTCAATCAAACAGACTCCAACCTCTCCACAATGGCCAAGACCAGAGAGCTGTGTAAGGACATCAGGGATAAAATTGTAGACCTGCACAAGGCTGGGATGGGATACAGGACAATAGGCAAGCAGCTTGGTGAGAAGGCAACAACTGTTGGCGCAATTATTAGAAAATGGAAGAAGTTCAAGATGACGGTCAATCACCCTCGGTCTGGGGCTCCAAGCAAGATCTCACCTCGTGGGGCATCAATGATCATGAGGAAGGTGAGGGATCAGCCCAGAACTACACGGCAGGACCTGGTCAATGACCTGAAGAGAGCTGGGACCACAGTCTCAAAGAAAACCATTAGTAACACACTACGCCGTCATGGATTAAAATCCTGCAGCGCACGCAAGGTCCCCCTGCTCAAGCCAGCGCATGTCCAGGCCCATCTGAAGTTTGCCAATGACCATCTGGATGATCCAGAGGAGGAATGGGAGAACATCATGTGGTCTGATGAGACAAAAATCAAGCTTTTTGGTCTAAACTCCACTCGCCGTGTTTGGAGGAAGAAGGATGAGTACAACCCCAAGAACACCATCCCAACCGTGAAGCATGGAGGTGGAAACATCATTCTTTGGGGATGCTTTTCTGCAAAGGGGACGGGACGACTGCACCATATTGAGGGGAGGATGGATGGGGCTATGTATCGCGAGATCTTGGCCAACAACCTCCTTCCCTCAGTAAGAGCATTGAAGATGGGTCGTGGCTGGGTCTTCCAGCATGACAACGACCCGAAACACACAGCCAGGGCAACTAAGGAGTGGCTCCGTAAGAAGCATCTCAAGGTCCTGGAGTGGCCTAGCCAGTCTCCAGACCTGAACCCAATAGAAAATCTTTGGAGGGAGCTGAAAGTCCGTATTGCCCAGCGACAGCCCCGAAACCTGAAGGATCTGGAGAAGGTCTGTATGGAGGAGTGGGCCAAAATCCCTGCTGCAGTGTGTGCAAACCTGGTCAAGACCTACAGGAAATGTATGATCTCTGTAATTGCAAACAAAGGTTTCTGTACCAAATATTAAGTTCTGCTTTTCTGATGTATCAAATACTTATATCATGCAATAAAATGCAAATTAATTACTTAAAAATCATACAATGTGATTTTCTGGATATTTGTTTTAGATTCCGTCTCTCACAGTTGAAGTGTACCTATGATAAAAAGTACAGACCTCTACATGCTTTGTAAGTAGGAAAACCTGCAAAATCGGCAGTGTATCAAATACTTGTTCTCCCCACTGTGTGTGTGTATGTGTATGTGTATATATGTATATATATATATATATATATATATATATATATATATATATATATATATATATATATATATATATACTCCTTTCTTGAAACATCAATACAGTATCTTAACACCCTTTATATCTATTATAGACATGTTTGCACAGTGGCGAACCTATAGGCCTTCAGTGTGTGACAGGTTCGTGATTCTGAAAGGATACCAGCGTGCTCATGTAGGAATGTGCACTTTGTGTAAAACACGAAGGGCCAGCGGAGTAGTGGAGGCTATGCCCAGGTATAAGCCGTTTACCCACGTTTCTTTTCAGTGGGCATTGCGTATACTCACTCCTTAATCCTTACTGATGCGAATCAAAGTTGTGTAGTGGAGTTATACGACTTATCAATTATGTGGTATGTAGTACAGTAGAGAAATCATGCACAAAGTAGCGTACACAATCGCAAAGCACGTGGAATATATTCACATGCGCGCTGCACACAGCTTAGTTTCAGCGGAATATCATCTGCAGGCAGCAGGAGTGTGCAGCTCTCAACTGGTTTTGGCATGGAGCAGCTCACAGATGAATGACATCGGTAGCTGGTAGGGTAGGAAATACTTTTCAATTCATGATATCTACCAGTAAATGCTAACTAGGGCAACAATGGGTATGCAAACCAGGTATTAAAAAAGTGTAGTCCGAGGTGTTGGTTAGTAGGCTATTTGTGATGCGCAATTGTCAGTTTGCCAAGTTTGTAATATAGTAATATGCCATTTAGCAGACGCTTTTATCCAAAGCGACTTACAGTCATGTGTGCATACATTTTTACGTATGGGTGGTCCCGGGGATCGAACCCACTACCCTGGCGTTACAAGCGCCATGCTCTACCAATTGAGCTACAGAGAACCACAGTTTGCTTCAGGGGCGTAGACATGGATGGGCCAGGGTGGACAGAGGCCCACCCACTGAGGAAGTCAGGCCCTAACAGGCCCACCCAATTAGATGTATGTGGTTTAAGCATTGTTGTGGACTTAGACCATCACATTGTTTTATTTTTTCAACAATAAAACAATTGATTTTTCTTTATAGTGAAAATCTGAAAACATAAAAAAACATAGGAAAACAGGATTCTTCACACAGGTTGCCTTTCCTTCACTGGGAACTTGTTGGCAACATTTGAGTATACCCACTTCTCCAGGCACCACTACACCACTGCATAGGGCCGATGGAAAGACAGCAGTCCCATACAGCATGATGTTAAAGGATAAGCAGTCCATAAACTCTGACATAATAAGCCAGTAGGTCCCATTCATAAGGAAATAATAACACAACCGTTAAGCATTTCCCAATCAAATGTACAACTATTACTTCCCATTGCAAAAAACATTTAAACGTTTTGCACACAAAGTAACCAGTTTATGCTACAAAACCAACTTAATGAGGTTTTAAAAATAGGTTATATTTAACTCAACATTCCATGATGTACACTAAGGCATTGTTGGCAGAATAGATGGATGCAGTTCAATGTATGATTAATATATTTCACCAATACATTTCTTGGTAGTCCAAAAAATATTGCTATCAGGTTGTAAATCACAGCTGGCCTGATACATTGTTTGCTGCCTCCATTCGGGATGCTCTGTTTCAGTTTCAATTAGTCAATATTCTGGACAAAAACTGACAAATGTAACTAAGGCTGGGAATGTCAATACAATCAAACTAGCAAGGGCAATGATCACAAGTCAGTCATAACGTCGCTAATAGGCTAGCGTATCTATTTATGTAGCAAGCTAAAAACACGGAGACTAACGTTAGCTAGCTAGCTAGGAGGATGACGTGTCATGTCATTGGAGGAGTGGGTGAGTGACTGACTTTTTCCCCTCATTGTTTTTTGGTGGCTATACACACCTAGAGATGCAGGTGCCATTTGGTTAGCTAGCAAGAACTTGAACGACTGTTCATTTTGCGTTCGCAAATTCAGAACAACTGATGAATTTACGAACGTGCAACTCCCACTTAATATGACCGGTGTCGGTAAACGTAGACAAAAAAAAAAGAATAGTTAGTCAAGAACGCTCTAGATAACATGTAAACAGCCTAACCAGCTCTGCTACGGTGAGTAAAATGCTCGGAGTGAGGTGTTCTCTCATTTGTGTCTGGAAGTAGCTAGCTAGCAAGCTATCCAACTTTAGCCAGTTAGCTTGGTTGGGACAAGCATGCATTTACATTTACATTTACATTGCATTGGCAGGCAAGCTGCAGAAGGACGAGGTTGGCTACAATTCCCCATCGTTTATCAGTGCATTTGACGGCCAACTACCTGAACAAGTTTATCTAATGTTCCTTCGTTAGATTTTTGATCATCTTGCTCTGGCTAGCATTAGTTGTTGATGTGCATAACTGAGGGAGAGAGAGCCTACCTTTTCATGGTTGTTTGATCAATAGGACTGTAAAGTTCTCAAATGTAAGAGGACTCACGTGGTGTTTACATATTTGCAGAAATCCATTCAGGTGTATTTTGTTGCTTTTGGCGAATGCGTTCTAATGATCTGAAGTCGCGCTGTTGCAACTGCCTGTAAAAACACAATCCAGTTAAAAGTTAATGACGGCAGGCCAGTGTGGCAAATGGCTTGTTTGTATAAAGGCCTACTGTAGCTCTGATGGCTATAGCGCACTGGTCTGTGTAGACTCCAGTCCTGGACAAGACAGATATTTTTCTTCGGTTTCATTTACTGCAGTGTCAATTAATTGTCCAAATGCACGGCCGCTTTCCCACTCTATTGCTATAGAATTTTCACAAATGCCTTAGTATACGTAATTCTCAAACATTCTAAGAATTTACGAAAACTTAAAGTGGTCGCTTGTCAGAAAATGTTTTTAAAAAGTGTCCTTCTTCCTGGTGGTGTATATGAACAGATTTTAATAACACTTCATGTTGCTAAGATGCTGTCAGTTCCACTTTAAATGCAACAATGTTTCTCACACACAAGTTATTTTCAAAGAGATGGCTATCAACAGCAAGCGCACTTCAATAAAAAACACAGTTCCACTCACCAGATGATGATGATGATGATGATCATTTGAAAGTAAACTTCTTGTTCAAAGTTATTCTTGAAAAGGGAGAAGCTTACTAATTAGCAACAACATCCTCTTTAACACCTGCTGCAGCCACTGCAAACTAGCCGACAACAAAAGCTAGCTAGCTAGACCGTGGGAAAACTACTGCTCGCTATTGCACAGTGACCTGTTGGTCTTCAAGAAGGCAGAAGTTTCCAGACGTTTTTGTAAAAGCGGTCCCACCCATTAAGTCAAAATTGGTTGATTCCACTTTAACTCCAAAATGTTGCCCTAATACAGTTGAATGGCAGATGCCTTTTATCTAGCTTCTGATTACCTAGCCAATGGCTGACTTAGCTAGCTAGATTTATCTCCCCTGAGACAGCAAATAAAAATCCTGATTAGAACTTGTTAACCCTTTCCTTTCCAACAAAAACTGAAGAGATTAAATCAGAACATCATTGAAAATAATATAACATTTTTTATATTATAATCATTATTTTATAAATCCTTAGCCTTTCTCTGAAGGCGTAGAAGGCCCATTGTTCCCCACTGTTTGGATTAGTAATAATTTGTAGAGTGGCTCTATTTTCTCCCAGCATGCATTTTATTTCACTATTTTGAATGTCTAAAGAATCCATATGTTGTTCTGAAATATAAACACAGACATACTGGACATTTTGAACTCTTATTTTTCTGTTCTCGTCTTGTCTCGGGTCCATTGTCCCCCTCCCAGTCTCGGTCTTGACTCTGTCCCCCCTTTGGTCTTGGTCTTCACTCAGACTCTTTTTGCTCCGGTCTTGGTCTTGAATCGGTCTTGCTTTAGGTGGTCTAGAACACAACACTACTGTACACTATGTAATCATTGGTAAAGTGAAATGTAGATTGGATATACAGTACCAGTTTGGCCACACATAGTCATTTAAGGGTTTTTCTTTATTTGTACTATTTTCTACATTGTAGAATAATAGTGAAGACATCAAAACGATGAAATAACACATGGAATCATGTAGTAACCAAAAAAGTGTTAAACAAATCCAAATATATTTAAGATTCTTGAGGTTGGATGATTGTGGAGGCCAGGTCATCTGATGCAGCACTCCATCACTCTCCTTCTTGGTCAAATAGCCCTTACACAGCCTGGAAATGTGTTTTGGGTCATTGTCCTGTTGAAAAATAAATGATAGTCCCACTAAGCGCAAACCAGATGGGATGGTATATTGCTGCAGAATGCTGTGGTAGCCATGCTGGTTAAGTTTGCCCTGAATTCTAAATAAATCACTGACAGTGTCACCAGCAAAGCAAATCACACCTCCACCTCCATTCTTCACGGTGGGAACCACACATGCAGAGATAATCTGTTCACCTGCTCTGCGTCTTACAAAGACACAGCGGTTGAACCCAAAATCTCAAATTTGGACTCATCAGACCAAAGGACAGATTTCCACCGGTCTAATGTCCATTGCTCATGTTTTTTGGCCCAAGCAAGTCTCTTCTTATTGGTGTCCTTTAGTAGGGGTTTCTTTGCAGCAATTCAGTCATGAAGGCCTGATTGATGCAGTCTCCTCTGAACAGTTGATGTTGAGATGTGTCTGTTACTTGAACTCTGACGTATTTGTTTGGGCTGCAATTTCTGAGGCAAGTAACTCTAATGAACTTATCCTCTGCAGCAGATGTAACTCTGGGTCTTGCTTTCCTGTGGCGGTCCTAATGAGAGCCAATTGCATCATAGCGCTTGATGGTTTTTGCAACTGCACTTGAAGAAACTTTCAAAGTTCTTGTCATTTTTCCAGATTGACTGACCTTCATGTCTTAAAGTAATTATGGACTGTCGTTTCTCTTTGCTTATTTGAGCTGTTCTTGCCATAATATGGACTTGGTCTTTTACCAAATAGGGCTATCTTCTGTATACCACCCCTACCTTGTCACAACACAACTGATTGGCTCAAACGCATTAAGAACGAAATAAATTCCACAAATTAACTTTTAAGAAGGCACACCTGTTAATTGAAATGCATTCCAGGTGACTACCTCATGAAGCTGGTTGAGAGAATGCAAAGAGTGTGCAAAGCTGTCATAAAGGCAAAGGGTGGCTACTTTGAAGAATCTCAAATATTACATATATTTTGATTTGTTTATCACTTTTCTGGTTACTACATGATTCCATATGTGACCGACTGCCTTGATTCGGTCTTTATGTAGCAAAATTTGAAATGGTGTTTTTTTACATTGGATAAAAGCAGAGACGCAGAGCTACAAAATGGTATATCATACACTGCATTTGAGGAACAATGGGGAAAGTAATTCTGCTTTGAAAGTTGATAAACTTTGTAATCTATCGTTTGAGAAAATGGCCTTTGAATTTGTTGGTACCTACTGAAGAGCTCTTCTTTGTCTACACCCATTCAGCATCGTTCACACCCTCTTAAGCTTTAGCCAGCTAAGATTAGGCTATAACTAGCCAAGCAAATGGCTCTGAGATACGACTAATAAGATCATACACGTAACGTTAGCTAGTGAGCCAGCCAGCTAACATTAGCTAGTTAGCTAACAGTACACTTTAACTTGAAATGAAAACGACTTTCTGTCAAAATTAGAAACGTGTAATATCTGAAAGTGTAGCTAGCTAGACTATCTTACCTGTATACATCGTGCATGGATGGACGCGTCTCCCTGTCAAGGATGCCATGGTTGCCCTTAGTTTGAAGATGTAATCCGGAGACAGGTGTTCTCTCCATCTCTTTAGCTATCATACTCTAATTCCACTGATTTTCAAAACTCGATCCTCCAGAAAGTGGAGAGCAACACTTATGCAGCTCCACTACACGATACATTAAAAAAAAGCCACATTAGACAGGATTACCTACACATACTGACCAGCTCAAATAGACAGAAAGGTGCTATATGTCAGACCAATCCGAACTCCTCTCTAGTGGGAATGGAAGAAACACAAAAGAACTGTCAATCTCCCTCGGCCTGGGGCTCCATGCAATATCTCACCTTGTGGAGTTGCAATGATCATGAGAATGGTTAGGAATCAGCCCAGAACTACACGGGAGGATCTTGTCAATGATCTCAAGGCAGCTGGGACCATAGTCACCAAGAAAACAATTGGTAACACACTATGCCGTGAAAGACTGAAATCCTGCAGCGCCCCACAAGGTCCCCCTGCTCAAGAAAGCACATATACAGGCCTGTCTGAAGTTTGCCAATGAACACCTAAATGATTCAGAGGAGAACTGGGTGAAAGTGTTGTGGTCAGATGAGACCAAAATGGAGCTCTTTGGCATCAACTCAACTCGCCGTGTTTGGAGGAGGAGGAATGCTGCCTATGACCCCAAGAACACCATCCCCACCGTCAAACATGGAGGTGGAAACATTATGCTTTGGGGGTGTTTTCCTGATAAGGTAACAGGACTACTTCACCGCATCAAAGGGACGATGGACGGGGCCATGTACCGTCAAATCTTGGGTGAGATCCTCCTTCCCTCAGCCAGGGCATTGAAAATGGGTCGTGGATGGGTATTCCAGCGTGACAATGACCCAAAACACACGGCCAAGGCAACAAAGGAGTGGCTCAAGAAGAAGCACATGAAGGTCCTGGAGTGGCCTAGCCAGTCTCCAGACCTTAATCCCATCGAAAATCTGTGGAGGGAGCTGAAGGTTCGAGTTGCCAAACGTCAGCCTCGAAACCTTAATGACTTGGAGAAGATCTGCAAAGAGGAGTGGGACAAAATCCCTCCTGAGATGTGTGCAAACCTGGAGGCCAACTACAAGAAACGTCTGACCTCTGATTGCCAACAAGGGTTTTGCCACCAAGTACTAAGTCATGTTTTGCAGAGGGGTCAAATACTTATTTCCCTCATTAAAATGCAAATCAATTTATAACATTTTTGACATGCGTTTGTCTTGATTTTTTTGTTGTTATTCTGTCTCTCACTGTTCAAATAAACCTACCATTAAAATTATAGACTGATCATGTCTTTGTCAGTGGGCAAACGCACAAAATCAGCAGTGGATCAAATACTATTTTCCCTCACTGTATAGTCTACATCATTGAATAGGCCACAATACTGTACTGTACAGGTAATTGCCAAAATAAACACCAACAAAAAGTGTCTTAATAGGGCATTGGGCCACCACAAGCCGCCAGAACAGCTTCAATGCACCTTGGCATAGATTCTACAAGTGTCTGGAACAATTGTTGGGTGTTTTGTTGATGGTGGTGGAAAATGCTGTCTCCGGCGCTGCTCCAGAATCAATTGACCCTTCGCCAAGCCCCGTCCCAGAATTTTAGGCAGCCAATTGCACCGCTTCAATGGATAGCAACTTTTGTCGAGTCCGACACCTCGGACAAGGTCACGTTTAAATCGCATGAAAGCCAGTGTGGGCTATGGCAAAAAAACAGTTTTCTTCAAAAAATGCATCTTTAAATGGCTAAATAATTTAGCAGTGCACCAGGAGTACTTGCTACTGTGATTCCTGAAATGCAGAGCCTGTTGGAGGATTTTTCAAATCCGAAATTATGACTCGACCTTCGCCTCTCCCGAGCCCGTTGGGGAGTTGCATCGATGAGACAAGATCGCAATTGGATATCACGAAATTGAGGAGAAAAGGGAGTAAAAAATACAAAAATAAATAAATGAATGGTGTACAAGAGACCTGTCTGATTCGTGCCTGTCTGAGTGGACTGATCCATTGTGGAGGCTGTGGGCATGGCACAGTCCATCAGTCTAAGACATTTGTTACTGAAATTGTATATGGTTATATTATGTAAGAACACAAATAAAAATAATATTATTTTATAACAAATGCGCGTTCTCCTGCGTTGGATAGTGGTCGCTTTCTGCAGCTCTGAAACACATCAGTGCGCTGTTGAATTGGCGCCTTTTTTCCTAGACCATGTTGCTATGTGCATAATAGCAAAGTTAACCAGCATTGGTGTTGAGAACAATGCGGCAGAGGCAGTAGCGGAGTTAGGAAACAAGGAAACAGCCGCTTTGCCTTGTCTAAGAAAAGTGAGAGAGGAAACCCCAACTTAATTAGGTTTATAATCAATAACCTAACTGTCAAATGTGTCTGGCTTTATAAATCATCCATATACATCTACAGAAATAAGACAGATCCTTCTTCTGTTGCCTGTTTGAGTGTTTAA
Organism: Coregonus lavaretus; assembly: GCF_964263955.1. NCBI lineage: Eukaryota > Metazoa > Chordata > Actinopteri > Salmoniformes > Salmonidae > Coregonus > Coregonus lavaretus. The sequence goes on along the minus strand of NC_140004.1, from coordinate 41,605,578 downwards.
TAGCCTGATCTCCTTATTGTTATTACTATGATCATCATTATAATAAGTAATGTCATTATCGTTAGTAGGCTTAGTATAGCAGCCTTGTCTAACCACCATCGAGCTGTAGGCCTAAGAGCGCATCCTGTTTAGTCTTAATAACGTAACTTAGTTAGGCCTATATTTCAATAGGCTACTGTATCAATAAATCATTTATTTGTTCATGTCATCACACAGCATAGGAGTCATTCATGATTTGAAATGCAATCAAGCATTTTAGTTTGAAAAGAAAATAACAAAGCAACCATTGAATAATTCACGTAAACAATAAATAGGCCTAAACCGTTCCATTTCGGAAATTGCATTCACGAATACGACTGTTTTTAGACTTTGCTGTGATAAAGGCTTTACAAAAAAAACATTACAACAGACTCTGGTATGCTTAGAATTTATTTAGTGTTTACGTTGTTCCAAACGGTCAGATTATATTGTGATTTAACAGCACCAGTTTGGTGAACACAATATGCACGCAGCGCTTGCTCCTTACCTTATTTTTCTCGATCTTCAGTATTTTCAACAACTAGTCAAATTAATTCCACACATCTGACTTCCCCTTTACCTCCTGAGCAACCAGTAAACATTCCCCCATTTCTAGTTTATTTGTCACGTCGTCTGCATCCATTTTGCTGTCACATGTGTTACGGTGTTGAGTTGGTTATAACCAAATTTATTGATGTGATTATGATATTCTATAAGTCAGATACTATTGGTCACGTGCATGTGATGCATACATGTGTCACGTAAAGAGAGCAAGGGTTGAGGGAATAGGGAATGTTTTTCCTAAACAAATGAGGGATTTCGGTAAGTACTTTTCAGTCAGAAATGGTTGTAATTATGTTGCAGCTGCAGCAACACGGACAGCGATAAACACTTTGATGTTCTGTGGTGGTCGCTGCAGCAGGGAGGAGAGAGAGACAACGGGTGCTAGTCACACAGTCACTCGCTGTTTTTTTTTACGAAGCGCAGCAAATCTGAGCCAGGCCCAGCACAATTAAATCAATTGCGGTCGGAACAGTTGGCTTAAAGCTTCTGCCAAGCTCAGTGCATATAGTTGATTTGATTAAAACACACATAGGATGGGTCTATACAGTATATGGAAAAATACACGTTGGAAAATTTCGACCAATCAATTGATTTTATTTTTGTCGGGGGACAGCCCTACTCTCGACATGTACCTCTACCTCACTCTTTCTTACCTTCTTGCTTTCTCTCTCTCTCTCTCTCTCTCTCTCTCCCTCTCTCTCTCTCTCGGTCTCTCGCTCTCTCGCTCTCTCTCTCACCTTCTCGCTTTCTTTCTCGCGCTTTCTCTCAGCTCTCTCTCTCTCTCTCTCTCTCTCTCTCTCTCTCTCTCTCTCTCTCTCTTTCGATTCTCTCACTACCTCTACACTTCCCCTCACCTTGGCTGGGTTATTTTTGTATAATGGCTTCTGCTGTGTTTAGGTGATGCGTCTGAGGGCCAATCATGTGCTTATCTGTCTTAGAGACAAAGGCACGCCATGTTGGAATGCCTCCATACACAGTGGGCCTCATTTATCAACCGTGAGCAGCACACATTTTGTGTGTAAATCGTTAGTAGAAGAAATTGTACATGTATGTTGATAAATGTAATATTTTAGACCATGAAGTTGAAGCTGTAAAATTACTGGCCTACCTTCCCCCATGCCTATAAAATGACATCCTGTGTACTTCCTGTACAGAGGGCCCTGTTGGTGGCAAGGTCAATCTGTTGCGAGCGAGTCCCTGCCAGTGCTATGCATTTATATTTCCACCTCCACCTCTTCTGCTGCTCCTGCTAAACACAACTCCCTCCAGCCTCTCAGCTGAAAGCCTTGAACTTGTTTTTCTTCTTCCCTTTTTTGTCTGTCTGTCGCTCTGTCTGTCGCTCTGTCTGTCGCTCTGTCTGTCGCTCTGTCTGTCCGCCTCTTCATCCCTCCTGCCACGTTAGAGAAGACTAACTTTTGAAAAATATACTATGGGAATGGATTGGAGAGAGAGAATTGTAAGTTGTAACCGGTGTGATGCTGCAGTTTGCTGGTTTATATACGCCACGACGGTAGCAAAGCACATCAAATATTTAAAGCGTTTGCGTTTTCAAGCTTAATGTTCTGCGCTGATCTGGTTTAACATGTCTACTATTAGAATGCTGTCACGGATGACGAGGACAATTATGTTTCTCAACTCTTCTTGCTCTGGTCGTTCCTTTACTTCTCCTCTAGCAAGATGCACTCGTGTGTCTGTTTTTAATTATGATTTCATAAGACATAAGGGGGTGGGGGTTCCAAATGGCACCCTATTCCCTATATAAGTGTACTAGTTTTCGAGCTGGTCAAAATAAGTGCACTACATAGGGAATAGGGTGCCATTTGGGATGCAGACTGGGTACAGATGTTTGGTAACAGGCTTACTCTGCCAGCACCACAATGTTTAATTACCAATATTGACCCTATCCCCACCACCGCTTCTGAATAGACACCCTGTTCAGAACGGGTGTTACTTTGGGTCACTGTACGGGAGTCATGAAGGCAACGCTTGTTTGTATAATGTGGTGATCTGCCAACCATTAGGTTAGAAATGTGGAGGGAAGGTCTATACTACAGTGAAAAAGGAGTCTCCACACACTTAGGCTAAATCCGATGTCTTTTCAGTATTAATGGCTAAGCTTTCGGTCACTAATGGTCGTCAGAGCATTTTTTGTACACTAGAGGTCTGCCGGCTGTCTGTACACCATGTCAGCCTAATCAAAGGTGTGTGTGTGTGTGTGTGTGTGTGTGTGTGAGAGATGCTCCACTATTTTCTGTCTGCTCTGGGTTTTAAGCATGTTTCACGCCTAGCTGCCTTTCCCTCTCTCCTAATGTGATGCTCCACTGTTTGTCTCAATGAGGCCTGGAGGCCTAGCCGTCGCTCCAAGACATTCCTTCCCCTAGTTCTCTCCTCATAGTCTGCTCTGGTGGAAAGTGTGCATTTACCTCTTGGATGGATGGCTGTGGCAGGAAGGAGTCAGTGGAACATGGGAATGTGTCTGCTCGTCATGGTTCACCAGCTGCCCCAGTCAGACCTGAATCACATGCTGGGGCCAGTCGAGCACACTCATGGTCACAATTCATAGGAGTGAATCTCAATTGTATTTCCTTGCATCTTCTCTCCACACTGCTTCCTCGAAATGCATTGGAGGAGAAGGTCTGAGGGCAAGGAGAGAGGACACAAAGAATCAATGGTGGTCACCGCATGGTCACTAAGGGAAACATTTTTGTTTGGAGATTGTACCCCCACACAACCCACACTCCAGGGCCCAGTTTTTCAAAAGGTATCCATCTGGATTTCGCCAATCGAGTAGGATTAAAATGCATAGAAATAGAACTGGAGTCCCCATTCAAGTCAATGATTCCTCCATTCTGTCATTGGCGTAGCGCAGTTTAGAAATGGGCAGTTTTTTATAGCTTATTTCCTGTAATAAAATAAAATAAATAATGGTTTATGTGTTCATATAATATATGGGGGGGCCCAACCTCCGGGGGCCCAACCTCCGGGGCAGGGGCAGCAGCAGTGTGTGGTATCCCAGTCTGTTCTATTCATTATATTTCTATGTATTAAATCCTATTTGATCTGTGGAATCTAGATGGATCACTTTTGAAAAACTGGATCCTGAGGATCCATCCATTCTCTGTGTGTGTCTGTCTGTCTGAACTGACCGTTTTAATCTGGAATACTTTGGGGAGCGGCATCAGGGTGCAGCTGTCATTACAGACAGAATAGAACTGCGGAGCAGCAATATTAAGCAGAGCAGCATACCCGCCTCCATTGCATCCACCGTCTCTAATGTAGGCTGGGCTAACGGCCTATTTGTGCCACATAAATCTAATAAAACAACATTTGACACCAATGTAGGCGCTAGCCAGTCTCATGGCTGGCTTGACATTTAATTCACCGCTACAGATATAGAATGGTTAGATAGGCAGACCAGGCTGGAGATCTAGGCTTCTCATACTGTTCATCTTCTGCTCTTCCTCCTGTGTGTTGTGTTCTTGGCGTGCGTAGCCGTGTACAACCCCCTCATCATAAGAGCGGCATTCTTGGCAAGTCGGCCTTGACTAACTGGGTGTGGGATGCAATACGATGGACTCGAGCAACTTTAATTTAAGCCTTTAACAGTAGAAAATGCGCCTCCGATTTTCTGACGGAAAAAAACTGCAGCTGCGACCGACTGAGTTGGTCATCGAACCCCCCTTTGCTCTGTGTTTGTGAGCCACTGAGCTTCTTTCTTCTCCAGGGTGAAGCCGTACCGTCCCGGGGCTCCAGGGTGAAGCCGTACCGTCCCGGGGCTCCAGGGTGAAGCGTACCGTCCCGGGGCTCCAGGGTGAAGCCGTACCGTCCCGGGGCTCCAGGGTGAAGCCGTACCGTCCCGGGGCTCCAGGGTGAAGCCGTACCGTCCCGGGGCTCCAGGGTGAAGCCGTACCGTCCCGGGGCTCCAGGGTGAAGCCGTACCGTCCCGGGGCTCCAGGGTGAAGCCGTACCGTCCCGGGGCTCCAGGGTGAAGCCGTACCGTCCCGGGGCTCCAGGGTGAAGCCGTACCGTCCCGGGGCTCCAGGGTGAAGCCGTACCGTCCCGGGGCTCCAGGGTGAAGCCGTACCGTCCCGGGGCTCCAGGGTGAAGCCGTACCGTCCCGGGGCTCCAGGGTGAAGCCGTACCGTCCCGGGGCTCCAGGGTGAAGCGTACCGTCCCGGGGCTCCAGGGTGAAGCCGTACCGTCCCGGGGCTCCAGGGTGAAGCCGTACCGTCCCGGGGCTCCAGGGTGAAGCCGTACCGTCCCGGGGCTCCAGGGTGAAGCGTACCGTCCCGGGGCTCCAGGGTGAAGCCGTACCGTCCCGGGGCTCCAGGGTGAAGCCGTACCGTCCCGGGGCTCCAGGGTGAAGCCGTACCGTCCCGGGGCTCCAGGGTGAAGCCGTACCGTCCCGGGGCTCCAGGGTGAAGCGTACCGTCCCGGGGCTCCAGGGTGAAGCCGTACCGTCCCGGGGCTCCAGGGTGAAGCCGTACCGTCCCGGGGCTCCAGGGTGAAGCCGTACCGTCCCGGGGCTCCAGGGTGAAGCCGTACCGTCCCGGGGCTCCAGGGTGAAGCGTACCGTCCCGGGGCTCCAGGGTGAAGCCGTACCGTCTCCGTTTTATTTTTTCCATGTTTCCCAGTTTTTCCATGTTTTCGCTCTCAAAATCACACTCTAAAAGATATATTATATAAAAATATAATTTCAACAAAATTGAATATTCTGAGTCCACAACATGGCTTAAACCACATCAGGAGACCACTTTTGACATTTAATCCTAGTAAAAATTCCCTGTCTTAGGTCAGTTAGGATCACCACTTTATTTTAAGAATGTGAAATGTCAGAATAATAGTAGAGAGAATGATTTCTTTCAGATTTTATTTATTTCATCACATTCCCAGTGGGTCAAAAGTTTACATACACTCAATTAGTATTTGGTAGCATTGCCTTTAAATTGTTTAACTTGGGTCAAACATTTTGGGTAGCTTTCCACAAGCTTACCACAATAAGTGGGGTGAATTTTGTCCCATTCCTCCTGACAGAGCTGGTGTAACTGAGTCAGGTTTGTAGGCCTCCTTGCTCGCACACACTTTTTTCTATAGGATTGAGGTCAGGGCTTTGTGATGGCCACTCCAATACCTTGACTGTGTTGTCCTTAAGCCATTTTGCCACAACTTTGGAAGTATGCTTGGGGTCATTGTCCATTTGGAAGACCCATTTGCGACCAAGCTTCAACTTCCTGACTGATGTCTTGAGATGTTGCTTCAATATATCCACATCATTTTCCTTCCTCATGATGCCATTTATTTTGTGAAGTGCACCAGTCCCTCCTGCAGCAATACATCCCCACAGCATGATGCTGCCACCCCAGTACTTCACGGGTGGGATGGTGTTCTCCGGCTTGCAAGCCACCCCCTTTTTCTTCCAAACATAACGATGGTCATTATGGCCAAACAGTTCTATTTATGTTTCATCAGACCAGAGGACATTTCTCCAAAAAGTACGATCTTTGTCCCCATGTGCAGTTGCAAACTGTAGTCTGGCTTTTTTATGGCGGTTTTGGAGCAGTGGCTTCTTCCTTGCTGAGCAGCCTTTCAGGTTATGTTGATATAGGACTCGTTTTACTGTGGATATAGATACTTTTGTACCTGTTTCCTCCAGCATCTTCACAAGGTCCTTTGCTGTTGTTGTGGGATTGATTTGCACTTTTCGCACCAAAGTACGTTAATCTCTAGAAGACAGAATGCGTCTTCTTCCTAAGCGGTATGACGGCTGCGTGGTTGCATGGTGTTTATAGTTGGGTACTATTGTTTGTACAGATGAACGTGGTACCTTCAGGCATTTGGAAATTGCTCTTGGAAATTGCTCCCAAGGATGAACCAGACTTGTGGAGGTCTACAATTTTTTTTCTGATGTCTTGGCTGATTTCTTTTTCGATTTTCCCATGATGTCAAGCAAAGAGGCACTGAATTTGAAGGTAGGCCTTGAAATACATCCACAGGTACACCTCCAATTGACTCATGATGTCAATTAGTCTATCAGAAGCTTCTAAAGTCATGACATAATTTTCTGGAATTTTCCAAGCTGTTTAAAGGCATAGTCAACTTAGTGTATGTAAACTTCTGACCCAGTGGAATTGTGATACAGTGAATTATAAGTGAAATAATCTGTCTGTAATCAATTGTTGGAAAAATTACTTGTGTCATGCACAAAGTAGATGTCCTAACCGACTTGCCAAAACTATAGTTTGTTAACTAGAAATTTGTGGAGTGGTTGAAAAACAAGTTTTAATGACTCCAACCTAAATGTATGTAAACTTATGACTTTAACTGTATATGTATGCATGTATATATATGTACAGTGGGGAGAACAAGTATTTGATACACTGCAGATTTTGCAGGTTTTCCTACTTACAAATCATGTAGAGGTCTGTAATTTTTATCATAGGTTCACTTCAACTGTGAGAGACGGAATCTAAAACAAAAATCCAGAAAATCATATTGTATGACTTTTAAGTAATTACATTTGCATTTTATTGCATGAAATACAGTGGGGGAAAAAAGTATTTAGTCAGCCACCAATTGTGCAAGTTCTCACACTTAAAAAGATGAGAGAGGCCTGTAATTTTCATCATAGGTACACGTCAACTATGACAGAAAAAGTGAGAAAAAAATTCCAGAAAATCACATTGTAGGATTTTTAATGAATTTATTTGCAAATTATGGTGGAAAATAAGTATTTGGTCAATAACAAAAGTTTCTCAATACTTTGTTATATACCCTTTGTTGGCAATGACACAGGTCAAACGTTTTCTGTAAGTCTTCACAAGGTTTTCACACACTGTTACTGGTATTTTGGCCCATTCCTCCATGCAGATCTCCTCTAGAGCAGTGATGTTTTGGGGCTGTCGCTGGGCAACACGGACTTTCAACTCCCTCCAAAGATTTTCTATGGGGTTGAGATCTGGAGACTGGCTAGGCCACTCCAGGACCTTGAAATGCTTCTTACGAAGCCACTCCTTCGTTGCCCGGGCGGTGTGTTTGGGATCATTGTCATGCTGAAAGACCCAGCCACGTTTCATCTTCAATGCCCTTGCTGATGGAAGGAGGTTTTCACTCAAAATCTCACGATACATGGCTCCATTCATTCTTTCCTTTACACGGATCAGTCGTCCTGGTCCCTTTGCAGAAAAACAGCCCCAAAGCATGATGTTTCCACCCCCATGCTTCACAGTAGGTATGGTGTTCTTTGGATGCAACTCAGCATTCTTTGTCCTCCAAACACGACGAGTTGAGTTTTTACCAAAAAGTTCTATTTTGGTTTCCTCTGACCATATGACATTCTCCCAATCCTCTTCTGGATCATCCAAATGCACTCTAAGACGGGCCTGGACATGTACTGGCTTAAGCAGGGGGACACGTCTGGCACTGCAGGATTTGAGTTTCTGGCGGCGTTGTTACTGATGGTAGGCTTTGTTACTTTGGTCCCAGCTCTCTGCAGGTCATTCACTAGGTCCCCCCGTGTGGTTCTGGGATTTTTGCTCACTGTTCTTGTGATCATTTTGACCCCACGGGGTGAGATCTTGCGTGGAGCCCCAGATCGAGGGAGATTATCAGTGGTCTTGTATGTCTGCCATCTCCTAATAATTGCTCCCACAGTTGATTTCTTCAAACCAAGCTGCTTACCTATTGCAGATTCAGTCTTCCCAGCCTGGTGCAGGTCTACAATTTTGTTTCTGGTGTCCTTTGACAGCTCTTTGGTCTTGGCCATAGTGGAGTTTGGCGTGTGACTGTTTGAGGTTGTGGACAGGTGTCTTTTATACTGATAACAAGTTCAAACAGGTGCCATTAATACAGGTAACGAGTGGAGGACAGAGGAGCCTCTTAAAGAAGAAGTTACAGGTCTGTGAGAGCCAGAAATCTTGCTTGTTTGTAGGTGACCAAATACTTTTTTTCCCCACTGTAAGTATTTGATCACCTACCAACCAGTAAGAATTCCGGCTCTCACAGACCTGTTAGTTTTTCTTTAAGAAGCCCTCCTGTTCTCCACTCATTACCTGTATTAACTGCACCTGTTTGAACTCGTTACCTGAATAAAAGACACCTGTCCACACACTCAATCAAACAGACTCCAACCTCTCCACAATGGCCAAGACCAGAGAGCTGTGTAAGGACATCAGGGATAACATTGTAGACCTGCACAAGGCTGGGATGGGCTACAGGACAATAGGCAAGCAGCTTGGTGAGAAGGCAACCACTGTTGGCGCAATTATTAGAAAATGGGTAGAAGTTGAAGATGATGGTCAATCACCCTCGGTCTGGGGCTCCATGCAAGATCTCACCTTGTGGAGCATCAATGATCATGAGGAAGGTGAGGGATCGGCCCAGAACTACACGGCAGGACCTGGTCAATGACCTGAAGAGAGCTGGGACCACAGTCTCAAAGAAAACCATTAGTAACACACTACGCCGTCATGGATTAAAATCCTGCAGCGCACGCAAGGTCCCCCTGCTCAAGCCAGCGCATGTCCAGGCCTGTCTGAAGTTTGCCAAAGACCATCTGGATGATCCAGAGGAGGAATGGGAGAAGGTCATGTGGTCTGATGAGACAAAAATAGAGCTGTTTGGTCTAAACTCCACTTGCCGTGTTTGGAGGAACAAATAGGATGAGTACAACCCCAAGAACACCATCCAAACCGTGAAGCATGGAGGTGGAAACATCATTCTTTGGGGATACTTTTCTGCAAAGGGGACAGGACGACTGCACCGTACTGAGGGGAGGATGGATGGGGCCATGTATCGCGAGATCTTGGCTAACAACCTCCTTCCCTCAGTAAGAGCATTGAAGATGGGTCGTGGCTGGGTCTTCCAGCATGACAACGACCCGAAACACACAGCCAGGGCAACTAAGGAGTGGCTCCGTAAGAAGCATCTCAAGGTCCTGGAGTGGCCTAGCCAGTCTCCAGACCTGAACCCAATAGAAAATCTTTGGAGGGAGCTGAAATCATACCATTTGATTTTCTGGATTTTTGTTTTAGATTCCGTCTCTCACAGTTGAAGTGTACCTATGATAAAAATTACAGACCTCTACATGCTTTGTAAGTAGGAAAACCTGCAAAATCGGCAGTGTATCAAATACTTGTTCTCCCCACTGTGTGTGTATGTATGTATGTATGTATGTATGTATGTATGTATGTATGTATGTATGTATGTATGTATGTATGTATGTATGTATGTATGTATGTATGTATGTATGTATGTATGTATGTATGTATGTATGTATGTATGTATGTATGTATGTATGTATGTATGTATGTATGTATGTATGTATGTGTTATTTCATAGTTTTGATGTCTTCACTATTATTCTACAATGTAGAAAATAGTAAAAAGAAAAACCCTTGAATGAGTAGGTGTGTCCCTGAACAAAGGGGGGATCAAAATCAAAAGTAACAGTCAGGATCTGGTGTGGCCACCAGCTGCATTAAGTACTGCAGTGCATCTCCTCCTCATGGACTGCACCAGATTTGCCTGTTCTTGCTGTAAGATGTTACCCCACTCTTCCACCAAGAAACCTGCAAGTTCCTGGACATTTCTGGGGGGAAGGGCCCTAGCCCTCACCCTCCGATCCAACAGGTCCCAGACGTGCTCAATGGGATTGAGATCATGGCTCTTTGTTGGCCATGGCGGAATACTGACATTCCTGTCTTGCAGAAAATCACGCACAGAACGAGCAGTATGGCTGGTGGCATTGTCATGCTGGAGGGTCATGTCAGGATGAGCCTGCAGGAAGGGTACCACGAGGGAGGAGGATGTCTTCCCTGTAACGCACAGCATTGAGATTGCCTGCAATGACAACAAGCTCAGTCCGATGATGCTGTGACACACCGCCCCGGACCATGACGGACCCTCCACCTCCAAAATGATCCCGCTCCAGAGTACAGGCCTCAGTGTAACGCTCATTCCTTCGACGATAAACACGAATCCGACCACCCCTGGTGAGACAAAACCGTGACTCGTCAGTGAAGAGCACCTTTTGCCAGTCCTTTCTGGTCCAGCGACGGTGGGTTTGTGCCCATAGGCAACGTTCTGCCGTCTGTACCTGTCCCGCAGGTGTGATGTTTGGATGTACCGATCCTGTGCAGGTGTTGCTACACGTGGTCTGCCACTGCGAGGACAATCAGCTGTCCGTCCTGTCTCACTGTAGCGCTGTCTTAGGTGTCTCACAGTACGGACATTGCAATTTATTGCCCTGGCCACATCTGCAGTCCTCATGCCTCCTTGCAGCATGCCTAAGGCATGTTCACGCAGATGAGCAGGGACCCTGGGCATCTTTCTTTTGGTGTTTTTCAGAGTCAGTAGAAAGGCCTCTTTAGTGTCTTAAGTTTTCATAACTGTGACCTTAATTGCCTACCGTCTGTAAGCTGTGAGTGTCTTAATGACCGTTCCACAGGTGCATGTTCATTAATTGTTTATGTTTCATTGAACAAGCATGGGAAACAGTGTTTAAACCCTTTACAATGAAGATCTGTGATGTTATTTGGATTTTTACAAATTATCTTTGAAAAACAGGGTCCTGAAACGTTTCTTTTTTTGCTGAGTATTTATATATATATATATATATATATATATATATATATACACAGACACACACACACACACACACACACACACACACACACACACACACACACACACACAGAGAGAGAAAAATCTAAAGTAGATTCCAGATGTCAGTCAGCTAGCGCGCCAAGGTGGAAAAAGTTACAAAACTCCCGTTGCCTACTTCACACAGGAAAAACTCATGCTTCCTACCCTTTTAACATTTAATTGAGAAGGTTTTTGGGAAAGCCTTTCCATCTCTACCAGAATAAGGTTATCATTAGCATCATCGCTAACGGCTACGCTAAGTGTAGACATATGCGCACCACTTTCTAATACGTTCAATACATTTTTTAAATATTGTTGGATTCCGTTTTGATGTCTAGATTCCGTGATTCTGTCCGCGTTGTCCACAACTCAGATTTCTATTTGTCCTATCTCTGGTCATTGTTCTGCTCTAAGGCATAATTTAGCTCATTTAGTTTAAGGCAGAAGCTCAGTATGTAAAATAAAAATATAAAAAAACACGCATGTACCGTATAGATGACCTGTTGAAAAATCTAAGTGTCATGTCATAGCTTTTATGTGCCATGCTGCAGATGGATTCTTGAACAAACTAACCGAACCCACAGTTGAGTAGCTACTAGCTACAGTATCAAATAAAATTTTATTTGCCACATGCGCCGAATACAGCAGGTCTATAACCTCCCGAGTGGCGCAGTGGTCTAAGGCTCTGTCGTAGCCGGCCGTGACCGGGAGACCCATGGGGCGGTGCACAATTGGCCCAGCGTCGTCCAGGGTAGGGGAGGGAATGGCCGGCAGGGATGTAGCTCAGTTGGTAGAGCATGGCGTTTTCAACGCCAGGGTTGTGGGTTCGATTCCCACTGGGGGCCAGTATAAAAAAATAAAAAAAATAATGTATGCACTCACTAACTGTAAGTCGCTCTGGATAAGAGCGTCTGCTAAATGACTAAAATGTCTACACATTTACATTTTACATTACAGTGAAATGCTTACCTACAAGCCCTTAACCAAGAATGCAGTTTTTTTTATAGAAAAATGTAAAAATGAAAAAGTGTTAATTAAAGAAAATAGCTAAAGAGCAGCAGTAAAATAAAATAACAGTAGGGAGGCTATATACAGGGGGTGGGGGGGGGAGTATTTGATCCCCTGTTGATTTTGTATGTTTGCCCACTGACAAAGACATGATCAGTCTATAATTTTAATGGTAGATTTATTTGAACAGTGAGAGACAGAATAACAACAACAAAAATCCAGAAAAACGCATGTCAAAAATGTTATAAATTGATTTGCATTTTAATGATGAAAATAAGTATTTGACCCCTCTGCAAAACATGACTTAGTACTTATTGGCAAAACCCTTGTTGGCAATCACAGAGGTCAGACGTTTCTTGTAGTTGTAGTTGGCCACCAGGTTTGCACACATCTCAGGAGGGATTTTTTCCCTCTTTGCAGATCTTCTCCAAGTCATTAAGGTTTCGAGCCTGACGTTTGGCAACTTGAACCTTCAGCTCCCTCCACAGATTTTCTATGGGATTAAGGTCTGGAGACTGGCTAGGCCACTCCAGGACCTTAATGTGCTTCTTCTTGAGCCTCTCCTTTGTTGCCTTGGCCGTGTATTTTGGGTCATTGTCATGCTGGAATACCCATCCACGACCCATTTTCTTGGTGACTATGGTCCCAGCTGCCTTGAGATCATTGACAAGATCCTTCCGTGTAGTTCTGGGCTGATTCCTCACCTTTCTGATGATCATTGCAACTCCACGAGGTGAGATCTTGCATGGAGCCCCAGGCCGAGGGAGATTGACAGATATTTTTTGTTTCTTCCATTTGCGAATAATCTCACCCACTGTTGTCACCTTCTCACCAAGCTGCTTGGCGATGGTCTTGTAGCCCTTCCAGCCTTGTATAGGTCTACAATCTTGTCCCTGACATCCTTGGAGAGCTCTTTGGTCTTGTCCATGGTGGAGAGTTCGGAATCTGATTGATTGATTTGCTTCTGTGGACAGGTGTCTTTTATACAGGTAACAAGCTGAGATTAGGAGCACTCCCTTTAAGAGTATGCCTAGCTAGCGTTGCAGTTGCAGAGAGGGTATGCCAGCTTGGTTTAGATTGGGTGATTGTAATGGACACATTTGCTGATGTGAGTGGGGAGTGAGGTAATGTCGTGGTGGATGGTGGTCTATTTTTGGCTTCTCCCTCGGCCTGCCTAAAGCGCTTTGTCTCACCACCACTCTACATCAGAGCGGCTGCTCACTTCCCTGGCTGGCCAACAAACATCAGCTTTAACCTGTTCTCATTTTATAAAAGGTTGTTTAAAACAATCATATTTTACATTTTATTGGTCGGTGTAGCTGTAGTCACACTGGGGCAGGATGGTGGCAATAATGTAGCCTACCATCTGTTATCTGTAGTGTGCTGCTGACTGGCATTGCAAACACCAACGGATTCAGGCTTTTAAGGGTGATGTCAGTTTTCTAATTTGGAGAGAATGCATACACTACAGCCTTGGCTGACTGGATGTAACGTAGGCCTGCATTCTCAAACCTCTTCATCTGTTGGAGTTGGACTCCCTCAGCTATTTCCCCCAGTGAGTCCCAGGAGAAACTATAAACTAGGTCCCTGGCTCTCTCGCCGTGTGCTCTGCACTCTCTCTGTGTGTGCGTAGCCCAAAGTAATGCTGTGACTGGACAGTCTCCATTGGGTCAAGTAGAGATTTGCCTGGCCTGTGATGAATCTGGGGAGATTGCGTCGTGCTCATCGCAAGCCAGCAGTGAATTTTTTGTTGTTTTTCTCTCACTACCTCTCACTCTCTGCCTCTCTCTGTTGGTCATATCACATTTTATTTGTCACGTGCCAAATACAACAGGTGAAGAAGACATTACCGTGAAATGCTTACGAGCCCTTTCCCAACAACGCAGAGGTAAAAAGTAAGAAATATTCGCTAAATAGTAGTACAATAAAATAAAAATAGACTATATACAAGGAGTACAGGTCTGTCTGTATCTCTCTCTCCCTCTCTCTGCTTCGCTCTCTGCTTCTCTCTCTCGCTCTCTCTGCTTCTCTCTCTCTCTGCTTCTCTCTCTCGCTCTCTCTGCTTCTCTCTCTCTCTGCTTCTCTCTCTCTCTCTCTGCTTCTCTCTCTCTCGCTCTCTGCTTCTCTCTCGCTCTCTGCTTCTCTCTCTCTCTCTGCTTCTCTCTGCTTCTCTCTCTGCTTCTCCTCTCAATTCAATTTCTCTCTCTCTGCTTCTCTCTCTGCTTCGCTCTCTGCCTCTCTCTCTCTCTCTCTCTCTCTCACTGCTTCTCTCTCTCTCTGCTTCTCTCTCTCTCTGCTTCTCTCTCTCGTTCTCTCTGCTTCTCGCTCTCTCTGCTTCTTGCTCTCTCTGCTTCTCTCTCTCTCACTGCTTCTCTCTCTGCTTCTCTCTCTCTCTCTGCTTCTCTCTCTCGCTCTCTCTGCTTCTCTCTCTGCTTCTCCTCTCAATTCAATTTCTCTCTCTCTCTGCTTCTCTCTCTCTGCATCTCTCTCTCTCTGCTTCTCTCTCTGCTTATCTCTCTCTCTCTCTGCTTATCTCTCTCTCTCTCTCTGCTTATCTCTCTCTCTCTGCTTATCTCTCTCTCTCTCTCTGCTTCTCTCTCTCTCTCTGCTTCTCTCGCTCTCTCTCTCTCATGGGACTGAAAATGCAACAACCCTGTGTATGACGTGTGTCTCATTTCCCTCTCTTCGTCTATAATGCATCACAACATCAAGGCCAACAAATACCCCCTCTGTTGGCCCACTGTGTTCTACTTTTTTTTAACCAACATTTTCAAATGAATGGTTTATTTGAGTTCTAGTGAATGAATGGTGTTCCATATTCTCAGAGCAAACAGACATGGCTCATAAGTAAACGGGGGAAATGGGAGCCAAACTAGTGTTTCTGTTATCCTTTTCTTGCTTAATAGTCCATAATGCCTGGGTTTTCTTGCTTAATAGTCCATAATGCCTGGGTTTTCTTGCTTAATAGTCCATAATGCCTGGGTTTTCTTGCTTAATAGTCCATAATGCCTGGGTTTTCTTGCTTAATAGTCCATAATGCCTGGGTTTTCTTGCTTAATAGTCCATAATGCCTGGGTTTTCTTGCTTAATAGTCCATAATGCCTGGGTTTTCTTGCTTAATAGTCCATAATGCCTGGGTTTTCTTGCTTAATAGTCCATAATGCCTGGGTTTTCTTGCTTAATAGTCCATAATGCCTGGGTTTTCTTGCTTAATAGTCCATAATGCCTGGGTTTTCTTGCTTAATAGTCCATAATGCCTGGGTTTTCTTGCTTAATAGTCCATAATGCCTGGGTTTTCTTGCTTAATAGTCCATAATGCCTGGGTTTTCTTGCTTAATAGTCCATAATGCCTGGGTTTTGTATGCCTTTGTGAGCCTGAAGAGCCTGGGGTTGAACTGAACAATAGTCCAATTAAACTGTGGCTCGCTGAAAACTGTGCCATTCCCCCTCGTGCGCTCTCACACACACACACAACACTCTCTCGTGCGGTCACACACACACACACACACACACACACACACACACAGGAACAGATGTGCTGCTCCACACAGCTGATAGGCTCTGAACCCTACATGAATTATTCTGTAATAAATGTGATTGTCTGTGAAGACCGAGAGGAGTAAACAGAGGCAGGGAGAGCAATGAAAATAACAAACAGAAGATCTGTCTCTTCCTCTTCCTGTACACTGGCCTTTATGACCTCCAACACCAGCTACTTCCTGGTATTATGTTACTTTAACAACCTTTTTATATTGTGGCCATAATGGACGTAAATGGCGGGTAGATTACTGATTTCCTTCCTATAGCACATCTCGTCGTCTTCCTAGATGCTTGACCTAAGCAGAGCTATCCTAAATCTCATGAGGGTGAGAGGGGAGGTCAAAGCTTCGGTGACCCTCTGAAGAGCTTGTTAGCCGGGGAGGCTAGCCATGCAAAGTATTACCTAGGAGGATGGATGTAGCCTACAATTCACAGGATGGCAGGAGAACTATAATGTATGGATATTAAACAGTATGTGGAGGATGTTATTTTTGAGTGCCTATGCTGTTCCTAATTGCCCCCGAGGGGATAAATAAAAGTTATATTCCAATTTGAATTGAACCAGGATTCGGCTTGAGTAGAGTCAATAGGAGTAGGAGGAAGAAGAGTAGAAGGTTAGCTAGGAGAATGGCAGCAGAGGAGACAGTCGTTATAGATCTGGAGCAGGTCAGCAAAGGGGCACTGATCTATGATGTCTAGGTTAGCCGACAAGGAGAAAGGTTAGTGTGTACGAGAGCTGCCACATCACGGCCGGCCGGCCACTGACCAGGGCCCTCATTTATAACCGTTGTGTACATTTGACACTAAATATCTGTGGTTGTGATTTATAAACTTGGCACACAACATGCATACGTATGTTTCCCGTTTTATAAATCAGACCCGTCCTGAAACTGTGTTTGTGAACGAGTATTATAACTCCACCTGAAAAACGCCCATCATTCACCTTTTATGGTGACAATAATGCCCTCATTTGCTGTATACTTTGGAAGTATTGGAATTAGACCAAGGCCGTTTCTAAAGGAAATGGCAATGGAGAACTGTCTTTGGAGGTGTTGGCAGAATGTTTTCTTTTACAGTGACATTTGCTATAGCCTATCTGACTGTTTCTGAAAGACAAAAACAATTGCAAGTTGTTGTGGACCTGTAAACAGATCGTTTGAATTCAATAATGTTTTGCGTTTACGTTTTCCCGAACCTAAATATGCTGCACTGCCCGTGAATTCTGAAACTTTGTCTACTCTGAAAAAAATGAAAACTACAGTAGCCCTACTTACAGTGGTAGCCTTCACACTTGAATGCAAAAGGTCAGCTGTCTGTTTACCTGTTCCAATCTACTGTATGTAATAAACTGTGCAAAAACTTTCAATTATAATAGCCTATCTAATAGGCCCAATTACTGTAAATGAGGAGATGCGCATGGTAATTTGTTGTATTTGTTGAATTTATTCTGCAATGGTTGCGATTATATGTATTATTAAATGTTGTCTGCTGGAGAAATGTGACATTTACAGTATTCAGTTGTAGCCTACAAATGTCAATGGAAAAGGTGAACCATCTGTTCTACTGTTAAACAGCGCTTCAGATGTGATTGCTTGAGCAAAATAATGTAAATATACTGAACAAAAATATATACGCAACATGTAAAGTGTTGAACCGATGTTTCATGAGCTGAAATGTAAGATCCCAGAAATAGTCCAAAAAGCTTATTTCTCTCATTTTGTGCACACATTTTTTTACATCCCTGTTAGTGAGCATTTCTCATTTGCCAAGATAATCTATCCACCTGACAGGTGTGGCATATCAAGAAGCTGATTAAACAGCATGATCATTACACATTTGCACCTTGTGCTGGGGACAATAAAAGGCAGCTCTAAAATGTGCAGTTTCGTCACATAACACAATGCCACAGATGTCAAAAAATTGGCATGCTCACTGCAGGAATGTCCACCAGAGCTGTTGCCAGAGAATTGAATGTTAATTTCTCTACCATAAGCCTCCTCCAACGTTGTTTTAGAGAATTTAGCAGTACGTCCAACCGGCCTCACAACCGCAGACCACGTGTATGGCGTCGTGTGGGCGAGCGGTTTGCTGATGTCAGTGTTGTGAACACAGTGCCCCGTGGTGGTGGGGTTACGGTATGGGCAGGCATAAGCTACGGACAATGAACACAATTGCATTTTATCGATGGCATTTTGAATGCACAGAGATACCGTGACGAGATCCTGAGGCACATTTTTGTGCCATTCATCCGCCGCCATCACCTCATGTTTCAGCATGATAATGCACAGCCCCATGTCGCTATGAGAATTGTCCCTGTTCTTAATAATATTATAATATGCCATTTAGCAGACACTTTTATCCAAAGCGACTTACAGTCATGTGTGCATACATTTTTACGTATGGGTGGTCCCGGGGATCGAACCCACTACCCTGGCGTTACAAGCACCATGCTCTACCTGCATACTCACCAGACATGTCACCCATAGAGCATGTTTGGAATCCTCTGGATCGACGTGTACGACTGCGTGTTCCAGTTCACGCCAATATCCAGCAACTTCGCACAGCCATGGAATTGGAGTTTGACAACATTCCACAGGCCACAATCAACAGCCTGATCAACTCTATGCAAAGGAGATGTGTCGCGCTGCATGAGGCAAATGGTGGTCACATTTACATTACATCATTTACATTTACGTCATTTAGCAGACGCTCTTATCCAGAGCGACTTACAGTTAGTGCATACATTATTCTTTTTTATTTTCATACTGGCACCCCGTGGGAATCGAACCCACAACCCTGGCGTTGCAAACACCATGCTCTACCAACTGAGCTACCTCCCTGCCGGCCATTCCCTCCCCTACCCTGGACGACGCTGGGCCAATTGTGCGCCGCCCCATTGGGTCTCCCGGTTGCGGCCGGCTACAGCAGAGCCTGGATTCGAACCAGGATCTCTAGTGGCACAGCTAGCACTGCGATGCAGTGCCTTAGACCACTGCGCCACTCGGGAGGTCACAACAGGTACTGACTGGTTTTCTGATCCACGCCCCTCATTTATTCTTTTTTATGTATCTGTGACAAACAGATGCATATCTGTATTCCCAGTCATGTGAAATCCATAAATTAGGGCCTAATGAATGTATTTCAATTGACTGATTTCCTTTTATATGAACTGTATCTTTGAAATTGTTGCATGTTGCGTTTTATATTTTTATTCAGTATAGCTTACAGTGCCTTGCAGAAGTATTCATCCCCCTTGGCGTTTTTCCTATTTTGTTGCATTACAACCTGTAATTTAAATTGATTTTTATTTGGATTTCATGTAATGGACATACACAAAATAGTCCAAATTGGTGAAGTGAAATGAAAAAAATAACTTGTTTCAAATCAAATCTAAAAAATAAATAATGGAAAAGTGGTGCGTGCATATGTATTCACCCCCTTTTGCTATGAAGCCCCTAAATAAGATCTGGTGCAACCAATTACCTTCAGAAGTCACATAATTAGTTAGATTGCACATGTGGTCTTTATTTAAGTGTCACATGATCTCAGTATATATACACCTGTTCTGAAAGGCACAGAGTCTGCAACACCACTAAGCAAGGGGCACCACCAAGCAAGCGGCACCATGAAGACCAAGGAGCTCTCCAAACAGGTCAGGGACAAAGTTGTGGAGAAGTACAGATTAGGGTTGGGTTATAAAAAAATATCAAACTTTGAACATCCCACGGAGCACCATTAAATCCATTATTAAAAAATGGAAAGAATATGGTACCACAACAAACCTGCCAAGAGATGGCCGCCCACCAAAACTCACGGACCAGGCAAGGAGGGCATTAATCAGAGGCAACAAAGAGACCAAAGATAACCCTGAAGGAGCTGCAAAGCTCCACGGCGGAGATTGGATTATCTGTCCATAGGATCACTTTAAGCCGTACACTCCACAGAGCTGGGATTTACGGAAGAGTGGCCAGAAAAAAGCCATTGCTTAAAGAAAAAAATAAGCAAACATGTTTGGTGTTCGTCAAAAGGCATGTGGGAGGAGATTCCCCAAACATATGGAAGAAGGTACTCTGTCAGATGAGACAAAAATTGAGCTTTTTGGCCATCAAGGAAAACGCTATGTCTGGCGCAAACCCAACACCTCTCATCACCCCGAGAACACCATCCCCACAGTGAAGCATGGTGGTGGCAGCATCATTCTGTGGGGATGTTTTTCATCGGCAGGGACTGGGAAACTAGTCAGAATTGAAGGAATGATGGATGGCGCTAAATACAGGGAAATTCTTGAGGGAAACCTGTTTCAGTCTTCCAGAGATTTGAGACTGGGACGGAGGTTTACCTTCCAGCAGGACAATGACCCTAAGCATACTTCTAAAGCAACACTCTAGTGGTTTAAGGGGAAACATTTAATTATGCACGCTCAAGTTTTCAGTTTTTTGTTTTATTTCTTGTTTTTCACCAGAAAAAGGGGGGTTTGGTGTAGTAGGGTACTTCACTGCCTATACCAAATCAAATTGTATTTGCCACATGTGCCGAATACAACAGGTGTAGACATTACAGTGCATTTATTTTTTTATAAAAAAGTAAAATGAAAACAACAACAACAAAAAAGTGTTGAGGAAAAAAAGAGAAGTAAAATAAAATAACAGTAGGGAGGTTATATACAAGGGGTACCGGTGCAGAGTCAATGTGCGGGGGCACCGGCTAGTTGAGGTAGTTGAGGTAATATGTACATGTGGGTAGAGTTAAAGTGACTATGCATAAATAATTAACAGAGTAGCAGCAGCGTAAAAAGATGGGGTGGGGGTGTGGGGGCAGTGCAAATAGTCAGGGTAGCCATGATTAGCTGTTCAGGAGTCTTATGGCTTGGGGGTAGAAGCTGTTGAGAAGTCTTTTGGACCTAGACTTGGCACTCCGGTACCGCTTGCCATGCGGTAGCAGAGAGAACAGTCTATGACTAGGGTGGCTGGAGTCTTTGACAATTTTGAGGGCCTTCCTCTGACACCGCCTGGTATAGAGGTCCTGGATGGCAGGAAGCTTGGCCCCAGTGATGTACTGGCCCGTACTCACTACCCTCTGTAGTGCCTTGCGGTCGGAGGCCAAGCAGTTGCCATACCAGGCGGTGATGCAACCAGTCAGGATGCTCTCGATGGTGCAGCTGTAGAACTTTTTGAGGATCTGAGGATCCATGCCAAATCTTTTGTCTCCTGAGGGGGAATAGGCTTTGTCGTGCCCTCTTCACGACTGTCTTGGTGTGTTTGGACCATGATAGTTCGTTGGTGATGTGGACACCAAGGAACTTGAAGCTCTCAACCTGTTCCACTACAGCCCCGTCGATGAGAATGGGGGCGTGCTCAGTCCTCTTTTTTTTCCTGTAGTCCACAATCATCTCCTTTGTCTTGGTCACGTTGAGGGAGAGGTTGTTATCCTGGCACCACACGGCCAGGTCTCTGACCTCCTCCCTATAGGCTTTCTCATCGTTGTCGGTGATCAGGCCTACCACTGTTGTGTCGTCGGCAAACTTAATGATGGTGTTGGAGTCGTGCCTGGCCATGCAGTCATGGGTGAACAGGGATTACAGGAGGGGACTGATCATGCACCCCTGAGGGGCCCCCGTGTTGAGGATCAGCGTGGCAGATGTGTTGTTACCTACCCTTACCACCTGGGGGAGACCCGTCAGGAAGTCCAGGATCCAGTTGCAGAGGGAGGTGTTTAGTCCCAGGATCCTTAGCTTAGTGATGAGCTTTGAGGGCACTATGGTGTTGAACTCTGAGCTGTAGTCAATTAATAGCATTCTCACGTAGGTGTTCCTCTTGTCCAGGTGGTAAAGGGCAGTGTGGAGTGCAATAGAGATTGAATCATCTGTGGATCTGTTGGGGCGGTATGCAAATTGGAGTGGGTCTAGGGTTTCTGGGATAATGGTGTTGATGTGAGCCATGACCAGCCTTTCAAAGCACTTCATCGCTACAGACGTCAGTGCTACGGGTCGGTAGTCATTTAGGCAGGTTATCTTAGTGTCCTTGGGCACGGGGACTATGGTGGTCTGCTTGAAACGTTGGTATTACAGACTCAGTCAGGGACATGTTGAAAATGTCGGTGAAGACACTTGCCAGTTGGTCAGTACACGTCCTGGTAATCCGTCTGGGCCTGCGGCCTTGTGAATGTTGACCTGTTTAAAAGTCTTACCCACATCGGCTACAGAGAGCGTGATCACATAGTCATCCGGAACAGCTGGTGCTCTCATGCATGCTTCAGTGTTGCTTGCCTCGAAGCGAGCATAGAAGTGGTTTAGCTCGTCTGGTAGGCTTGTGTCGCTGGGCAGCTCGCGGATGTGCTTCCCTTTTGTAGTCTAATAGTTTTCAAGCCCTGCCACATCCGACGAGCGTCAGAGCCAGTGTAGTACGTCATCGATGCACTTATTGATGAAGCCAGTGACTGATGTACTCCTCAATGCT
Source organism: Coregonus lavaretus (assembly GCF_964263955.1). Lineage (NCBI taxonomy): Eukaryota > Metazoa > Chordata > Actinopteri > Salmoniformes > Salmonidae > Coregonus > Coregonus lavaretus. The sequence goes on along the minus strand of NC_140004.1, from coordinate 41,583,353 downwards.
ATCTGAAGAATCCCGGAACATGTTCCAGTCTGTGCTAGCAAAACAGTCCTGTAGCTTAGCATCTGCGTCATCTGACCACTTTTTTTATTAACCGAGTCACTGGTGCTTCCTGCTTTAGTTTTTGCTTATAAGCAGGAATCAGGAGGATAGAGTTATGGTCAGATTTGCCAAATGTAGGGCGAGGGAGAGCTTTGTATGTGTCTCTGTGTGTGGAGTAAAGGTGGTCAAGAGTTTTTTTTCCTCTGGTTGCACATTTAACATGCTGGTAGAAATTAGGTAGAACGGATTTAAGTTTCCCTGCATTAAAGTCCCAGGCCACTAGGAGTGCTGCCTCTGGATGAGCGTTTTCCTGTTTAGTTATGGCCTTATACAGCTCATTCAGTGCAATCTTAATGCCAGCATTGGTTTGTGGTGGTAAATAGACAGCTATGAAAAATATAGATGAAAACTCTCTTGGTAAATAGTGTGGTCTACAGCTTATCATAAGAAACTCTACCTCAGGCGAGCAAAACCTCGAGACTTCCTTAGTATTTGATTTTGTGCGCCAGCTGTTGTTTACAAATATACACAGACTGACACCCCTTGTCTTACCAGAGTCAGCCGTTCTATCCTGCCGATGTAGCGTATAGCCCGCTAGCTGGATGTTGTCCATGTCGTCGTTCAGCCACGACTCTGTGAAACATAAGATATTACAGTTTTTAATGTCCTGTTGGTAGGATAAGCGTAATCTTAGGTCATCTAATTTATTTTCAAATGATTGAAGATTGGCTAATAGGATTGATGGAAGAGGCAGTTTACTCGCCGTCGGATCCTTACAAGGCACCCCGACCTACGTCCACGATATCTCTGTCTCTTTCTCCTGCGAATGACAGGGATTTGGGCCTTGTCGGGTGTCTGTAGGATATCCTTCGCGTCCGACTCGTTGAAGAAAAAATCTTCGTCCAATACGAGGTGAGTAATCGCTGTCCTGATATCCAGAAGCTCTTTTTGGTTATAAGAGACGATGGCAGAAACATTATGTACAGAATAAATTAAAATTAACACGAAAAAACACACATAATAGTACAATTGGTTAGAGGGCTGTAGAACGGCAGCCATCTTCTCCGGCGCCATCTCTGGAGATCTGCAGTCTCTGCCTGTAATGTGTTTGTAACAGCCATTGTTACTAACTGGTAATAATTTAAAGGGATCCATCAATATTTCCCCAGGCTTAAAGACTCAATGGTTAGATGCAGTTCTACAGCATATTGAAGCATATAGATTTTTTTAATCTAATGGACCTCAGGATAACACGTCAGTAAGTTAAAACCAGCAGGATATATCCTAACACAAATCATTTCCAGGCTGCGCTCACTATCTACAACACCACCACTACTACCACAGGGGTGTTAGCCTACATATAGTTCATTGTGGGTAAAATAATACGTAAATTCACACACAGCACCACAGGGCTGAAATCTAACCGTTTTATTGGAAGAGTTGAGGATGCTGTGATGAAACAGTGCTGTGAGAAATAGAGGGGGGGGGGGGAATCTCTCGATGTAGAGTTCTTAGCCTACATTAATTCCCAAATTAATTGCAGGCAGACTTTACAGGGCTAAAAGCTGAAATCCCAGCCCTAAACCGATGGGCTTTCTCCCTCTCTCCTTTCTCTGTAAACTCCTAGCCATGATGTACATAATTTATCCTGCCAGTGTATATTAAAGAAAGAGAAGCGTGGAGGAGCACAGGGAAATGACTGTGGCCTAAATGCAATGTTTCCTTTTTGGGGTTTCCAGTTGTGTTGATGGTTCTCTCTCTTTATGCCTGTGTTGATGGTTCTCTCTTGTTCTCGTCTGTCTTTTTTTAATAGAAGAAGACTAGTGAAAGGATATAGGCTAGGCTGGCTACATCATCATGTCTAGATCCTGGCTACATCATCATGTCTAGATCCTGGCTACATTATCATGTCTACATCCTGGCTACATCATGTCTAGATCCTGGCTACATTATCATGTCTAGGCCATGTCTAGATCCTGGCTACATTATCATGTCTAGATCCTGGCTACATTATCATGTATAGGCCATGTCTAGATCCTGGCTACATTATCATGTCTAGATCCTGGCTACATCATGTCTAGGCCATGTCTAGATCCTGGCTACATTATCATGTCTAGGCCATGTCTAGATCCTGGCTGCATTATCATGTCTAGATCCTGGCTAAATCATTACGCCTAGGCCATGTCTAGATCAACTGCCTCTTTTCAAAATGGCTGGCTGGCCACCCCCATGGTGGAAAGGGAACACTTCATCCAGGCTATTCTGAAGTTGGCAGATCTGAAAGGAGAGTACTTCATAAATGTATGCCAATGAATCCCAACCTCCCTGAGAGCTCAGTGACTAGCCACATGCAGCATGACCTAACACCCACCTCAAGAACGAGACCTTGGAGACTGTCTGGGGCTGCATCTCAATACTATGAAGCGGTCTTCTCTCCTTGTCTCCTTTTAATTGATCTACACTGATAAGAAAGGACTGGACAGGTGATGGCAAATTTCCAGTAGGCCACCAGTCAACCATATTGTTTTCATATATCATCCTGTGTGGTAGAGGAAAGGAAGACGCTGTTGCAATGCACCCCCAGTAACAATGTGAATTGTCAATGTCAAAGGGTTTCAGTTGTCCAGTGTTTTAAGTGCAGTACAGAAGGAGGGGAAGCGACTTTAGACTATTGAGATCAACCCATCTCTCTCCTACTGACCTCCTCCACCAGATCAATGAATGAAACCCAACTCCTCCTGTCCTGCTCTTCCCTGGTTTACCCTCCTCTCCTAAACCCAAAGTCACGTGAGGACGGTTCTAGTCGTGACACCTCATCTCTTGGCGGAGAAGCCACTAGCCCCGTTAACACGCTCACATCTAATGCATCGAGCCAAAGCCAAGCAATGCAGTGTCTGTTAATTTGATATTTTAAATATTTAATGGTGCAAAACTCATGAGCGGCTCTGGGTTTTCGTGTGTGTATGCCAAAGCCTGGGCCTGTACCACGGTGGGTTTTGTATTTTTGCGATGTGCTTGATTCTGTGCTTGATTCTGTGCTTGCTGTGAAACGGGTTGCGTCCCAAATAGCACCCCATTCCCTATATAGTGCAGCCCCACCGCACTTCTGATTCAGAGGGGTTGGGTTAAATGCGGAAGACACATTTCAGTTGAATGCATTCAATTGTTCAACTGACTAGGTTATCCCCCTTTTCCTTCCCTTTTGATTGGAAAATCATGTTGGGCTTTAAAGTATCAGAGCAGCCCTCTACTCCAACCCCCCCCTCCCCCTCCACCTCCTCATCCTCTCTGAAACTAGATCAGTTGGTTTCAGTGTGTGATGAGCCACAAATGGAAGCGTGTGTGTGCAGATTGTGTGTGTCTATGCTGTGTGCGTTTGCTCGTTCACTCACTCTTCTCATGCATTTTACATGACCTAGTGGGAACGAGGCAGGGGCTGTAGCAGCAACATGACTCACTGGGCTTGGGGAGACTTCACCACAAACACTTGTTACGGTTGTATCAGGCCAGGGTCATCCATGGGAATGTGGTGTGCTGTAGCTTACCTGAGAAGTGTGTGTGTGTGTGTGTGTGTGTGTGTGTGTACGTCTCCTCCCCCATGTACTGTATCAGCTTTGTCAGTTGGTAGTCAGCAGAGCTAGGCAGGCCTGTAACAGCCAGTCAGTCGAAGCTGTCTGAAACCAATCCCTAGCCGTGACAGAGCGGGTGTAAATCATAGTTAATCCATACGAACTGAGTCACGTGGGATAGATTTGATACTGGACCACTCACCAGTCTCTCCCTCCCCATCACTTTTATAGCTCTGGATAACGCATGCTAGCATGCTACAGGCAAGGTCTGCCTTTTGGAGTCTGTCTCTCTCTGTCTGTCCTAGTGTGTGTACATGCATATGTCTGTGCGTGTGTTTTAGGTGTGTATGGGGAATGCGTTTGCGGCCCTGTCAAATCAATGCGGTTGGTAATTGATAGTGTCATAAACAGACCTAGGGTTATTGCACAGGCCCAGTCGATGGCGATACAGTTGAGCTGAGTCCATGGGGATGTTTTCCACACACTGATGGGAATGAGTACTTATCGAATGGTCAGACTTCCATCTCTGTCGTCTCGCTATATTTATAACAGCAGTGGCTGGCAGCCCCATGCCAAACCATGTCCATAAGAGATATGACGACAGTGGGAAATAACAGACTTTTTTGCTCCAAATTTCCCATCTGATTTAGTAAAGCCTAGTTCCTGGTTTGACTCTAACTGGTGAGCAAATTGGAGTAGAGTGAATTATATCCATTGGCCTGTGGTTAGGGTGGTGGTTGAGAGACTTGGTCTTTAAGCTCTAACCTGTTAAGAATGTCTTTAAAACCTACTGACCTCATGCCAACATCTGGCTTAATGCCCAGTTAACCTCTGATTAACCAACCGTCCATTTGCCAAACCCCCTGAGACCTGGCTGTGTGGTGTAAGGATAACAACCTCTCCCTCAACGGGATCAAGACAAAGGAGATGATTGTGGACTACAGGAAAAGGAGGACCGAGCACGCCCCCATTCTCATCGACAGGGCTGTAGTGGAGCGGGTTAAGAGCTTCAAGTTCCTTGGTGTCCACATCTCCAACAAACTAACATGGTCCAAACACATCAAGAAAGTCGTGAAGAGGACACGACAAAGCCTATTCCCCCTCAGGAGACTGAAATGATTTGGCATGGGTCCTCAGATCCTCAAAAAGTTATACAGCTGCTCCACGATCATCTCCTTTATCTTGCTCACGTTGAGGGAGAGGTTTATCTTGGCACCACACTGCCAAGTGTCTGACCTCCTCCCTATAGGCTGTCTCATCGTTGTCTGTGATCAGGCCTACCACCGTTGTCGTCAGCAAACTTAATGATGGTGTTGGAGTCGTGCTTGGCCACACAGTCGTGGGTGAACAGGGAGTTGTCATGTGAATTTCTATCTCTAATTCAACCTAAGCTTGAATCATTACCAGAGGTTGTAAGGCTCTGGTTTTAATCATCAATGATTCAAGGTCCACAACCCACAAGTATTATCTGTATATTTATTCATGGAGAGCTCTGGCACCAAAAACACATACATACTGTTTTTATACCTCTTGACAAACAAAGGCACTATGCTCCTCCCACCTTTAGGTGGCTTTCTTAAACAGTTTCCGCCTTCCCCTTCACCCTTGAATGTTTAGTACCGCCCCCTCTGTTAGTGGGTTGACACTACATGATAATTCTAACATTTATACTGTATTTGGGGTGAAATCCTTTAGTCATTATTCTTAAAATCCAAATTAATCTAACAGGAGTACAGGAGGGAACTAAGCACGCACCCGTGAGGGGCCCTCGTGTTGAGGATCAGTGTGCCAGATGTGTTGTTACCTACCCTTACCACCTGGTGGCGGCCCGTCAGGAAGTCCAGGATCCAGTTGCAGAGGAAGGTGTTTAGTCTCAGGGTCCTTATCTTAGTGTTGAGCTTTGTGGGAACTATGGTGTTGAACGCTGAGCTGTAGTCAATGAACAGCATTCTCACATAGGTGTTTCTTTTGTCCAGGTGGGAAAGGGGAGTGCGATTGAGATAGCGTCATCTGTGGATCTGTTGGTGGTATGCGAATTGGAGTGGGTCTAGGGTTTCCGGGATGATGGTGTTGATGTGAGCCATGACCAGCCTTTCAAAGCAATTCATGGCTACCGACGTGAGTGCTACGGGGCGATAGTCATTTAGGCAGGTTACCTTTGCTTTCTTGGGCACAGGGACTATGGTGGTCTGCTTGAAACATGTAGGTATTATAGACTCGGTGTGGGAGAGGTTGAATGTTGACGCGGCCTTGTGAATGTTAACCTGTTTAAAGGTCTTGCTCACATCGGCTACGGAGAGCGTGATCACACAGTTGTCCAGAACAGCTGGTACTCTCATGCATGCTTCAGTGTTGCTTGCCTCGAAGCGAGCATAATAGGCATTAGCCCGTCTGGTAGGCTTGCGTCACTGGGCAGCTCGCGGCTGGGTTTCCCTTTTGTAGTCTGTAATAGTTTCCAAGCCCTGCCACATCCGACGAGTGTCAGAGCCAGTGTAGTAGGATTCAATCTTAGTCCTGTATTGATGCTTTGCCTGTTTGATGGTTCGTCTGAGGGCATAGCGGGATTTCTTTTAAGCATCCCGCTCCTTGAAAGCGGCAGCTCTAGCCTTTAGCTCAGTGCGGATGTTGCCTGTAATCCATGGCTTCTGGTTGGGATATGTACGTACGGTCACTGTGGGGACGACGTCGTCGATGCACTTATTGATGAAGCCGGTGACTGAGGTGGTATACTCCTCAATGCCATTGGATGAATCCCGGAACATATTCCAGTCTGTGCTAGCAAAACAGTCCTGTAGCATAGCATCCGCGTCATCTGACCACTTCCGTATTGAGCGAGTCACTGGTACTACTTCCTGCTTTAGTTTTTGCTTGTAAGGAGGAATGAGGAGGATAGAATTATGGTCAGATTTTCCAAATGGAGAGCGAGGGAGAGCTTTGTACGTGTCTCTGTGTGTGGAGTAAAGGTGGTCTAGAGTTATTTTTTCCTCTGGTTGTACATGTGACATGCTGGTAGAAATGAGGTAAAACAGATTGAAGTTTGCCTGCATTAAAGTCCCCGGCCACTAGGAGCGCCGCTTCTGGATGAGCATTTTCTTGTTTGCTTATGCCCTTATACAGCTCGTTGAGTGCGGTCTTAGTGCCAGCATCGGTTTGTGGTGGTAAATAGACAGCTACGAAAAATGTAGATGAAATCTCTCTCGGTAGAAAGTGTGGTCTACAGCTTATCATGAGGTACTCTACCTCAGGCGAGCAATACCTCGAGACTTCATTAATATTAGACATCGCGCACCAGCTGTTATTGACAAATAGACACACACCCCCATCCCTCGTCTTACCAGACGTAGCTGTTCTGTCCTGCCGATGCACGGAAAACCCAGTCAACTATATATTATCCGTGTCGTCGTTCAGCCACAACTCGGTGAAACATAAGATATTACAGTTTTGAATGTCCCGTTGGTAGGATAGTCTCAAACAGAGCTCATCCAGTTTATTCTCCAGCGCATTTGTTGATCCTCGACCACGAGACACTTGCATTCAGTCTGTATGGTCAATGCAGCACATGCAACAATATTGATGACAACAATGCTTTTTTCACTAACGCATTTTAATATAAATCCACTAGCGTTCAATAATTACACTATTAGTTTGTGTTTCTTACATCTGCAAACAGCTAGTTTGTCTTTTCTTAGCAAGTTGGGCCTAACCTTTGTTAGCCGCTAATGCTAATCGGTAGTTAGCTGGCTAGCTAGCTAATACATGTACTGGGTCAGAGCAAACGTAGCTAGATATACAGCCTGATACCAGTGATGGTGTAGACCTAAATCAGCATGTTGTTTGTGCAACAGTATCTTCTAAATCAAAGAGGAAAACACGAAGCATGAATATGTTAGCTACATGAAGTAGCTACGAGAAAACATTCAATGTAGCCAAAGATTATAGGGTCCCCTAGGAAACACTTGTCAACACTTTGGTTCCTACCCTGTCACAAAAACTCCTCCCTGGCATTTTTATTTGTTGTCATGTCAAACAACACTATTCAAAGTGCCCACTATTATATTCTAACTATAGAATTAGAATAATCATTCTATTTCCATGATTCCAACAGTTCACCCAAGTATTTTGCTCTAAATCACAAGTCAAATTGCAATTGTAACATTTGGATAAAAATGTTGCAATTGAAAACCCTACGTGACAGTGTGGAAATGATCTCAAATTAGTGCAGGAAATGCAGAATAATTTTTGTTTTGAAGTTCAATTGAACAGTATAAAACAATCAGAATGGAGAAAGACCCATTGAAATCACTTAGAATGTATGTGTTACCACCCTATGGTCACACACTACTCATGAAGAAAATTTAGAACTTCTATTATACAAAAACATGAAACACGTTATACCGTCCAATATTTTACAAATACCGTTATATAATATTTTGGCCGTATCGCCCAGCCCTAGCGTGACTGTGTGTGAGACATTAGTAGTGAGATGTTCTCCCCTCGCCCTGCGTCTGACTGTTAGAGACTATAATTACAGGAGTAGGGTGAGGAAGAGGACAGGAGCACAGAAACCATACTGCCTCAGGTTCACTCCACACACACACACACACACACACACTAACCCCTCCCCCCTTACACACACACACACACACACATTAACCCCTCCCCCCTTACACACACACACACACACACACACACACACACACTAACCCCTCCCCCCTTACACACACACACACACACACATTAACCCCGCCCCCTTTACACACACACACACTAACCCCACACAAAGGGACCTTATGTAAAATGTATTTTATATATTCAAGTTGGAAAGTTTAATATCTAGGTTAGCGCTAGCCCTGAGGTTGATGTAGTCTTCCCCCCTCGCCCTCCTGGGGAAAATGACTAAGTCATATTGTTGAAGCACGCAGCTCCAAAAAACACAGATTGATTGAGTTTCTTGCAAAAATTGTCTTAAAATCCCATGGCATGGTGTGTGATGTCAGGTCAGAGGTCGTAGGAGATGCTTGGAAGTCGGAAATCGGAACTCCTATCTACTGCCTTGCCCTTGTGATGTGTAGGCCGTTGAATAAATAATAAATCTATGTTTATTTGTCGTGCATGGGAGACAGCGGGGGTAAACGGTACAGTGAAATGCTTACTTGCCGATCTTCATCAACAGTGCAGAGTAAATGTAAAGTATCAAAGCTAATCAATCAGTAGATTAATAAAAATGTAACAGAGCACAACATGGAGGAGGCTTTAGTAGATCTTGAACCAGGTGACCCTATAGCCCACTAACAGTGTTGAACCAGGTGACCCTATAGCCCACTACCAGTGTTGAACCAGGTGACCCTATAGCCCACTACCAGTGTTGAACCAGGTGACCCTATAGCCCACTACCAGTGTTGAACCAGGTGACCCTACAACCCACTACCAGTGTTGAACCAGGTGACCCTACAACCCACTACCAGTGTTGAACCAGGTGACCCTACAGCCCACTACCAGTGTTGAACCAGGTGACCCTATAGCCCACTACCAGTGTTGAACCAGGTGACCCTATAGCCCACTACCAGTGTTGAACCAGGTGACCCTATAGCCCACTACCAGTGCCCTATGGATCCTCTCACTCTGGATGCATTCCAGTAGTTTGTTGCCTCTACTGAGAGAGAGAGAGTGGAGACGCGGCGCGGGAGAGGCGACGAGGAGAGGGAGAGGAGACGCGGGAAGGAGACGCGGCGCGGGAGAGGAGATGCGACGCGGAGCGCGAGACGAGTGTGGGGGCACTGGGCGAGTGTGGGGGCACTGGGCGAGTGTGGGGGCACTGGGCGAGTGTGGGGGCACTGGGCGAGTGTGGGGGCACTGGGCGAGTGTGGGGGGACTGGGCGAGTGTGAGTGAGTGCCATTGCGGGCCTGTGCTCCAGGAGTAAAGGTGTTTCATGGGAGGTGTTAAAGAACATGCTGCTCTGCTCACTATAACATGGATCCTTGCCTGGCCAGAGCTGCTTTTTTAAGATTGCGCTGAACTGAATATTGCATGTTGCCACTTAGGTGGATCCTATATATAGTAGATACAGTCCCCTCCGGGGGTGGAGTGCTGCCAGAGCGCGGGGGAGCGGCTCTCCATCACTTGTTTTTATTTGAGAATACACGGAGCTGGTAAAAATATTTCTGAAACATTTATTATTATAAATACATTATATTTAATTACCACAAAAATTCCATGAAGAACAGCCTATGTATAGCAACCTAGAGGTAGGTAAATGATGGTTTCTTCTCTCTGGCGGTGGTGAGAATGATGAACTGTAGGCTATGTGTGTGTGCACTGTGGAGGCCCGTCAGAGGCTTGACCACTTTGGCCATCAGAACATTGACAAATAATCACCAGCAGTTCCTAGCCAGCCCTTTCACAACCACAAGCTTTAAAGGCATGTCCGCAGCAGACCAGGCTGCAGCGCAGTCTGAGGAAACACACCTGATACGTCAGGCAAACATCCTGGAGGGAGAGAGCTGGCCAGAGCCTCTCCCTCTGGGATTCAGGGAATAAGACATTCGCATCTTGTGCCAACGCTTCTCCCTCCCGTGCGCCTCCAACATCAATGGTTTTAGGGACTTTTTTCAGCTTAACTGTACGTATCGCCAGTGCTTGACAAGTGCTTGGCTTGGGCAGGAGCTCACCGGAGCTGAGTACCGGCACCTCAAAATGTTCTACTGCTTGAGCTCCTGTCCTTCTTATAAAATATTAGCTCAAAAGTATTGTGGCGCTCCTGCACCTAAACACTAAGCTCTGGATATGGGAGAGCTAGCAGCTCACACTGCTTTGAAAGCTACAAGTGTGTGTGTGTGTGTGTGTGTGTGTGTGTGTGTGTGTGCGCGCCCCCCGTTATTAGTCACCCTATCTGAGATGAGTCACGTCTTTCAAATCCCACCAACAGCATGTGGCCCCGGTATCAAAACAGGACATTCTGTTTAGTTTCTATCTGCTAGTTATTTGTCATTGATGGAGCGTAGTGGGTGTGAGTTAACTGCCTTGTTTGTGCATGCTGTAACAGGCTGTAGGCCTACATCTGTATCAACTTTGTTAATCAAGTAGGCTACATATTAAATCAGCCCATTTATTTTTGTGTCTGTGGATCTCTGTGTCTGTGGATCTCTGTGTCTGTGGATCTCTGTGTCTGTGGATCTCTGTGTGTGTGGCCCTACTTAAACCCAATGCTAGATTTAAGACACTGACGCACATGCGCTCGCATGCACGCAAGCACATACACACAGACACACACACACAACCTATGTCTCTCTCTCTCTCTCTCTCTCTCTCTCTCTCTCTCTCTCTCTCTCTCTCTCTCTCTCTCTCTCTCTCTCTCTCTCTCTCTCTCTCTCTCTCTCTCTCTCTCTCTCTCTCTCTCTCTCTCTCTCTCTCTCTCTCTCTCTCTCTCTCTCTCTCTCTCTCTCTCTCTCCAAATGGCACTGATCTTTAGAGCTGCAGCTAGTTCTGTGACATTAATACGGTTCGATTGTAGTCCAATTAATTTCCCCCAGGCCGGCCGGCCCACCAGCTGAGCGGCATTCAAAATCGGCTTAATATTAGCCCCTAAAAAAAAGTTGTCAAATGGATCATGGCAGCCAGGCTGTCTCCTCTCTCTCTCCTCCTCCTCCTCTCTCCTCCCTATATGTCCTCACTCATTCAGCCAGCCTTCTGACCTTGGCCTCACACACAGACAAACACATGGACACACACATACAGAGGCATGGATGCACACATACTGACATGGGCAGGGTTTTTTCTGCATAGAAAACTATTGGGCGGGCCGCCTAACAGTAAAAAACGTTTTCCGTGTACAATGACTAAAACCAGATATAAAGTATGTAGAAAAGATAATAGATCTATATACCTTTCAATAAGATCATCTTTGAGAATTAACAACTACCTAAATAAAAGGTAGACAGTCCGGAAGAATCTAAAATTCCCAAAATGATGCATACAGGAGTATTTTTGTCATGGCATGAGGCCCTATTGATTTTGTCATGTTTGAGTCACTCAGACAGCATAAGCCATGGCAAAATATTTAGAATTGCAGGAAATTAGCATTAAAACAGCTAAATATTTCCACTGCGGCCAACAGGAGGGCCTAAAAAAATTTGGGCCGGCCTCCGAGTGGCGTAGCGGTCTAAGGCACTGCATCACGGTGCTAGAGGCGTCACTACAGACCTGGGTTCGATCCAAGGCTGTGTCGCAACCAGCCGCGACCGGGAGACTCATGAGGCAGCGCAGAATTGGCCCAGCGTCGTCCAGGTTAGGGGAGGGTTTGGCCGGCAGGGATGTCCTTGTACCATCGCGCTCCAGCGACTCCTTGTGGCGGGCCGGGCGCATGCACGCTGACTTCGGTCGTCAGTTGTACGGTGTTCCCTCCGACACATTGGTGCGGCTTGCTTCCGGGTTAAGCGAGCAGTGTGTCAAGAAGCAGTGCGGCTTAGCTGGGTCGTGTTTCGGAGGACGCATGGCTCTCGACCTTCGCCTCTCCCGAGTCCGTACGGGAGTTGCAGCGATGGGACAAAACCGTAACTACCATTTTGGATATCACGAAATTGGGGAGAAAAAGGGGTAAAAAGTAAATAAAAAAATTATAATACAAAATAATAAAATAATATAAAAATACAATTTAAAAAATGGGTCGGGCGACCGCACCATTGGCCATGCCCATGGCCACGCCCACAACCTAATCCCCATTTTGATCCAGAAAAAACCCTAATGGGTACACACACATGGGTACACACACACACACACAGACATGGACACAATAATAATCACACACTGATAGTCTCACGCACACACACATCAATATGTGTCTGAAGGACGTCTGCACACGTACACACACAGATCACTCACACAATCACAGTCTGACACACACACAGTCTGACACACACACAGTCACACAGCAATAACAGTGTCTGAAGGCCGTCTCCTGCCCTTGGCTATGAGGCGTTCTCTGACCTAGCACTGTTAGTCACATCACACACCAAAAATAGGACCCCCTTCCTCTCCCTCGTTCTCGCACTCACCCTCCGGCCACTCTCCTCTCCTCTCTATCTTTCTCTCTCTCACTGTCTCTCTGAGGTTACACTCCCTCTCTTCCTGAAGGAGGACAAGAAGGCAAGGAGGACTTGGAAGCTCAACTTTCCAGAGGCTCCTACGTCCTGCATCACTTTCAGTTATAAATCATGTAGCGACACTCACAAGAAGCACAATACACTTAGATCCTCTTCCCTTCCTTTATTATTCAAACTGTGGCTTTTTATACCTGATCTGAGGCCTGTGTTATCTAGAGGAGAAGAGTGGGAAATCTGAGGCCTGTGGTATCTAGAGGAGAAGAGTGGGACATCTGAGGCCTGTGGTATCTAGAGGAGAAGAGTGGGACATCTGAGGCCTGTGGTATCTAGAGGAGAAGAGTGGGACATCTGAGACCTGTGGTATCTAGAGGAGAAGAGTGGGAAATCTGAGACCTGTGGTATCTAGAGGAGAAGAGTGGGAAATCTGAGGCCTGTGGTATCTAGAGGAGAAGAGTGGGAAATCTGAGGCCTGTGTTATCTAGAGGAGAGAGATATGACAATAGTGAAGAACAAACACCACTGTAAATACAACCCATATTTGTTTATTTATCTTCCCTTTTGTACCTTAACTATTTGCACATAATATGACATTTCAAATGTCTTTATTCTTTTGGAACTTTTGTGAGTGTAATGTTTACAGTTAATTTTTATTGTTAGTAAACAAAAGTGAAATTATCTACTTCACTTGCTTTGGCAATGTTAACATATGTTTCCCGTGCCAATAAAGCCCCTTAAATTGAATTGAATTGATATGAGTCCTGTGGTATCTAGAGGAGAGGAGAGTGAGATATGAGGCCTGTGGTATCTAGAGGAGAGGGATATGAGGCCTGTGGATTCTAGAGGAGAGGGATATGAGGCCTGTGGTATCTAGAGGAGAGGGGGATATGAGGCCTGTGGTATCTAGAGTAGAGGGGGATATGAGGCCTGTGGTATCTAGAGTAGAGGGAGATATGAGGCCTGTGGTATCTAGAGGAGAGGGATATGAGGCCTGTGGTATCGTGAGGAGAGGGGCATGAGGCCTGTAGTATCTAGAGTAGAGGAGAGGGAGATATGAGGCCTGTGGTATCTAGAGTAGAGGAGAGGGAGATATGAGGCCTGTGGTATCGATAGGAGAGAGGGATATGAGGCCTATGGTATCTAGAGGAGAGAGGGATATGAGGCCTGTGGTATCGATAGGAGAGAGGGATATGAGGCCTGTGGTATCTAGAGGAGAGAGGGATATGAGGCCTGTAGTATCTAGAGTAGAGGAGAGGGAGATATGAGGCCTGTGGTATCTAGAGTAGAGGAGAGGGAGATATGAGGCCTGTGGTATCGATAGGAGAGAGGGATATGAGGCCTGTGGTATCGAGAGGAGAGGGATATGAAGCCTGTGGTATCGAGAGGAGAGGGATATGAGGCCTGTGGTATCGATAGGAGAGAGGGATATGAGGCCTGTGGTATCGAGAGGAGAGAGAGGGATATGAGGCCTGTGGTATTGAGAGGAGAGGGAGATATGAGGCCTGTGGTATCTAGAGGAGAGAGGGATATGAGGCCTGTGGTATTGAGAGGAGAGGGAGATATGAGGCCTGTGGTATCTAGAGGAGAGAGGGATATGAGGCCTGTGGTATCGAGAGGAGAGGGAGATATGAGGCCTGTGGTATCTAGAGGAGAGGAGAGGGAGATATGAGGCCTGTGGTATCGAGAGGAGAGGAGAGGGAGATATGAGGCCTGTGGTATCTAGAGGAGAGAGGGATATGAGGCCTGTGGTATCGAGAGGAGAGGGAGATATGAGGCCTGTGGTATCTAGAGGAGAGGAGAGGGATATATGAGGCCTGTGGTATCTAGAGGAGAGGAGAGGGAGATATGAGGCCTGTGGTATCTAGAGGAGAGAGGGAGAGATATGAGGCCTGTGGTATCTAGAGGAGAGAGGGATATGAGGCCTGTGGTATCGAGAGGAGAGGGAGATATGAGGCCTGTGGTATCGAGAGGAGAGGAGAGGGAGATATGAGGCCTGTGGTATCTAGAGGAGAGAGGGATATGAGGCCTGTGGTATCGAGAGGAGAGGGAGATATGAGGCCTGTGGTATCTAGAGGAGAGGAGAGGGAGATATGAGGCCTGTGGTATCGAGAGGAGAGGAGAGGGAGATATGAGGCCTGTGGTATCTAGAGGAGAGAGGGATATGAGGCCTGTGGTATCGAGAGGAGAGGGAGATATGAGGCCTGTGGTATCTAGAGGAGAGGGATATATGAGGCCTGTGGTATCTAGAGGAGAGGAGAGGGAGATATGAGGCCTGTGGTATCTAGAGGAGAGAGGGAGAGATATGAGGCCTGTGGTATCTAGAGGAGAGGGGGATATGAGGCCTGTGGTATCAAGAGGAGAGGGAGATATGAGGCCTGTGGTATCTAGAGGAGAGAGGGATATGAGGCCTGTGGTATCGAGAGGAGAGGGAGATATGAGGCCTGTGGTATCGAGAGGAGAGGGATATGAGGCCTGTGGTATCTAGAAGAGAGGAGAGGGAGATATGAGGCCTGTGGTATCTAGAGGAGAGGAGAGTGAGATATGAGGCCTGTGGTATCGAGAGGAGAGGGATATGAGGCCTGTAATATCGAGAGGAGAGGGATATGAGGCCTGTGGTATCGAGAGGAGAGTGAGATCTGAGGCCTGTGGTATCTAGAGGAGAGGAGAGGGAGATATGAGGCCTGTGGTATCGAGAGGAGAGGAGAGGGAGATATGAGGCCTGTGGTATCTAGAGGAGAGAGGGATATGAGGCCTGTGGTATCGAGAGGAGAGGGAGATATGAGGCCTGTGGTATCTAGAGGAGAGGAGAGGGATATATGAGGCCTGTGGTATCTAGAGGAGAGGAGAGGGAGATATGAGGCCTGTGGTATCTAGAGGAGAGAGGGAGAGATATGAGGCCTGTGGTATCTAGAGGAGAGAGGGATATGAGGCCTGTGGTATCTAGAGGAGAGGGAGATATGAGGCCTGTGGTATCTAGAGGAGAGAGGGATAGGAGGCCTGTGGTATCGAGAGGAGAGGGAGATATGAGGCCTGTGGTATCTAGAGGAGAGAGGGATATGAGGCCTGTGGTATCGAGAGGAGAGGGAGATATGAGGCCTGTGGTATCTAGAGGAGAGAGGGATATGAGGCCTGTGGTATCGAGAGGAGAGGGATATGAGGCCTGTGGTATCGAGAGGAGAGGGAGATATGAGGCCTGTGGTATCTAGAGGAGAGGAGAGGAGAGTGAGATATGAGGCCTGTGGTATCGAGAGGAGAGGGAGATATGAGGCCTGTGGTATCGATAGGAGAGGGATATGAGGCCTGTTGTATCTAGAGGAGAGAAGGATATGAGGCCTGTGGTATCGAGAGGAGAGGGAGATATGAGGCCTGTGGTATCTAGAGGAGAGAGGGAGAGAGATGAGGCCTGTGGTATCTAGAGTAGAGAGGGAGAGAGATGAGGCCTGTGGTATCTAGAGAGGAGGAAGTCGTTTGGAGAAAGAGGAACTAGTTCTCTTGGAAGAGCTCAGGGGTCATTGGATGAATAATGGGAGTCTCTAGCTACAGTACTCTGTTGTAGATGTGACTGTACTGTAGCTAGCTAGCTGCTGCCAGATCTGTGCACTTCTAGATGTGACTTTACTGTAGCTAGCTAGCTGCTGCCAGACCAGAGCTCTTGTAGATGTGACTGTACTGTAGCTAGCTAGCTAGCTGCTGTCAGACCAGAGCTCTTGTAGATGTGACTGTACTGTAGCTAGCTAGCTGCTGTCAGACCAGAGCTCTTCTAGATGTGACTGTACTGTAGCTAGCTAGCTGCTGTCAGACCAGAGCTCTTGTAGATGTGACTGTACTGTAGCTAGCTAGCTGCTGTCAGACCAGAGCTCTTCTAGATGTGACTGTACTGTAGCTAGCTAGCTGCTGTCAGACCAGAGCTCTTCTAGATGTGACTGTACTGTAGCTAGCTAGCTGCTGCCAGACCAGAGCTCTTCTAGATGTGACTGTACTGTAGCTAGCTAGCTGCTGTCAGACCAGAGCTCTTGTAGATGTGACTGTACTGTAGCTAGCTAGCTGCTGTCAGACCAGAGCTCTTCTAGATGTGACTGTACTGTAGCTAGCTAGCTGCTGTCAGACCAGAGCTCTTGTAGATGTGACTGTACTGTAGCTAGCTAGCTGCTGTCAGACCAGAGCTCTTGTAGATGTGACTGTACTGTAGCTAGCTAGCTGCTGTCAGACCAGAGCTCTTGTAGATGTGACTGTACTGTAGCTAGCTAGCTGCTGCCAGATCTGTGCTCTTCTAGATGTGACTGTACTGTAGCTAGCTAGCTGCTGTCAGACCAGAGCTCTTCTAGATGTGATTGTACTGTAGCTAGCTAGCTGCTGCCAAACCAGAGCTCTTCTAGATGTGACTGTACTGTAGCTAGCTAGCTGCTGTCAGACCAGAGCTCTTGTAGATGTGACTGTACTGTAGCTAGCTAGCTGCTGTCAGACCAGAGCTCTTGTAGATGTGACTGTACTGTAGCTAGCTAGCTGCTGTCAGACCAGAGCTCTTGTAGATGTGACTGTACTGTAGCTAGCTAGCTGCTGCCAGATCTCTGCTCTTCTAGATGTGACTGTACTGTAGCTAGCTAGCTGCTGTCAGACCAGAGCTCTTGTAGATGTGACTGTACTGTAGCTAGCTAGCTGCTGTCAGACCAGAGCTCTTCTAGATGTGATTGTACTGTAGCTAGCTAGCTGCTGTCAGACCAGAGCTCTTTTAGATGTGACTGTACTGTAGCTAGCTAGCTAGCTAGCTAGCTGCTGTCAGACCAGAGCTCTTCTAGATGTGACTGTACTGTAGCTAGCTAGCTGCTGTCAGACCAGAGCTCTGTTGTATCTTTGTGGATGGGGATTTTCTACCACCTGCCAACTCAAGATATGATGTGCCTATGCTGTACTCTATACTAGCCACAAACGGTGTGCTTACACAACCTGTAAGGGTTATGAATTATTATTGTACAGTTCACTACTGATACGTACATGTTTGGATAAGTACAAACTCTGTTTAAGTGAATTACGTAATTTCAACCAGTTTCGATCAGTTATGTCATGATGAAGTTATTCATCTAAGTATGCTCTTTCCTCTGCTGTGTTTCCTCAGGTTTTCCCCCCATCATCTGTCCCAGCCATGAAGCAGCAGAGTGGACTGTAGACCCACTCTGAGCCCAGAGAACAGCAGAACTCGCTCCCACACTAAGGTAATGATGCATGTGGTCGTTTACCTCAAGCCACCTACTGTACAGGGGCCATTCCACCTCAGCATGACCCAAAAAGATTTTTGCTATTCCAGATTGTTCTGGCAATTCTCACATCAAAGCTTCATTGGAAGGAATTATGTTTAACGTGGTTTTTACATTTGTATAACAAACCATTTTTTAGTGGCCATTTTTTAGGCCCTTTTTAGACCTATACATGTCTATGAAATGTGAACCGTACATGATACAGACAACATTTTGGTGTCATTGTGATTGATTCGTTGATTCATTTTTGTACTATTCAGTCCTTTCTTTCTCTCGCTCTCATTCCCTCCCACCATCCATCCATCCATTATCTAAATCCTACTGTCCATATTGCATGGAAGCAGGCGACTGTGGTAAATGAATCTGCCCTGTAAGTGTCGCACACATTGCACCGGATGTGGATCTTCGGTTCGTTCAGCACACTGTTGACATCTGACTGCCAACATTTTCGTGCATCAGTTCGTACTCGGTTCGCAAGTACTCTCTGCAGGCAAACACTACTGGTGTGTGGATCCCTAATGGTTGGTGTGTTGGAGCCCTAATGGTTGGTGAGTTGGAGCCCTAATGGTTGGTGTGTTGGAGCCCTAATGGTTGGTGAGTTGGAGCCCTAATGGTTGGTGTGTTGGAGCCCTAATGGTTGGTGTGTGGATCCCTAATGGTTGGTGTGTTGGAGCCCTAATGGTTGGTGAGTTGGAGCCCTAATGGTTGGTGTGTTGGAGCCCTAATGGTTGGTGTGTTGGAGCCCTAATGGTTGGTGTGTTGGAGCCCTAATGGTTGGTGTGTTGGAGCCCTAATGGTTGGTGTGTTGGAGCCCTAATGGTTGGTGTGTTGGAGCCCTAATGGTTGGTGTGTTGGAGCCCTAATGGTTGGTGAGTTGGAGCCCTAATGGTTCGTGTGTTGGAGCCCTAATGGTTGCTCCTCTCTTACTGCTCTACTTACTCAAGCCGGCGTGATGATGCTGCTGCTGACTTCGTAAAGCAATCGCTCATAATTAAACTCCTCTCTGGGAGAAGGGAAGCACACTCACACACACACACAGAACGCCAGAAGCAAAGCTGGCTGCTGAGTCACACAGCAGATCAGAGAGTTGGGGAGCCCATAGCCAAGGCAGCGTGCTGGGGGGTCCTGGGGAGGGAGGGAGGTGGGGGTACAATATTTTTTATAATTTTCCCCCTCATATGCATGCTCCTATGTCCTATATTTCATGTGTTCATTACAATTGAAT
Source organism: Coregonus lavaretus (assembly GCF_964263955.1). Taxonomy (NCBI): domain Eukaryota; kingdom Metazoa; phylum Chordata; class Actinopteri; order Salmoniformes; family Salmonidae; genus Coregonus; species Coregonus lavaretus. Next base: position 41,564,172 of record NC_140004.1, on the reverse strand, counting down.
AAACACAATGCACCCATTCACATCCACATGAGATTGAATGACCTAAGCCCTGTGTTAAAGTGTGTTATTAATACTTTAAAGTACACGTATACTCCAGGGGTGATGTGGGGTGATGCGTTATTACTGCACCCAGGCTGTCCGTCTTGATTAGTAAGGCTTTACTGAAGTGCAGTGGTTCTATGGGAATGAATACCACAGTAGAATACCAAAAGCCCTAATCCTACTCTGTAATATCATGCTAGTAATATAAAATGAAAGGATCATTATGTAATTATCCCTCTCCCTCTCCCTCCCAACGTCCATACGTTATCTCAATGCACAATTTGCCTGATTTGTCTTTTTAAATGTATTATTAGTTAGGGTTGGGTGATGTCAACTGTTGGCCTATTGTGACTATATACCCATAAAACATTGATATACTATATTGGCTCCTCTGCTAAAACTAATACGAATAGAATAGAACGGGACGAGTCATGACAAAAGATAATGTTATTGAAAGCATGGGCAGAGGCTAAATGCAGGCAATGGCAAATATTTTCTAATATTATTTTCCGGTGGAGGAGCAGCACGGGTTTGTGTCCGTCTGTCTATGTGGCGCACGTGATGGAGCAGTGACTGTCTGATGAACTGGCTGTCTTACTGTAGTGAGCTAGGTTATAGGACTACGTCACGATGGAGCAGTGACTGTCTGATGAACTGGCTGTCTTACTGTAGTGAGCTAGGATATAGGACTACGTCACGATGGAGCAGTGACTGATGAACTGGCTGTCTTACTGTAGTGAGCTAGGTTATAGGACTACATCACGATGGAGCAGTGACTGTCTGATGAACTGGCTGTCTTACTGTAGTGAGCTAGGATATAGGACTACGTCACGATGGAGCAGTGACTGATGAACTGGCTGTCTTACTGTAGTGAGCTAGGTTATAGGACTACATCACGATGGAGCAGTGACTGTCTGATGAACTGGCTGTCTTACTGTAGTGAGCTAGGATATAGGACTACATCACGATGGAGCAGTGACTGATGAACTGGCTGTCTTACTGTAGTGAGCTAGGTTATAGGACTACATCACGATGGAGCAGTGACTGTCTGATGAACTGGCTGTCTTACTGTAGTGAGCTAGGTTATAGGACTACGTCACGATGGAGCAGTGACTGATGAACTGGCTGTCTTACTGTAGTGAGCTAGGTTATAGGACTACATCACGATGGAGCAGTGACTGTCTGATGAACTGGCTGTCTTACTGTAGTGAGCTAGGTTATAGGACTACGTCACGATGGAGCAGTGACTGTCTGATGAACTGGCTGTCTTACTGTAGTGAGCTAGGTTATAGGACTACATCACGATGGAGCAGTGACTGTCTGATGAACTGGCTGTCTTACTGTAGTGAGCTAGGTTATAGGACTACGTCACGATGGAGCAGTGACTGTCTGATGAACTGGCTGTCTTACTGTAGTGAGCTAGGTTATAGGACTACGTCACGATGGAGCAGTGACTGTCTGATGAACTGGCTGTCTTACTGTAGTGAGCTAGGTTATAGGACTACGTCACGATGGAGCAGTGACTGTCTGATGAACTGGCTGTCTTACTGTAGTGAGCTAGGTTATAGGACTACGTCACGATGGAGCAGTGACTGTCTGATGAACTGGCTGTCTTACTGTAGTGAGCTAGGTTATAGGACTACATCACGATGGAGCAGTGACTGTCTGATGAACTGGCTGTCTTACTGTAGTGAGCTAGGTTATAGGACTACGTCACGATGGAGCAGTGACTGTCTGATGAACTGGCTGTCTTACTGTAGTGAGCTAGGTTATAGGACTACATCACGATGGAGCAGTGACTGTCTGATGAACTGGCTGTCTTACTGTAGTGAGCTAGGTTATAGGACTACGTCACGATGGAGCAGTGACTGTCTGATGAACTGGCTGTCTTACTGTAGTGAGCTAGGTTATAGGACTACGTCACGATGGAGCAGTGACTGTCTGATGAACTGGCTGTCTTACTGTAGTGAGCTAGGTTATAGGACTACGTCACGATGGAGCAGTGACTGTCTGATGAACTGGCTGTCTTACTGTAGTGAGCTAGGTTATAGGACTACGTCACGATGGAGCAGTGACTGTCTGATGAACTGGCTGTCTTACTGTAGTGAGCTAGGTTATAGGACTACATCACGATGGAGCAGTGACTGTCTGATGAACTGGCTGTCTTACTGTAGTGAGCTAGGTTATAGGACTACGTCACGATGGAGCAGTGACTGTCTGATGAACTGGCTGTCTTACTGTAGTGAGCTAGGATATAGGACTACATCATGGGCTGGATAGAATCGGTCTACTATCTTCACAACTGGATAATAATGTATCCGAATGGAGAGACAAGGGAATATAGGCAATGTATTTTTAAACAGCCAGACACAACATAGTTAAGGAGTGTCCGTTATTATTTGTTTTAACTGTATTTCTTTGGGAATATGACTGAAGCTCATGCATCCTAATGCCCTTGCGTCCGACAGAGCGAGAGAAACACTGTTTTCTGACTTGACATTTTGCGCTGGAATTGCTATCCTCCCCTGTTATTGTAATGGTGAGAGGTTAGCATGTCTTAGAGGTATGATATTTGTGTGTCTAACTTTTTCACTATTCATTCAGGACTATCCGTAACCATGGTAGCATCTACATTAATGTAGAAGTGTTCATTTCTTACAAAATTTGAATTTTTTTCTTCCACTTTGACATCGAATAGTTTGTGTAGATTGTTGACAAATAAATTACAATTAAATCAATTTTAATCCCACTTTTGTAACACAACAGAATGTGGAAAAAGTAAAAGGGTGTGAATACTTTCTGAAGGCACTGTCCACCCAATCTATCAACATCTATCTCACTGTACCAGGTGGCTCTCAGGGGAGTAGAGCTCTCATGCTGTTTCAGTCTGAAGTGTGTGTGCGCGTGCATACTGTCTTTATAGAGGGCGCTAGTGGATGGCTCTCATGCTGGACTGACGCAGAAGGTCAGGGGTTCATTGACCCGTGTGCTCCGTGTCCGGATCCAGATTTCTAAATAATGTCACGGGTCTGGGTCGGATCTGATATGATTGTCACAGGTCTTGGGTATGTGTAATTTTAACTGACTTGTCGGGAAAGGGCCCATACAGATCCGACAGCTGCCGTAGAGAGAGAATGAGAGGTTATCATTTATTCAGCTGCTCTTGCTTTTAACGAGAGTGGAGCGTTTTAGCTTGTTGTTGTTGGCCAATCATAAGTCATCAAAGCGCCAATAGGCTACAATTATGGAGCCTCTGTGTGGGGCAAAAGTTAGGAGATATCTAATCAATGGAAGATGGCATTAAAATGACGGCATTAAAAGTTAAAGGAGAAGGATAGGCAACAACGACCAAGTGCCAACAGGTAGGCTGCTACTTAATATTATGAATGGAGTTGTTGTTGGTTGTAACTAACTGTGTAGGATAAGAAAGCGCATGCGGACTCGATCAGCCTAGCTAGCTAGCTTAACTAACGTCTCCCAGTTTGATGCAGTCAAGACAGGTACCGGGTAATCATATTGGATGATAATTAGCCTAGCTAGCTAGCTTAACTAACGTCTCCCGGTTTGATGCAGTCAAGACAGGTACTGGGTAATCATATTGGATGATAAATAACCTAGCTATAGCAGCTAATGGTCTACTATAGCGAGAGTCGGCTTGTTGGTTGGGAGCGGTCTCTCCCTCAAAGACTCAATCATGGACGCTCTTAATGACAGTTGTGGCTGCTTCGCGTGATGAATTGTTGTCTCTACCTTCTTGCCCTTTGTGCTGTTGGCTGTGCCCAATAATGTTTGTACCATGTTTTGTGCTGCTACCATGTTGTGCTGCTGCCATGTTGTGTTGCTAGCATGCTGTTGTCATGTGGTGTTGCTACCATGCTGTGTTGTTGTCTTAGGTCTCTCTTTATGTAGTGTTGTGGTGTCTCTAATGTCGTGATGTGTGTTTTGTCCTATTTATTTATTTATTTTATCCCAGCCCCCCTCCCCGCAGGAGGCCTTTTGCCTTTTGGTAGGCTGTCATTGTAAATAAGAATTCGCACTTAACTGACTAGCCTAGTTAAATAACGTTTTTACATTTTTTTTATTCTTGCTCCCCGTGTCACTCGCTCACAGTACGGCCCCACCCCCGCCTGCTAGAGCAGCACCAATCTCTCCGTTATCTCTCTCTTTATCAGCTCCGGTTAATGAAGTAGCTTTAAAAAAGGCTTTTCTGCTGCTTCCCTCGCTCTGATCGGACTGGGTCTGGATCTGACCAGGTCTATATGGAACGGGTCTAGTTGTCCTCTGGTCCGTTCGGAACGGATCTCCATTTAAAATTTTTATTTATGCATATCGGGTCCGAGTGGGAAAGCCCCAGGTCCATTTTGGACCCATGAAGACCTCTAGTGAGCCTGTGTCAGAGCAGAGCTGTGGAATATAATATTCAGCAGCTTGATGGTCTTCTTTCATAGCAACACGTTTGAAGATGAATTAGTAATGGCAGTGCAGTGGCCTCAGGGAGCCCACAGCGTGAGAAACCACCGTATGGGTGGATGAAATGTGTGTATTTGGGCAAGAGGATATGTGAAGGCATGTCTGTTTATGAATATTCTTGATGGGAGTGTGTGTGTGTGTGTGTGTGTGTGTGTGTGTGTGTGTGTGCACTCACGCAAATGCTAGATCCTCATCACTCTACTGTACTCCCCCTCTCTCTCACTCTATATACGCACACACGTCTACACACACACACACACACGTCTACACACACACACACACACGTATGCCCACGCACACATACGCGCACCCCTACACATGCATGCCCACAGGCACGTACTCATATGCACCCACTCATTCGCACGGACACACACACACACACTCTCGCGCCCACACACACCCTCATGCACTCCTACACACACGGGAGCACACATGCTTCGATTTACACACACACACCCACGCACTAACTCCCTAATCTGTCGAAGCCGCTTCCCTAATCACCTTCCTCAGCACAATGTCATTCATAGATAGATCTGTAATTATTTCCCAATGCGCGTACACACACACACACACACACACACACACACACACACACACACACACACACACACAAATGGTGTAAGCGGGTAGTGAGGACCAACAGCACAGTTACAACTTGTTGTTGCCTCGTTGCATCATATCACACATTCCTACCGAGGGGGAGGGGAGAGAGAGAGAGAGAGGGGGAGGAGAGAGGAAGAGGAGAGCAGGAATAGAGGAAAGAGAGAGATGGAAGCAAAGGGCCCCTAGAGATGTGAGATGTGACCTCGTCATTTGCTCCATTTTTATCTCCGACCCTCTTCTCTCTATCCTTCTATCTTTGAAAGCTCTAAAATCACTGTCAGGTTAAAGCTCTAAAACCACTGTCAGGTTAAAGCTCTACCACCACGTGGGTTAAAGCTCTACCACCACGTGGGTTAAAGCTCTACCACCACGTGGGTTAAAGAATTGATGCCCTCTCTTTCCTCTCTATTCTCTTTCTCCATCTCTTTCTCTGTTCTCTCTTTCTCCATCTCTCTCTCACTCCCCTCTCTTCTCTCTCTCACTTCTCTCTCTCTCTCTCCTTTTATCTAGTGGAAGCTGTGTATCCAGATTGAGCGAGGCGGGGGGGGGGGGGGGGGGTTCATTTTAAGCTCTTACTGGAGAGTTTTGAGCTCAACAGGAGGAGAGGGGAGACAGACAGGAGGAGAGGGGAGACAGACAGGAGGAGAGGGGAGACAGACAGGAGGAGAGGGGAGACAGACAGGAGGAGAGGGGAGACAGACAGGAGGAGAGGGGAGACAGACAGGAGGAGAGGGGAGACAGACAGGAGGAGAGGGGAGACAGACAGGAGGAGAGGGGAGACAGACAGGAGGAGAGGGGAGACAGACAGGAGGAGAGGGGAGACAGACAGGATGATGCAATGAAGAGAGGGAGAGAGACACACACACTTGAAATGCTTTATTTGGATTTGGAGTAAAGCCTATAATCATGGAAACAAAAACATGGTTTACTCCTATACGCACGCACGCACACACACTGTGTTTTCCCTGTTGGCATGTCGGAAGGGCCAATGAAGGCTTGTAGGGTGTTTGAATGCATGGAGTGTATCTATAGCTAAAGGGTGTATTTATTGTTCTATGTAAGTTCCTATGTAAGGTCTATACCTTTTCCCCAGTCCAGCCAGAGACATGGCATCTATTGCATTCGGAACACATGGAAAAAATCTTGACTCTGAACTGTGATAATTTGGCAGTAGTTCACCCATTTACCAACATCAGTGGTGGAACTAATCAATGTTTTTTTTTTAATGTTTCAACCCATGTTTATCACGGGTATTACGTAGCAATAATAATGTATGTGAGAACTGAACTTTAGTTAAACACAATGACGTAATACCAAGAATACAGCACAATGTACAGTATTGTAGCTTACACATTAGAACCTTTTGTAACCAGGCTGTCATCCATTATGTATAGGTTTTTCACAGCGTTTCCTATCAAATTGTCACACTGTCGTTAGAGGTGTGGTAACAGGCTCAGAGAAGGTGCTGCTCAGGAGAAACACCTCCTTCTTTACCACACTACAGTTAGCCTGAGAACATAATGAACTGTGTATGTAATTGTAGAAGTAGAGCTAGATAAGCGGTCAGGCAGGAAGCCAAGCCTTCATTTACAACACGGAACACAGAACACGCCATTGTTCGAAAGGTTCTACATAATCCGGGTCATTCCATGCCATTCATGTGGAAAAAGGAACAAATATGGCCATGCCTTTTGGAACAAAGAGTTGTCCTATGTAGTTGATTGTTTGATATGTTGTTGTATCTGAAAACAATGAATACCTCTAAGATGAAGCGCTTGAGAATGATGATGATGTTTAGTGTCTGTTACTGTCTCTGCCTGTGTACCCTCGCTGTGTGTGTGTGTTTGTCTGCCCGTGTGTGTAGGGTTGGGCGGTATCCAGATTGTCATACCGCCATACTGTTTCTGTACCATGCCGAGGTATATGGTATTACCGGAAGTGCACACAAAGGGCGTTATTTATATTGAACAAAAATATCAACTCAACAATTACAGTTCATAGAAGGAAATTAGTCAATTAGAAATACATTCATTAGGCCCTAATCTATGGATTTCACCTGACTGGGAGTACAGATATGCATCTATTGATCACAGATACACTATATATACAATAGTATGTGGACACCCCTTTAAAAATGTGTGGATTTGGCTATTTCAGCCACACCCATTGCTGACAGGTGTATAAAATCGAGCACACAGCCATGCAATCTCCATAGACAAACATTGGCAGTAAAATGGCCTTACTGAAGAGCTCAGTGACTTTCAACATGGCACCGTCATAGGATGCCACCTTTTCAACAAGTCAGTTTGTCAAATTTCTGCCCTGCTAGAGCTGCCCCGTCAACTGTAAGTGCTGTTATTGTGAAGTGGAAACGTCTAGGAGCAACAACGACTCAGCCGCGAGGTGGTAGGCCACACAAGATCACAGAACGGGACTGCCGAGTGTTGAAGCGCGTAGCACGTAAAAGTCGTCTGTTCTCGGTTGCAACACTCACTACCGAGTTCCAAACTGCCTCTGGAAGCAACGTCAGCACAAGAACGGTTCGTCGTAAGCTTCATGAAATGGGATTGGAAATGGCCGAGCAGCCGCACACAAGCCTAAGATTACCATGCGCAATGCCAAGAGTCTGCTGGGGTGGTGTAAAGCTCGCCGCCATTAGACTCTGGAGCAGTGGAAACGCGTTCTCTGGAGTGATTAATCACGCTTCACCGTCTGGCAGTCCGACGGACTAATCTGGGTTTGGCGGATGCCAGGAGAACGCTACATGCCCCAATGCATAGTGCCAACTTTAAAGTTTGGTGGAGGATGAATAATGGTCTGGGGCTGTTTTTCATGGTTCAGGCCCCTTAGTTCCAGTGAAGGGAAATCTTAACGCTGCAGCATACAATGACATTCTAGACGATTCTGTGCTTCCAACTTTGTGGCAACAGTTTGGGGAAGGCCCTTTCCTGTTTCAGCATGACAATGTCCCTGTGCACAAAGCGAGGTCCATACAGAAATGGTTTGTTGATCGGTGTGGAAGAACTTGACTGGCGTGCACAGAGCCCTGACCTCAACCCCATCGAACACCTTTGGGATGAATTGGAACGCATGCCAGGCCTAATCGCCCAACATCAGTGCCCAACCTCACTAATGCTCTTGTGGCTGAATGGAAGCAAGTCCCAGCAGCAATGTTCCAACATCTAGTGGAAGGCCTTCCCAGAAGAGTGGATGCTGTTATTATAGCAAAAGGGGGACCAACTCCATATGAATGATTTTGGAATGAGATGTTCGACGAGCAGGTGTCCACATACTTTTGGTCATGTAGTGTACCTTTAAAAAAAAAAGGAGGGGTGTGGATCAGAAAACCAGTCGGTATCTGGTATGACCACCATTTGCCTCATGCAGCGCGACACATCTCCTTCGCCTAGAATTGATCAAGCTGTTGATTGTGGCCTTTGGAATATTGTCCCACTCCTCTTCAATGGCTGTGCGAAGTTGCTGGATATTGGCGGGAACTGGAACACGCTGTCGTACACATCCCAAACATGCTCAATGGGTGACATGTCTGGTGAGTATGCAGGCCATGGAAGAACTGGTGACATATTCAGCTTCCAGGAATTGTGTGCAAATTGCTGCGACATGGGGGCCGTGCATTATCATGCTGAAACATGAGGTGATGGCGGCGGATGAATGATACGGCAATGGGCCTCAAGATCTCATCACGGTATATCTGTGCATTCAAATTGCCATCGATAAAATGCAATTGTATTCGTTGTCCGTAGCTTATGCCTGCCCATACCATAACGGCACCGCCACCATGTGGAATTCTGTTCACAATGTTGACATCAGCAAACCGCTCGCCCACACGATGCCATGCACGTGGTCTGTTGTTGTGAGGCCGGTTGGACGTACTGCCAAATTCTCTAAAACGACGTTGGAGGTGGCTTACGGTAGAGAAATTAACATTCAATTATCTGGCAACCGCTCTGGTGGACATTCCTACAGTCAGCATGCCAATTGCATGCTCCCTCAACTTGAGAAATCTCTGTCATCGTGTTTTGACAAAACTGCAAATTTTAGTCGCCTTTTATTGTCCCCAGCATAAGGTGCACCTGTGGAATGATACATGCTGTTCAATCAGCTTCTTGATATGCCACACTTGTCAGGTGGATGTATTATCTTGGCAAGCAGAAATGCTCGCTAACAGGTCTGAAAAAAAATGTGTGCACAACATTTTTGAGAAAAAAGCTTTTTGTGCGTGTGGAAAAATTCTGGGATCTTTTATTTCAGTTCATGAAACATTGGAACAACACTTTACATGTTTTTTTGTGTTTTTTTTGCAATTTAGGCTAACAGGAATCTTGATCCAGAAGGGGATTAAATGTCTCTGCTGTAACCAAGAAGCTTGATCTTGACATCTAGACACTTAGCTAGCAAGTTAGCAAACCAAATGCATAGCTGGAGCCTTGAACTGGATATAATTTGACACATCTTAGATTTCTTATAGTTTGTAAGCAGTGGCGTTGCACGCACTCCCTCCGCCTCAGGATAAATAATACAATATCAACAATAAAAAAATATATACTGTATATCTATATTTTTTTATTTATATGGTATTGGAAATCATATCGTCGGTATTTCGAAATACCCCGGTATACGGTATAAACAGGGTATCGCCCAAGCCTACGTGTGATCACTTGGCCCTCTCTTTTCTCTCTCTGTGTGTATGTGTCTCTCTCTAACAGGAGCATAGCCTATTTGTTACACACTTGTAGCCCTACCTGCTGCTGCTGCCTTGTGTGTCTGTGTCTGTGTGTGTATGTGTGTCCGTCTGTGTGTGTGTGTGTGTGTGTGTCCATGTGTGGAAGTGATGCACCAATGACTCACAGCGAGCGGCTGCAGCTGTCCTGTGTGTGTGTGTGTGTGTGTGTGTGTGTGTGTGAGATGTTCTGCTTGGTTGAGCAACAGGACCAGACAGTGAGCATGACCATCTCCTTCCCTTCTTCTACCCTGCCAACTGTCCACGTGACACACAAACACACATGCAGTGTGTACATCCTAGAAAGAATCCTGTTAAATGGTGATGAGTAGGATATGGTAGTACACATGGTTGTACTGATTCAAAACACTTGATCTGTGTGTTTGTGTCTGCATGTTTATCCTGTAAATGGAATCTCCATACGATACGCTTTATTGTCCATTTTAAATGGCTATTCATTTTGTGAAGCGATCATATAAATACACCAAATACACCAAAACGATACAGTATAAAACATCTCTGTGTTGTGTGTAGGCCTTACTCCCTCATAAACGTGTATGTTTGTCTTCCGTCCAGGTTGGTATGGTAAAAACGGGGCGCTTGGATGAGGAGGAGCAGCTGCAGTGAGGTGGAACACCGCGGTAACCACGGGACCGTCTAGCCCCGCCCACCCACCATGCCCTCGTCCACGCGGAAGGGAGTGCCGAAGGACCCAGAGCAGGCCGACCTCTTCTTCAAAGAAGACCCCGAGGAAGTCTTCTGTGACCTCCACGAGATCGGCCATGGCAGCTTCGGGGCTGTCTACTTTGTACGTAAACTGAGAGCCTGACTTGAGATAAAAATGCATGTCTTATACAGGTTTAAGTGTGAAACATGCATGGGTGGAACTCCAGTTATGAAGCTAGTAGTGATAAAGTAATAGTAGGGTTATATGCTTGAAAGAGTAGCATTGGCTCTACTATTACACAGAACTAGCTGGCATGGCTAGAGTGTACTCTATGCATTTTGTGGTTGAGTGCAATCCGTATTCACTAGGATGATGTTAGTCTGTGGCTATGTCAGAGTCCAGGGACAAGATCACACACTTTCTCAAGGTTGTCTGATAATAACTCTCTCTGCTGCCATTTCCGTTAAATTTCTCTGCTGCGTTTCTTAATCCGGTCGTCACTAATGACACAAAGCCTTTGATTCTAAAGCAACGCAGAGAGAGCGAGAGGACGAATCCGCCAGCACCAATCCCTCCATCCTCCTCCTCCTCCTCCTCCTCCTCCTCCCTTCCCTCTACCTCTCTCCTCCATCCTTCCCCTCATCCCTCCCTCTACCTCTCTCCTCCTCCTTCCCCTCTCCTCCATCCTTCCCCTCATCCCTCCCTCTACCTCTCTCCTCCATCCTTCCCCTCTCCTCCATCCTTCCCCTCATCCCTCCCTCTACCTCTCTCCTCCATCCTTCCCCTCATCCCTCCCTCTACCTCTCTCCTCCTCCTTCCCCTCATCCCTCCCTCTACCTCTCTCCTCCATCCTTCCCCTCATCCCTCCCTCTACCTCTCTCCTCCATCCTTCCCCTCATCCCTCCCTCAGCCTCTCTCCTCCATCCTTCCCCTCATCCCTCCCTCTACCTCTCTCCTCCATCCTTCCCCTCATCCCTCCCTCTACCTCTCTCCTCCATCCTTCCCCTCATCCCTCCCTCTACCTCTCTCCTCCATCCTTCCCCTCATCCCTCCCTCAGCCTCTCTCCTCCATCCTTCCCCTCATCCCTCCCTCTACCTCTCTCCTCCATCCTTCCCCTCATCCCTCCCTCAGCCTCTCTCCTCCATCCTTCCCCTCATCCCTCCCTCTACCTCTCTCCTCCTCCTTCCCCTCATCCCTCCCTCTACCTCTCTCCTCCATCCTTCCCCTCATCCCTCCCTCTACCTCTCTCCTCCATCCTTCCCCTCATCCCTCCCTCTACCTCTCTCCTCCTCCTTCCCCTCATCCCTCCCTCTACCTCTCTCCTCCATCCTTCCCCTCATCCCTCCCTCTACCTCTCTCCTCCTCCTTCCCCTCATCCCTCCCTCTACCTCTCTCCTCCATCCTTCCCCTCATCCCTCCCTCAGCCTCTCTCCTCCATCCTTCCCCTCATCCCTCCCTCAGCCTCTCTCCTCCATCCTTCCCCTCATCCCTCCCTCTACCTCTCTCCTCCATCCTTCCCCTCATCCCTCCCTCTACCTCTCTCCTCCATCCTTCCCCTCATCCCTCCCTCAGCCTCTCTCCTCCATCCTTCCCCTCATCCCTCCCTCAGCCTCTCTCCTCCATCCTTCCCCTCATCCCTCCCTCAGCCTCTCTCCTCCATCCTTCCCCTCATCCCTCCCTCAGCCTCTCTCCTCCATCCTCCCTCAGCCTCTCTCCTCCATCACTCCCTCAGCCTCTCTCCTCCATCCTTCCCCTCATCCCTCCCTCAGCCTCTCTCCTCCATCCTTCCCCTCATCCCTCCCTCTACCTCTCTCCTCCATCCTTCCCCTCATCCCTCCCTCTACCTCTCTCCTCCATCCTTCCCCTCATCCCTCCCTCTACCTCTCTCCTCCATCCTTCCCCTCATCCCTCCCTCAGCCTCTCTCCTCCATCCTCCCTCAGCCTCTCTCCTCCATCACTCCCTCAGCCTCTCTCCTCCATCCTTCCCCTCATCCCTCCCTCAGCCTCTCTCCTCCATCCTTCCCCTCATCCCTCCCTCTACCTCTCTCCTCCATCCTTCCCCTCATCCCTCCCTCTACCTCTCTCCTCCATCCTTCCCCTCATCCCTCCCTCAGCCTCTCTCCTCCATCCTTCCCCTCATCCCTCCCTCAGCCTCTCTCCTCCATCCTTCCCCTCATCCCTCCCTCAGCCTCTCTCCTCCATCCTTCCCCTCATCCCTCCCTCTACCTCTCTCCTCCATCCTTCCCCTCATCCCTCCCTCTACCTCTCTCCTCCATCCTTCCCCTCATCCCTCCCTCTACCTCTCTCCTCCATCCTTCCCCTCATCCCTCCCTCTACCTCTCTCCTCCTCCTTCCCCTCATCCCTCCCTCAGCCTCTCCAGATGCAAGGCTGGTGGAGAAAAGGGATAAACAGAAGTCTTTCCTCCTAAGAGGATCTATAGATAGATAGATAGATAGATAGATAGTAGGGCATGAACATTACTACTCCATAGAACCCAGTCATTTTCAGATAAGGCTACAGCACTGTCAGCCTAGCAGTCTGGCTGATATGGCTGGCTATAGAGTCCTGGTGCCTTTATTGTGCTCATTGACACTATTGTTTTGATAGGAGGGCAGGATATTTTACTGGACCTGTGTTGGCTGGTATTACTGCTCCTCGGAGTCCAGTCATCTACCAGACAAGGCTACAGAAATAGAATGACTAAAATTGACAATTTATTTTAAAGCGGCAATCTGGGATTCGGAAAACAAGGTCAGGTCAATGGCTATGTATCATCAATTTAAAAGTCCAGAAAGGCATGTACCAATCCCAGATTGCCCCCTTTTTAAGTGTTCCAGTCAATTTGCCGTAGTCTGAATATTTTCTTTCCCATTCTAGTAATTCAATTTCTATGGCTAAAGTACCACTGTGTGAGGATGAGGCCGTCGTCTGTCTGGCTGATATGGCCGGCTATGATGAAATCCTTGTGCCTTTATTGTGGTCATTGACACACTTCTCTACCCAGCTGTCTGTGATCTACATGGATAGCTAATTGGGAGTTTTAGCTAGCTTTACAGGGATTTGTCTGCCATTTTAAATAATTGGGCTGGCCACCAAACGTTTTTTTGGGTTGCCTAAATCCAAACAGTGTAAACTTAAATGACTAAAACCAGATATAAAGTATATAGAAAAGATAATGGAGCTACACTACCGGTCAAAAGTTTTAGAACACCTACTCATTTAAGGGTTTTTCTTTATTTGTACTATTTTCTACATTGTAGAATAATAGTGAATACATCAAAACTTTGAAATAACACATGGAATCATGTAGTAACCAAAAAATGTTTTAACAAATCAAAATATATTTTATATTTGAGATTCTTTAAATAGCCACCCTTTGCCTTGATGACAGCTTTGAACATTCTTGGCATTCTCTCAACCAGCTTCATGAGGTAGTCGCCTGGAATGCATTTCAATTAACAGGTGTGCCTTCTTAAAAGTTAATTTGTGAAATGTCTTTCCTTCTTAATACGTTTTAGCCAATCAGTTGTGTTTTGACAAGGTATACAGAAGATAGCCCTATTTGGTAAAAGACAAAGTCCATATTATGGCAAGAACAGTTCAAATAAGTAAAGAGAAACGACAGTCCATCATTACTTTAAGACATGAAGGTCAGTCAATCCGGAAAATGTCAAGAACTTTGAAAGTTTCTTCAAGTGCAGTTGCAAAAACCATCAAGCGCTATGATGAAACTGGCTCTCATGAAGACCGCCACAGGAATTGAAGACTCATAGTTTCCTCTGCTGCAGAGGATATTAGAGTTACCAGCCTCAGAAATTGCAGCCCAAATAAATGCTTCACAGAGTTCAAGTAACAGACACATCTCAACATCAACTGTTCAGAGGAGACTGTGTGAATCAGGCCTTCGTGGTCGAATTGCTGCAAAGAAACACATTGCGAGATATTTGGCGAAATAGACAGACATACCTATATTTCCCCTATAGGAAACACTGGGACGACCTCAGAGTTCCATGAGTAATATTTTGTTGTTGTTGACATTTTAACTATCAGCAATTGGTTCAGCCTGGGCAGGTCTCATTGCCAACAATAGCAAAGCAGGCATTCTGACGTAGAACAATGGGCTGTGAATAAAACATTCGGAAGGCGACTTGGTGCCACGGTGCTCAATAGAACTAATAGGAGCTGGCAGGGTGAAAAATGCCCTAAAATAAGGCCTGTTTTTTCGTGATTACTTCAAAACTACGGCAAGCAGCTGGGACATATGGTAACATTATGAAACTGGGCTCCACGGTGGATGCAATTAACTATTTTTTATCAGAAAAAAAGCATTAAAAATGCATTTCATATGTCCAGCCTAGTTACAGTAGCTAGCAACGTCAATCTAAAAACAGCTTAAATTATTTATTCATATTTAACATTTTATGGTAAAGAAAGTGTTCTCTTTCCAGTCTTTTCGGTCCTGTGAAACAGCAGGTAGTCACCAGGTTGTCACAGTCAAAAACACGGTCCTTGGAGAGCAATTCTGAGGTAATAATTTAATAATAATTATTATTATTTAATTAATAATTAGAACTGCCCGTGTCCTCCTTCCTTCGCTACGAGTTAAAATAGAGCCAAGCAACCAGCATAGCAACGGACGCTTTGGTTCATTAATAAAACTGTCCAAGTTAAACCAATTGCTGATAGCTAGCCAGCCAGCTACTGTAGCTGGCTAGCTGACTAGGCAGGCTGAGGTATATAAGTAACGTTACAGTAGTCCTCTGTAGCTCAATTGTAGCTCAATTGGTAGAGCATGGCGCTTGTAACGCCAGGGTAGTGGGTTCGATCCCCGGGACCACCCATACGTAAAAATTTATGCGCACATGACTGTAGGTCGCTTTGGATAAAAGCGTCTACTAAATGGCATATTGTTATTATTATTATTACGTAATCCTGTCAGAATGTTGCAAGTTCTAGCAACAGCCCTAAAAACAGAAGCTAGAACTCATCGAATCCCATTGTGCCGCAGGGGGACACTATTTGGCATGACAGGGCCTCTAAACTGTTCTCTAAAATTCAGCCGCCCCGAGGGTCAACTATATACAGGGTCAACTACAGTGCATTCGGAAAGTATTCAGACCCCTTGACCTTTTCCACATTTTGTTATGTTACAGCCGTATTCTAAAATTGATTAAATCGTTTTTTCCCCTCATCAATCTACACACAATACCCCATAATGACAAAGCAAAAATAGGTTTTTAGAATTTTTTGCAAATGTATTAAAATAAAAAACGGAAATAGACATTTACATAAGTATTCAGACCCTTTACTCAGTATTTTGTTGAAGCACGTTTGGCAGCGATTACAGCCTCAAGTCTTTTTGGGAATGACGCTACAAGCTTGGCACACCTGTATTTGGGGAGTTTCTCCCATTCTTCTCTGCAGGTCCTCTCAACCTCTGTCAGGTTGGATGGGGAGCTTGGCTGCACAGCTATTTTCAGGTTCGATCGGGTTCAAGTCCGGGCTCTGACTAGGCCACTCAAGGACATTCAGAGACTTGTCCCGAAGCCACTCCTGCGTTGTTTAGGGTAGTTGTCCTGTTGGAAGGTGAACCTTCGCCCCCAGTTTGAGGTACTGAGCACTCTGGAGCAGGTTTTCATCAAGGATCTCTCTGTACTTTGCTCTGTTCATCTTTCCCTCGATCCTGAATAGTCTCCCAGTCCCTGCTGCTGAAAAACATCCCCACAGCCTGATGCTGCCACCACCATGCGTCACCGTAGGGATGGTGCCAGGTTTCCTCCAGACATGAGGCTTGGCATTCAGTCCAAATAGTTCAATCTTGGTTTCATCAGACCAGAGAATCTTGTTTCTCATGGTCTGAGAGTCCTTTAGGTGCCTTTTGGCAAACTCAGAGCGGGCTGTCATGTGCCTTTTACTGAGGAGTGGCTTCCGCCTGGCCACTACCATAAAGGCCTGATTGGTGGAGTGCTGCAGAGATGGTTGTCCTTCTGGAAGTTTCTCCCATCTCCACAGAGGAACTCTGGAGCTCAGTCAGCGTGACCATCGGGTTCTGGGTCACCTCCCTGACCAAGGCCCTTCTCCCCCGATTGCTCAGTTTGGCCCGGAGGCCAGCTCCAGGAAGAGTCTTGGTGGTTCCAAACTTCTTCCATTTAAGAATGATGGAGGCCTCTGTGTTCTTGGGGACCTTCAATGCTGCAGAAATGTTTTGGTACCCTTCCCCAGATCTGTGCCTCGACACAATCCTGTCTCAGAGCTCTACGGACAATTCCTTCGACCTCATGGCTTGGTTTTTTGCTCTGACATGCACTGTTAACTGTGGGACCTTATATAGACAAGTGTGTTCCTTTCCAAATCATGTCCAATCAATTGAATTTACCACGGGTGGACTCCAATCAAGTTGTAGAAACATCTCAATGGAAACAGGATGCACCTGAGCTCAATTTCGAGTCTCATAGCATAAGGTCTGAATACTTATGTAAATAAGGTATTTCTGTTTATTACTTTTAATACATTTGCAAAAATTTCTTAAAACTTGTTTTCACTTTGTCATTATGGGGTATTGTGTGTAGACTGATGAGGAAAATTTATGTAATCCATTTTAGAGTAAGGCTGTAATGTAATAAAATGTGGAAAAGGGGAAGTGGTCTGAATACTATCCGAATGCACTGTATATACACGGTCAGCTATATACAGGGTCAGCTATATACAGGGACAGTGCCAGTACCAACTTTACAATGCGCAGGGATACTGGAGTAGTTGAGGTAGATGTGTACATGTAGGCAGGGATTAGGAGAAAGTGACTGGTAGCAGGAGAGACTGTAATGATGTTCTTACTGTCTGTAGATAGGCTACCAGCAGGCTAAGGACCTGTACCTAGCTACTAGCTTCCTGTTTCCTCTATGCTCATATCTCAACTCAGGGGAGTTTCCTGTGATGTTAAAATATGTACTTTCATATTTGCTCAGTAACTCCTTAAGTGGAGATGTCAATGAAGAGACACAGTTGATTATTGTTTCCTGTTTGTTCTCATTTGACCCAGAGTCATCAGTCAGTTTATTAGGTACACCCATTTAGTACCCGGTCGGACCCTCCTTTTCTTCCAGAACAGCATGAATTCTTCAAGGCATGGAAACGTTGCTCAATTGGTATCAGGGGACTTAACGTGTGCCAGGAAAACACTCCCCACACCAATACACCACCGCTACCAGCCTGTACCGTTGACACCAGGCAGGACTGGGCCATGGACTCATGCTGCTTACGCCAAATCCTGACTCTGCCATTAGCATGACGCAACAGGAACCGGTATTCGTCAGACCAGGCAATGTTTTTCCACTCCTCAATTGTCCAGTGTTGGTGATCACGTGCCCACTGGAGCTGCTTCATCTTGTGTTTAGCTGATAGGAGTAAAACCCGGTGTGGTCGTCTGGTGCAATAGCCCATGCGTGACAAGGACCGACGAGTAATGCGTTCCGAGATGCTGTTCTGCACACCACTGTTTTACTGCGCTGTTATTTGCCTGTTTGTGGACCGCCTGTTAGCTTGCACCATTCTCGCCGTTCTCCTTCGACCACTCATCATCGAGCTGTTTTCGCCCACAGGACTGCCGCTGACTGTGTGTTTTTTTTGTATGTCGCACCATTCTGGGTAAATCCTAGACACTGTTGTGTGTGAAAAGCACAGGATACTGGAACTGGCATACCTGGCACCAATGATCATACCACGCTCAAAGTCGCTTAGGTCACAGATTTTGCCCATTTTAACGTTCAATCAAACAGTAACTGAATGCCCATCTTCCTGCTTTATATAGCAAGCCACGGTCACGTAACTCACTGTCTGTAGGAGCGAATCATTTTCATTAACGGGGTACCTAATAAACTGGCCACTAAGTGTATAAAGATGTATCACTATGATTTGACCCACTTGTACCAGCTTTTAGGCTCCAACTGGATGCTAGCCAGCTGTCCATGTTTCAGATACTTATTGAATTGAATATTAAGTGCTCCTCTTGGGTTTGCAAATGAATTGACTCTGGCAAGGACTATTTACTTACTACTAGTAATTTACTAAATGTGAACTGCAGCACAGTCTGGTTAACAAATGATGGTATTTTCTTCTGGGTCTTAATACTGATGACAGCTCTATAAAAGATGGGCCCATATCCTGGATTCATACTACTGCTGTGTCTTTCTATGAGAGATGCCTGTTCTCACATTCACCCTCTCTGTCTCGCTCTGTCTCGCTCTGTCTCGCTCTGTCTCTCTATGTCTCTCTCTGTCTTTGTCGGTCTCTGTCTCTCTGTCTTTCTCTCTGTCTCTCTGTCTCTCTCTCTCCTCCTCTCCTACAGGCCAGGAACTCCTACTCCAACGAGGTGGTGGCCATCAAGAAGATGTCCTACAATGGCAAACAGACCACCGAGGTGAGAGGACAGCTCCAACACACACTAAAGTCACTCACTGACCACTATACTGGCCAAACCAACCAGCTCACACTCAAGTCACTCACTGACCGCTATACTGGCCAAACCAACCAGCTCACACTAAAGTCACTCACTGACCGCTATACTGGCCAAACCAACCAGCTCACTCTGAAGTCACTCACTGACCGCTATACTGGCCAAACCAACCAGCTCACTCTGAAGTCACTCACTGACCACTATACTGGCCAAACCAACCAGCTCACTCTGAAGTCACTCACTGACCGCTATACTGGCCAAACCAACCAGCTCACACTAAAGTCACTCACTGACCGCTATACTGGCCAAACCAACCAGCTCACTCTGAAGTCACTCACTGACCACTATACTGGCCAAACCAACCAACTCACTCTGAAGTCACTCACTGACCGCTATACTGGCCAAACCAACAAACTCACTCTGAAGTCACTGTGTGTCCACTATAACGGTCACACCTGAGGTTAAAGATTTCCTGGCCAGCACTAACTCACTCTGAAGTCACTCTGACCACAGATGGTCACATCTCATGTACTCACTTTGAACTCAAACTAGAATGGTCATACCTCAGGCCTTGAAATGGCACTAACTTACTTTGAACTCATTCCCACTCTGTCTGCTTTCAGTCACACCTCAGACCTTGAAACAGAGGTCAAACAAGTTGAGAGGACAACTAATGCTAACACTTTGAACTCTAACTCTGCCCTCTACGGCCAATAGGACGGTCACACCTCAGGACGAATCAGAGGTTCAACGTTCCATGGACAGCATTCACTCAGTCTGAGGTCCCTCCCTATGGACATTATGATGGTCACAACTCACTATCTTTGAACTCACAACATGGCCACTCGAGCAGTCACATCTCAGGCCTTGTAACAGAGGTTCAACGTTCCCTGTGATCCACAAGGCCTTGTGTTGAGGTTTATGTTGGGGTCAAGGGTTAGGTTCAAACTCCTCTCTTGTGTAAATGTAACTGACCTATCCATAAACCCACTCTCTCTCTCTCCTTCTCCTTCGCTCTCTCTCTTTCTCTCCTTCCTTCTCTCCTCAGAAATGGCAGGACATCATCAAGGAGGTCAAGTTTTTGGAACAGC
The DNA here is from genome assembly GCF_964263955.1 of Coregonus lavaretus. Lineage (NCBI taxonomy): Eukaryota > Metazoa > Chordata > Actinopteri > Salmoniformes > Salmonidae > Coregonus > Coregonus lavaretus. The sequence goes on along the minus strand of NC_140004.1, from coordinate 41,544,104 downwards.
TGCGCCACCCAAACACCATTGAGTATAAAGGCTGCTACTTAAAGGATAACACTGCCTGGGTCAGTGGACTGTGGCAGAGCTGTATCAATGTCTTGCTCTCTGTCTCTCTCTCTCATTGTCTCTCTCTCTCTCATTGTCTCTCTCTCTCTCATTGTATCTCTCTCTCTCTCTCTCTCTGTCTCTCTCATTGTCTCTGTGCACTTTCTCACTTTTTGTTATAAACTTCTGACCTCTGACCTTTCTATCTGTCTCTTCCAGCTGGTGATGGAGTACTGCCTAGGCTCCGCATCAGATTTACTAGAGGGTGAGTAGCACACACACACAGTTAATCCAAACACAACGAAAATAGCTGGATGCTTTCGGAGCATGTGCTCTATGAATCTATCCGTAATTCAACATTCATGGTTAGCGATGAGCCTTTTCTCTAAACTCTCCATGTAATATTCCAGTATGAATGTTCCTGTTCACCATCTCCCAACATTCCTCACCTTGGCCTGACTCATGCATATATATATATATAGCACTTGTGTTTGTGGCCCATCCTGGCTGTCATGGATACCGTTTTAAACAGCCATGATGGTGTGTGTGAAGTGCTTCTGAAATTTCTCCACTGTAGTTCCGCTTTGCCCTTTGACTCCTTGGCAAGGCTTCGTTCTGCTTAGCCTGGTCCCAGATCTGTTTGCACTGTCTTACCACCTCTCTATAGTCATTGAGTTAGCAAGACGGCACAAACAGATCTGGGACCAGGCTATAGTTCTGCCAGAGCTATGAGGAATGTGTTTTATAACCCTTGTCTCCCAACCCTTTACCCAATAACCAGATGCTGTTGGTTGTTGTCGTGTGTCATATCAGGAAGGGCAGATTGCTGCTACATACGTACACACTGTACCTCATATCTCTAGATAGCAATGACGATTTTCCCCTTTGGTTTATTTTTCTATCCTCTTCTCTCTTCTAGTTCATAAGAAACCGCTCCAAGAGGTTGAAATTGCTGCCATAACCCACGGTGCCTTGCTAGGACTGGCTTACCTACATTCCCGTAATATGATTCACAGGTGAGTGGTCGGTCGGGTCTACCTGTCTGTGTCCTCGTTAAAAGGTTCCTCGACAACGGATTTAAAACCAGTTTGAACTGATGCTGAGACGATAAGTGGTGTCTCTGTTTCCACTGTTAGGTAATAATGACGTCATCAGAGATAACTGTCTCAGAGCCGTTATATCTGACAATCCTTATCTCAGTTCAACGTGCATTCCAACAAGCCCTCTTGAATGTCACTTACCGGAAAATGTTATTACGTGCAGATGCCCGTATAATTTTACTATGGTCCCATAAAGACACAAATTACTCTTTTTATTACATACAAATATGATAGGCATCCATTAATATAGCAATTCCCAAGCCCTAAATTCTCTGACAATCATAGTTTCACTACAGGTTATCATGTCGCTGCTACGCTGATTAAAATGTAGGCCTGTGTTCAAAGTTGAGAAAAAATAGAAATAATAAAAATGATCCCAGACAGAATTTCATAAATGAATTGTAAGGTTTTATGCCTCCAAAAGTAGACTTAAAAAATATCCTCTCTGTTTTCTGCGCACAAGGAAATGCCTTTATTAATACGCTTGGGTTGAGTTATTCACAATGTTTCAACCACATCAGTCTTCTTCAACCTGACAGTGAGCCAAGTTTTCGCTTTCTTCCCGGAGTTCAGCTCCTGTCATGTGCTTTTTGGATATATCATAGATGAAGAAATAACAAAGAAGGAGAAGTATACTACAAACATATGGTAGCGCTTTACTCTGGGCGTCTTTATTTGTGCATTCAGAAAGCCTTCTTAATACGTCCTATCAATATCCCACCACCCTGACCATGCTGTTTGTGTTGTCCTTTCTCTCTCTCTCTCTCTCTCTCTCTCTCTCTCTCTCTCTCTCTCTCTCTCTCTCTCTCTCTCTCTCTCTCTCTCTCTCTCTCTCTCTCTCTCTCTCTCTCTCTCTCTCTCTCTCTCTCTCTCTCTCTCTCTCTCTCTCTCTCTCTCTCTCTCTCTCTCTCTCTCTCTCTCTCTCTCTCTCTCTCTCTCTCTCTCTCCAATTCAATTCAATTCAATTCAATTTAAGGGCTTTATTGGCATGGGAAACGTGTGTTAACATTGCCAAAGCAAGTGAAGTAGATAGTAAACAAAAGTGAAATAAACAATAAATATTAACAGTAAACATTACACTCAGAAGTTTCAAAAGAATAAAGACATTTCAAATGTCATATTATGTATATATACAGTGTTGTAACAATGTGCAAATAGTTAAAGTACAAATGGGAAAATAAGTAAACATAAATATGGGTTGTATTTACAATGGTGTTTGTTCTTCACTGGTTGCCCTTTTCTTGTGGCAACAGGTCACAAATCTTGCAGCTGTGATGGCACACTGTGGTTTTTCACCCAGTAGATAAGGGAGTTTATCAAAATTGGGTTTGTTTTCGAATTCTTTGTGGATCGCTGTAATCTGAGGGAAATATGTGTCTCTAATATGGTCATACATTTGGCAGGAGGTTAGGAAGTGCAGCTCAGTTTCCACCTCATTTTGTGGGCAGTGTGCACATAGCCTGTCTTCTCTTGAGAGCCAGGTCTGCCTACGGCGGCCTTTCTCAATAGCAAGGCTATGCTCACTGAGTCTGTACATAGTCAAAGCTTTCCTTAAGTTTGGGTCAGTCACAGTGGTCAGGTATTCTGCCACTGTGTACTCTCTGTTTAGGGCCAAATAGCATTCTAGTTTGCTCTGTTTTTTTGTTTGTTCTTTCCAATGTGTCAAGTAATTATCTTTTTGTTTTCTCATGATTTGGTTGGGTCTAGTTGTGTTGTTGTTGTTGTTATCCTGGGGCTGTGTGGGGTCTGTTTGTGTTTGTGAACAGAGCCCCAGGACAAGCTTACTTAGGGGACTCTTCTCCAAGTTCATCTCTCTGTAGGTGATGGCTTTGTTATGGAAGGTTTGGGAATCGCTTCCTTTTAAGTGGTTATAGAATTTAACGGCTCTTTTCTGGATTTTGATAATTAGCGGGTATTGGCCTAATTCTGCTCTGCATGCATTATTTGGTGTTTTACGTTGTACACGGAGGATGTTTTTGCAGAATTCTGCATGCAGAGTCTCAATTTGGTGTTTGTCCCATTTTGTGAATTCTTGGTTGGTGAGCGGACCCCAGACCTCAGAACCATAAAGGGCAATGGGTTCTATAACTGATTCAAGTATTTTTAGCCAGATCCTAATTGGTATGTCAAATTTTATGTTCCTTTTGATGGCATAGAAGGCCCTTCTTGCCTTGTCTCTCAGATCGTTCACAGCTTTGTGGAAGTTACCTGTGGCGCTGATGTTTAGGCCGAGGTATGTATAGTTTTTTGTGTGCTCTAGGGCAACGGTGTCTAGATGGAATTTGTATTTGTGGTCCTGGCAACTGGACCTTTTTTGGAACACCATTATTTTTGTCTTACTGAGATTTACTGTCAGGGCCCAGGTCTGACAGAATCTGTGCAGAAGATCTAGGTGCTGCTGTAGGCCCTCCTTGGTTGGTGACAGAAGCACCAGATCATCAGCAAACAGAAGACATTTGACTTCAGATTCTAGTAGGGTGAGGCCGGGTGCTGCAGACTGTTCTAGTGCCCTCGCCAATTCGTTGATATATATGTTGAAGAGGGTGGGGCTTAAACTGCATCCCTGTCTCACCCCACGGCCCTGTGGAAAGAAATGTGTGTGTTTTTTGCCAATTTTAACCGCACACTTGTTGTTTGTGTACATGGATTTTATAATGTCGTATGTTTTTCCCCCAACCACACTTTCCATCAATTTGTATAGCAGACCCTCATGCCAAATTGAGTCAAAAGCTTTTTTGAAATCAACAAAGCATGAGAAGACTTTGCCTTTGTTTTGGTTTGTTTGTTTGTCAATTAGGGTGTGCAGGGTGAATACGTGGTCTGTCGTACGGTAATTTGGTAAAAAGCCAATTTGACATTTGCTCAGTACATTGTTTTCACTGAGGAAATGAACTAGTCTGCTGTTAATGATAATGCAGAGGATTTTCCCAAGGTTGCTGTTGACGCATATCCCACGGTAGTTATTGGGGTCAAATTTGTCTCCACTTTTGTGGATTGGGGTGATCAGTCCTTGGTTCCAAATATTGGGGAAGATGCCAGAGCTAAGGATGATGTTAAAGAGTTTAAGTATAGCTAATTGAAATTTGTGGTCTGTATATTTTATCATTTCATTGAGGATACCATCAACACCACAGGACTTTTTGGGTTGGAGGGTTTGTATTTTGTCCTGTAGTTCATTCAATGTAATTGGAGAATCCAGTGGGTTCTGGTAGTCTTTAATAGTTGATTCTAAGATTTGCATTTGATCATGTATATTTCTTTGCTGTTTGTTCTCTGTTATAGGGCCAAAAAGATTGGAGAAGTGGTTTACCCATACATCTCCGTTTTGGATAGATAGCTCTTCGTGTTGTTGTTGTGTTTTCCAATTTTCCCAGAAGTGGTTAGTCTATGGATTCTTCAATTACATTGAGCTGATTTCTGACATGCTGTTCCTTCTTTTTCCGAAGTGTATTTCTGTATTGTTTTAGTGATTCATCATAGTGAAGGCGTAGGCTCAGGTTTTCTGGGTCTCTCTATGTTTTTGGTTGGATAGGTTTCTCAATTTCTTTCTTAGGTTTTTGCATTCTTCATCAAACCATTTATCACTGTTGTTACTTTTCTTTGGTTTTCTGTTAGAGATTTTTAGATTTGATAGGGAAGCTGAGAGGTCAAATATACTGTTTAGGTTTTCTACTGCCAAGTTTACACCTTCACTATTACAGTGGAACGTTTTGTCCAGGAAGTTGTCTAGAATGGATTGAATTTGTTGTTGCCTAATTGTTTTTTGGTAGGTCAACAGTACTTTCCTTCCATCTATAGCATTTCTTAATATTATTCAGTTCCTTTGGCTTTGATGCCTCATGATTGAGTATTGCTCTGTTCAAGTAGACTGTGATTTTGCTGTGGTCTGATAGGGGTGTCAGTGGGCTGACTGTGAACGCTCTGAGAGACTCTGGGTTGAGGTCAGTGATAAAGTAGTCTACAGGACTACTGCCAAGAGATGAGCTATAGGTGTACCTACCATAGGAGTCCCCTCGAAGCCTACCATTGACTATGTACATACCCAGTGTGCGACAGAGCTGCAGGAGTCGTGACCCGTTTTTGTTGGTTATGTTGTCGTAGTTGTGCCTAGGGGGGCATATGGGGGAGGGAATGCTGTCACCTCCAGGTAGGTGTTTGTCCCCCTGTGTGCTGAGGGTGTCAGGTTCTTGTCCAGTTCTGGCATTTAGGTCGCCACAGACTAGTACATGTCCCTGGGTCTGGAAATGATTGATTTCCCCCTCCAGGATGGAGAAGCTGTCTTCATTAAAGTATGGGGATTCTCTCTCTCTCTCTCTCGCCCCCCCCCAGAGATGTAAAAGCTGGAAACATCCTGCTAACGGAGCCAGGCCAGGTCAAATTGGCAGACTTCGGCTCTGCCTCTACAGCCTCTCCTGCCAACTCCTTCGTAGGAACTCCTTACTGGTCAGTACCACCACACTATCTCCTTACTGGTCAGTACCACCACCACACTAATACCTTACTGGTCAGTACCACCACACTAACACCTTACTGGTCAGTACCACCACCACACTAAGTCCTTACTGGTCAGTACCACCACCACACTAAGTCCTTACTGGTCAGTACCACCACCACACTAACTCCTTACTGGTCAGTACCACCACCACACTAACTCCTTACTGGTCAGTACCACCACACTAACACCTTACTGGTCAGTACCACCACACTAACTCCTTACTGGTCAGTACCACCACCACACTAACTCCTTACTGGTCAGTACCACCACACTAACCCCTTACTGGTCAGTACCACCACACTAACTCCATACTGGTCAGTACCACCACACTAACTCCTTACTGGTCAGTACCACCACCACACTAACTCCGTACTGGTCAGTACCACCACACTAACTCCTTACTGGTCAGTACCACCACCACACTAACTCCTTACTGGTCAGTACCACCACACTAACTCCTTACTGGTCAGTACCACCACACTAACTCCTTACTGGTCAGTACAACCACACTAACTCCTTACTGGTCAGTACCACCACACTAACACCTTACTGGTCAGTACCACCACACTAACTCCTTACTGGTCAGTACCACCACACTAACACCTTACTGGTCAGTACCACCACACTAACTCCTTACTGGTCAGTACCACCACCACACTAACTCCTTACTGGTCAGTACCACCACCACACTAACGCCATACTGGTCAGTACCACCACCACTCTAACTCCTTACTGGTCAGTACCACCACTCTAACTCCTTACTGGTCAGTACCACCACTCTAACTCCTTACTGGTCAGTACCACCACACTAACTCCTTACTGGTCAGTACCACCACACCACTAACTCCTTACTGGTCAGTACCACCACCACACCAACACCTTACTGGTCAGTACCACCACCACCACACCAACACCATACTGGTCAGTACCACCACCACACCAACACCTTACTGGTCAGTACCTAACACTACAACAGGGCTTTTCCACTCCAGTCCTGGGGCCTCCCCAGAATGCACATTCTTGCTCCAGCCCACCGCTATCACACCTGATTCAACTACTCAAGGCCTTGACGATTAGTTGATTCATTGAATTACATATTCAGCTGGAACACAATGTGGAATGTGGAATGTTGGAAGCCCCAGGACCAGATAGCTATATGTAATAATTGACAATGATTTCTTATGTTATAAAAGCCGCTGGTCATTCACATAGAAACCCTCACAGTAACGCTGGAGACAAACAAACAAACAAAACATGAGAATTCGGAGAACTCTCATAAGAAAAGTGTTGATTCTCCTGATATTCCACTCATGATCCTCAAAGCCCGCTGTGTGCTACTTGTCTCCAGCAGAACATTACTCAGACCTGATTTGCTAGCTAGGCTATCACTGCATACCAAAGGGTCTTTAAGATCTCCGGGCTCAACAGCTTATGAATTGCCATGAATTTAACAGTGGTGGTTAATTAACTTACGTGTGTGTGTGCCTCCGTGTGTGTGTGTGTGTGTGTGTGTGTGTGTTTATCCGTGTGTGTGCATTCGTGTGTGTGTGCATCCGTGTGTGTGTACCAGGATGGCCCCGGAAGTGATCCTAGCCATGGATGAGGGTCAGTACGAAGGGAAGATAGACATCTGGTCCCTGGGAATCACCTGCATAGAACTGGGTGAGTTACGATTATTTCTGTTTTACTGGGAATCACCTGCATAGAACTGGGTGAGTTACGATTATTTCTGTTTTACTGGGAATCACCTGCATAGAACTGGGTGAGTTACGATTATTTCTGTTTTACTGGGAATCACCTGCATAGAACTGGGTGAGTTACGATTATTTCTGTTTTACTGGGAATCACCTGCATAGAACTGGGTGAGTTACGATTATTTCTGTTTTACTGGGAATCACCTGCATAGAACTGGGTGAGTTACGATTATTTCTGTTTTACTGGGAATCACCTGCATAGAACTGGGTGAGTTACGATTATTTCTGTTTTACTGGGAATCACCTGCATAGAACTGGGTGAGTTACGATTATTTCAGTTTTACTGGGAATCACCTGCATAGAACTGGGTTACTTTATTAATTACTTGTACATGTGAGTCATTTAGCGGACGCTCTGAGTCAGTGCATTGGTAGGTAGTTACTCCTCTTCACTCCCTGTAGAGCATAAAGCCTGCAACTAACCCACTCAGCTTCTAGCACAGACTCTATTATGGACATCTCAGGAGGCATCATTGTTATCAGTATACTGTTTTGGCCTGCCTCAGAATGTCAAACAGACATAGCTAGACCATCTGGCGAGAGCAGTGACACTCCTGGTTGACAGTTGATTCACATTGTTGCTCAGTCCTGTTTGTCATGTGATTACTGTGGCCCTTTTATCTATTTCAGACACTGCATGTAAACATTCACTCACACTTCTATACAAACAGACAGATAATGAGAATCACTAGGTCAATAGTATCTCTTATCTTTCCTCCTGGTCAACCAGATATGAACTCCCTCCTAACTCTCTTTTCTCTCTATCCCTCTCTCTCCCCCCTCCCCCCTCCCTCTCTCCCCTCCCCCCTCCCTCTCTCTCTCCCCCTCCCCCCTCCCTCTCTCTCTCTCCCTCCCCCCTCCCTCTCTCTCTCCCTCCCCCCTCCCTCTCTCTCTCCCCCTCCCTCTCTCTCTCCCCCTCCATAGCGGAGCGGAAGCCTCCCCTGTTCAACATGAACGCTATGAGTGCCTTATATCACATTGCCCAGAACGACTCTCCCACGCTGCAGTCCAACGAGTGGTAAGTCCTCACCGTCCCTCCACTGAGCTGTGTGACCACACACACACACACACACACACACACACACACACAACCTCTCTGTGACGAGGTGTGAATGAAGGAGTCAGGCGCAGGAGGTAAAACACCGAAGTCCAGAGTTTATTCCGTTTACATAAATAAAACGCACCAAGCTTCAAAACGAAACTATCACAAGGGAAATATTCCACCTTGGCAATAACAAATGGAAGAGTAGCTCAACCGAGCTACACGCTCTCACAATGAAACAATCACTCACAAAGACAAGGGGAACAGAGGGAACACTTATACACATACTAATTAGGGGAATGAGCACCAGGTGTGTGTGATTGACAAGACAAGACATGACAAGTGGAGTGATGAGAATGGGATCGGCAGTAGCTAGTAAGCCGGTGACGACGAACGCCGAAACCTGCCCGAACAAGGAGGGGAGGCAGCCTCGGCGGAAGTCGTGACACTCTCGCAGCCCTGGAATTCCCAGTCAAAGTACATACACTACATGACCAAAAGTATGTGGATACCTGCTTGTCGAACATCCCATTCCAAAATCATGGGCATTAATATGGAGTTGGTCCCCCCTTTGCTGCTATAACAGCCTCCACTCTTATGGGAAGGCTTTCCACTAGCTGTTGGAACATTGCTGAGGGGACTTGCTCCCTTTCAGTCACAAGTGCATTAGTGAGGTCAGGCACTGATGTTGGGCGATTAGGCCTGGTTCACAGTCGGCGTTCCAATTCATCCCAAAGGTGTTTGATGGGGTTGAGGTCAGGGCTCTGTGCAGGCCTGTCAAGTTCTTCCACACCAATCTCGACAAACCATTTCTGTATGGACCTCTCTTTGTGAACGGGGGCATTGTCATGCTGAAACATGAAAGGGCCTTCCCCAAACTGTTGCCACAAAGTTGGAAGCACAGAATCATCTAGAATGTCATTGTATGCTGCAGCGTTAAGATTTCCCTTCACTGGAACTAAGGGGCCCGAAACATGAAAAACAGCCCCAGACCATTATTCCTCCTCCACCCAACTTTACAGTTGGCACTATGCATTGGGGCATGTAGCGTTCTCCTGGCATCCGCCAAACCCAGATTAGTCCGTCGGACTGCCAGATGGTGAAGCGTGATTCATCACTCCAGAGAACACGTTTCCACTGCTCCAGAGTCCAATGGCGACGAGCTTTACACCACTCCAGCCGACACTTGGCATTGCGTGTGGTGATCTATGATCTTAGGCTTGTGTGCGGCTGCTTGGCCATGGAAACCCATTTTATGAAGCTCCCGACTAACAATTATTGTGCTGATGTTGCTTCCAGAGACAGTTTGGAACTCAGTAGTGAGTGTTGCAACCGAGGACAGCAGATTTTTTTTATGCGCTACGCACTTCAGCACTCAGTGGTCCCGTTCTGTGAGCTTGTGTGGCCTACCACTTTGCGGCTGAGCCGTTGTTGCTCCTAGACGTTTCCACTTCACAATAACAGCACTTACAGTTGACCGGGGCAGCTCTAGCAAAGCAGAAATGTGACAAACTGACTTGTTGGAAAGGTGGCATCCTATGACGGTGCCACGTTGAAAGTCACTGAGCTCTTCAGTAAGGCCATTCTACTGCCAATGTTTGTCTATGGAGATTGCATGGCTGTGTGCTTGATTTAAAAAAACAGGTGTGGCTGAAATAGCCGAATCCACTAATATGACGGGGTGTCCACATACTTTTGTTTATGTAAGTGTATGTTATGTAATTACCTGAGGGGCCGAGCTGTGGCCTATTTAAAGAATCAGGCTCACGTACACAGGCTTCTACTGTAATCTACTATTCACTATACCACTCCGCAGGACGGAGAGAGACAGACAGACAGGCAGCAATCACACTACCCCCCCCCTATGTTGCTGTTGATGGTGTGATGACTGCCATAGGAGGAAGATCCAGTCAAACATTACTCTACGTGTCAACATTTACAATAGCATGACCCACCCACTATACAGTAGTATCTCACCATAAAGGTGGAAGTTTGTACTCTACTTGACCCAAATACAGAAATAGGACTTATATGGCTCTAAGGATACATTCCTTTCAACAAATACAGTTGCTTACACTACAGCTAAAACAAGTGGCAGCGTGCGTCACTCTTTACAAGGTGATTTTCCTGAAGGTGTAAGTGTTCATTACTAAACAGTGCTACTCATTGTTCTCCAGTGTAAGAGAGTCGATTGTGGGAGTTATGAAACCCAAAGCAAGCAGATTCACAAGTAGCGCACTCTCCAAGAAATTAGTGTTTGATTTTCTATTCATAATGCAAAGATTATGCACACTTTGACAAATTAACATTGAAAGAAAGCCCTATCCTTGTACTAAAGAGTGTGTGAAGCAGAGTTATGATCCTACCATAGAGGTACATTATAATAGTGTTGCATTTAATTCTGTGGGTGCACCCCTAGCCAGTGTGTTGTTGGAGGTGTTCCAAACAGGCCTCTGGCATAAACATAGTCTCTCAAAGCTGAAACTAGCGGAGACATCACCATGCATCGTTAGTCTTAAAGAAGACAGGTGACATGTTGACAAGCAATACAGGTGCTCTTAACCCTGACTCTGTGTATACTGCTGAATGTATGACACTTTGACAGATGAAGGTTGAAAGTGACAGCTATTGTCTTTATGCCCGTTTCTCCCAGAGCTAAGACTAGTACAACGTTTAGGAAACTATGTAGACTGTATGATGTACCCATGCAAAGAGTTTGAAGATGGACTTTCAATAACACTGACAAACACAGTGAATAGCTATAGAAGCACGGCTTGGCCCTTACTCTGGTTTGAAAGGTGGGAAAGATGTTGACTACTATTGCCTTTTGTGCCTGGCGTAATCATTGTTGTGTTCTGTTTTCTTCCGTCCCTCCGCTCCACCTCTCCACTCCTCTATCTTTCTACAAGGTCGGACCCCTTCCGGAGCTTTGTTGACTGCTGCCTCCTCAAAATTCCTCAGGACAGACCCTCGTCTGGGGAGCTGCTGCGAGTGAGTGCACTTCCTGTTATCTCTGACAGAGGCTGTCACCTCACTTCCTGTGTCAGTCTCTTAAAGACCATCTGGTCGTGTGCGTCCTAAATGGTACCCTATTCCCTACATAGTGCACTACTTTTGACCAGAGCCCTATAGATAGTAGTGCACTACGTAGGGAATAGGGTGCCATTTGGGACACAACCGATGACTCACTGCCTCCCACAGCTCTAGAGAAAATATGAATAAAAGATTCCACAGCGGTTATTCCACACACACAAACACACACTGGTTCGACAGGGGTTAGGGTTTTGTTGTTCAGTGTTTTTGAACGTTTATTTATTTATTTATTTATTTATTTATTTTGCTGTGCTACACCTCGTGTTAGAGGTTGATAAGGCGTCATGTGTAAGCTTGCCTGTATGTGGACTCACTCTAAACATTCTGACCAAATCCCCTTGACACCCAATGAAAGCTGTAGTCAGACTGCCCGCCCACATAGACCCCCATAGAGTTACACTACAAGTGCACAGTCACACGGTCTTTGTCATTTGTACGTCCTGATCTGCCAATCCACTGTGTTCATCTGTGTTCATTGTGTGTTTGTGTTAATTTGCGTGCTGTCAACAGATGCTTTCCTTTCAGGTTCCACTTCCACTGAGTGAGAAAATTACAGACGCACAAATATCATATCCCCCCCCCCACCAAAAAATGCTAATCTCCCCTGTTATTGTGATGGTGAGAGGTTAGCATGTCTTAGGGGTATGGTATTTGTGCGTCTGTAACTTTCTCACTCAACATTATTCACGATTCATTCAGGATTATCCGTAATCATGGAAGCATCCACATTAACGTAGAAGTGTTTAGAAACATATTATATTCTTATTTACTATAAAAGTGACTCCAAAATGACACAATACAATATTTACCATTCATTTCTATTGGGAATAAAATAATCTGAAACATAACCAAAAAAAAACAGCAAATGAATCCAACATATATGTAGAGTTGCAAGCTTTATGTAGTCATTGCGTGCTGTGATTATGGGACAAATACTAAACTTTTTACTACTTTAATACACATATACAGTGAGGGAAAAAAGTATTTGATCCCCTGCTGATTTTGTACGTTTGCACACTGACAAAGAAATGATCAGTCTATCATTTTAATGGTAGGTTTATTTGAACAGTGAGAGACAGAATAACAACAAAGAAATCCAGAAAAAAGCATGTCAAAAATGTTATAAATTGATTTGCATTTTAATGAGGGAAATACATATTTGACCCCCTCTCAATCAGAAAGATTTCTGGCTCCCAGGTGTCTTTTATACAGGTAACGAGCTGAGATTAGGAGCACACTCTTAAAGGGAGTGCTCCTAATCTCAGTTTGTTACCTGTATAAAAGACACCTGTCCACAGAAGCAATCAATCAATCAGATTCCAAACTCTCCACCATGGCCAAGACCAAAGAGCTCTCCAAGGATGTCAGGGACAAGATTGTAGACCTACACAAGGCTGGAATGGGCTACAAGACCATCGCCAAGCAGCTTGGTGAGAAGGTGACAACAGTTGGTGCGATTATTCGCAAATGGAAGAAACACAAAATAACTGTCAATCTCCCTCGGCCTGGGGCTCCATGCAAGATCTCACCTCATGGAGTTGCAATGATCATGAGAACGGTGAGGAATCAGCCCAGAACTACACAGGAGGATGTTGTCAATGATCTCAAGGCAGCTGGGACCACAGTTACCAAGAAAACATTTGGTAACACACTACGCCGTGAAGGACTGAAATCCTGCAGCACCCGCAAGGTCCCCATGCTCAAGAAATAACATATACAGGCCCGTCTGAAGTTTGCCAATGAACATCTGAATGATTCAGAGGAGAACTGGGTGAAAGTGTTGTGGTCAGATGAGACCAATATCGAGCTCTTTGGCATCAACTCAACTCGCCGTGTTTGGAGGAGGAGGAATGCTGCCTATGACCTCAAGAACACCATCCCCACCGTCAAACATGGAGGTGGAAACATTATGCTTTGGGGGTGTTTTTCTGCTAAGGGGACAGGACAACTTCACCGCATCAAAGGGACGATGGACGGGGCCATGTACCGTCAATTCTTGGGTGAGAACCTCCTTCCCTCAGCCAGGGCATTGAAAATGGGTCATGGATGGGTATTCCAGCATGACAATGACCCAAAACACACGGCCAAGGCAACAAAGGAGTGGCTCAAGAAGAAGCACATTAAGGTGCTGGAGTGGCCTAGCCAGTCTCCAGACCTTAATCCCATAGAAAATCTGTGGAGGGAGCTGAAGGTTCGAGTTGCCAAACGTCAGGCTCGAAACCTTAATGACTTGGAGAAGATCTGCAAAGAGGAGTGGGACAAAATCCCTCCTGAGATGTGTGCAAACCTGGTGGCCAACTACAAGAACCGTCTGACCTTTGTGATTGCCAACAAGGGTTTTGCCACCAAGTACTAAGTCATGTTTTGCAGAGGGGTCAAATACTTATTTCCCTCATTAAAATGCAAATCAATTTATAACATTTTTGACATGCGTTTTTCTGGATTTTTGTTTTGTTATTCTGTCTCTCACTGTTCAAATAAACCTACCATTAAAAATTATAGACTGATCATGTCTTTGTCAGTGGGCAAACGTACAAAATCAGCAGTGGATCAAATACTTTTTTCCCTCACTGTAAGTGAATTTGTCCCAATAATTTTGGTCCCCTAAAATGGGGGGACTATGTAGAAAAAGTGCTGTAATTTCTAAACGGTTCACCCGATATGAATGAAAATACCCTCAAATTAAAGCTGACAGTCTGCACCAAAGTGCTGGAGTACAGAGCCAAAACAACAAAAAATGTGACACTCTCCCAATACTTTTGGAGCTCACTGTAGATCTAAAAAGACTCTTCCCATACTCCTTCACTCCTACACCCATCCAAAACTACACTACCACACTTTGGAGAATCACAAGGTTGGGTGCATGTGTCGAAAAATATGGGAGTTACATTTTGGGGGTTGGGGGGAAGGAGGAAAAGGAAACGGTCCGACTACATTTATGGTCCCCAATATTGGGGTTTTATTTATTTTTTAATTCGGAGGGTATACTCAGAAGATTAGTTCTATCGCTCCCCCCCCCCGCCTTGTAAAAGTATTCAATTGATTTAATTGTCATTTTATGTCAACATTCTACACAAAATACTCTGTCAATGTACATTTTACATTTTAGTCATTTAGCAGATGCTCTTGTCCAGAGAGTGCATACATTTTGTTTTTGTTCTTTTTTGTTTTTTCATACTGGCCCCCTGTGGGAATCGAACCCACAACCCTAGCGTTGCAAACGCCATGCTCTACCAACTGAGCTACACGGGATCATTTAATGTTACATTCTCTACCATAAGCCGCCTCAACGTCGTTTTAGAGAAATTGGCAGTACGTCCAGCCGGCCTCACAACAGCAGACCATGTGTAACCACGCCAGCCCAGGACCTCCACATCTGGCTTCGTCACCTGCGGAATCGTCTGAGACCAGCCACCCAGACAGCTGATGAAACGGAGGAGCGTTTATGTCTGTAATAAAGCCCTTTTGTGGGGAAAAACTAATTCTGATTGGCTGGGCCTGGCTCTCCAGTGGGTGGGCCTGGCTCCCTAGTGGGTGAGCCTATGCCCTCCCATGGCTGCGGCCCGTCCCAGTCTTGTGAAATCCATAGATTAGGGCCTAATGAATTTATTTCAATTGACTGATTTCCTTATATGAACTGTAACTAAGTAAAGTCGTTGAAATTGTTGCATGTTGCGTTTATATTTTTGTTCAGTGTTGGTGTGTGTATATAAATGCACTGAGTGTACAAAACATTAGGAACACCTGCTCTTTCTTTGACATAGACTGACCAGGTGAATCCAGGTGAAAGCTATGATAATCCCTTATTGATGTCACTTGTTAAATCCACTTCAATCAGTGTAGATGAAGGGGAGGAGACAGGTTAAAGAAGGATTTTTAATCCTTGAGACAATTGAGACATGGATTGTGCATGTGTGCCATTCAGAGGGTGAATGGGCAAGACCAAAATATTTAAGTGACTTTGAAGGGGGTATGGTAGTAGGTGCCAGGCGCACCGGTTTGTGTCAAGAACTGCAACGCTGCAGGGTTTTTCACACTCAACAGTTTCCCATGTGTATCAAGAATGGTCCACCACCCAAAGGACATCCAGCCAACTTTTATTTTTTATTTTTTATTTCACCTTTATTTAACCAGGTAAGCCAGTTGAGAACAGGTTCTCATTTACAACTGCGACCTGGCCAAGATAAAGCAAAGTAGTGCAATAAAAACAACACAGAGTTACATATGGGGTAAAAAAAAAAAACATAAAGTCAGAAATACAACAGAAAATATATATACAGTGTGTGCAAATGTAGCAAGTTATGGAGGTAAGGCAATAAATAGGCTATAGTGCAGAATAATTACAATAGTATTAACACTGGAATGCTAGATGTGCAAGAGATTATGTGCAAATAGAGATACTGGGGTGCAAAAGAGCAAAATAAATAACAATATAGGGATGAGGTAGTTGGGTGGGCTAATTTCGGATGGGCTGTGTACAGGTGCAGTGATCGGTAAGGTGCTCTGACAACTGATGCTTAAAGTTATTGAGGGAGATAAGAGTCTCCAGCTTCAGAGATTTTTGCAATTCGTTCCAGTCATTGGCAGCAGAGAACTGGAAGGAATGGCGGCCAAAGGAGGTGTTGGCTTTGGGAATGACCAGTGAGATATACCTGCTGGAGCGCAGACTACGGGTGGGTGCTGCTATGGTGACCAATGAGCTAAGATAAGGCGGGGATTTGCCTAGCAGTGATTTATAGATGGCCTGGAGCCAGTGGGTTTGACGACGAACATGTAGTGAGGACCAGCCAACAAGAGCGTACAGGTCACAGTGGTGGGTAGTGTATGGGGCTTTGGAGACAAAACGGATGGCACTGTGATAGACTACATCCAATTTGCTGAGTAGAGTGTTGGAGGCTATTTTGTAAATTACATCGCCGAAGTCAAGGATCGGTAGGATAGTCAGTTTTACGAGGGCATGTTTGGCAGCATGAGTGAAGGAGGCTTTATTGCGAAATAGGAAGCCGATTCTAGATTTAACTTTGGATTGGAGATTCTTTATGTGAGTCTGGAAGTTGAGTTTACAGTCTAACCAGACACCTAGGTATTTGTAGTTGTCCACATACTCTAGGTCAGACCCGTCGAGAGTGGTGATTCTAGTCGGGTGGGCGGGTGCCAGCAGCGTTCGATTGAAAAGCATGCATTTAGTTTTACTAGTGTTTAAGAGCAGTTGGAGGCTACTGAAGGATTGTTGTATGGCATTGAAGCTCGTTTGGAGGTTTGTTAACACAGTGTCCAATGAAGGGCCAGATGTATACAAAATGGTGTCGTCTGCGTAGAGGTGGATCTGAGAGTCACCAGCAGCAAGAGCGACATCATTGATATACACGGAGAAAAGTGTCGGCCCAAGAATTGAACCCTGTGGCACCCCCATAGAGACTGCCATAGGTCCAGACAACTTGACACAACTGTGGGAACCATTAAAGTCAACATGGGCCAGCATCCCTGTGTAACGCTTTCGACACCGTGT
The DNA here is from genome assembly GCF_964263955.1 of Coregonus lavaretus. Lineage (NCBI taxonomy): Eukaryota > Metazoa > Chordata > Actinopteri > Salmoniformes > Salmonidae > Coregonus > Coregonus lavaretus. The sequence goes on along the minus strand of NC_140004.1, from coordinate 41,527,073 downwards.
AGAGTCCATGCCCCGACGAATTGAGGCTGTTCTGAGGGCAAAAGGGGGAGGGGGGGGGGTGCAACTCAATATTAGGAAGGTGTTCTTAATGTTTTGTACACTCAGTGTATATCTCTCCTTTTCCCTCTCTCTCCATCTCTTTCCCTTATTTTCTCTCTCTTATCTCCCTCTCTCCCTGCCCCCTGGTCCGTGGGAGCTCTCAATCTCTGTCACTCACTCATTCAGTCTCTGTCACTCACTCGTTCAGTCCCTCTCTCTGTCCGTTTGTTTGAAAAACTGGAAAATGTGTCATCTCTGTTTCCAGAGTATGATGTCATCAGTGTGCTGCTGAAGGAGAGAGTGCATTACACTACATTACCCCAGCCAGCCAGTATCTGTCAGATAGAAGGAAGGAAGCAGGAAGATGAACACACACACACAGGCGTTTCAGACCCCAAGTGGTTGCATACATTACATTTCCACGCCATTTAGCAAATATATTTTTCATGAGTGTGTGTGGGTGGGAGCCGGCTTGAGCCTTTTGGGGCCCTAAGCGAGAATTGGTTGGTGGGCCCCCTACCTCGCAGCAAAACATTTTAGTTGTCCGCCTCTTGACGGTGGAGAGAACTATTTAACTTTTAAAGTTCATTTCCTGCAATTCTGCTCATTTTGCAATGGGGCAGAGAGAATAAATGTGCCGTTTTTAAAGGTAACTTCCTGCATTCTACCCGTTTTGTAATGAGTTATGCCATGTCAATATGATATCTGAGTGAGAATGACTAACTGGGGGCGGGGCTACCGCTTCCCACATGTCCTCTAGTCTATAGGATGGATTCCTGGTAAACCTAGATAGGAACTCGATCTAGATGGGAACTCTATCTAGGTTGAATAACCCACAGGCGCCCTCTAGTGACAAATGGACAATAGAGATTTTTCAAATAGATATTCTTTCAGATAATCACATGTATTTATATATATCATGGAGTTATTGATATCTGAAATTTCTCGCGACCCCAACCATGTGAAAAAAAAAGTATGTATTTAACAGCCAATGTTTACTTTTTTATTTGGGGCTATTTCTGATTGTCTTAACTCACCATCACATACTTTTAATGTGGGGCTATGACAGTCAATTGCAAATTAGTCTGACATCATGTATCTTATCTCACCACCGCTAATGTCGCGTGTCGCGTTGGAGATTCTCAAAGTCGGGGGGGGGGGCGTGGTCGACAGTGCGCACCTCATCTCTGCTGTCACATCCAACCTGGATCGATATTTGGTTTTAATGCAGACGAGAGCACTGAATCCAGCTTCACACAGATATGAGCTGGCGAAGGGTACCATGAGTTTTATGGTGCTTTCAAGACAACTGGGAACTTTGAAAGATATGAGGTGAAATCATGACGTCAGTGATCTTAAGGTTGGAAAGTTGGAGCTCTAGAAAGAGGCCCAAGTTCCTGAGTTGGAATTCCGAGTTGGATGACCGTTCAAAACTATTTTTCCCAGTCAGAGCTGTTTTTTTTTTCTCTAGAGTTCCCCGTTGTCTTGAACGCACTGACGTCGGAATTCTGAGACTTCAGAGTTCACAGTTCACAGTTGTTTTGAACACGGCATGGTATTCCCGATAGGGTATTCCCTTTGAGTCATGAACTAAAACTCCTCCGTAGTGTGCCGTGAATGTATTCAGTCACATAACCGCTCGATCAGCTGTTCGATTTCACTTACCGGCATGTCAACTGAGCCAGGATCACAGTCAAACGGATTGGGAAGTAGGTCCCAAAGTGCTCTTCCAAGCGTTGGAGGTGATCAGTCATCACTCGTGTGGGACACTTACTGATGCTGTTTTCTGTTAGAAACATGCACAGCAGAGGGAAGGGGGCATGGATCTCTTTTGAAAGACTCTCTCTCCAATAATAATTATTTCCTCTGAATCCACTGATTCGGTCACTCATCTGTAGAATGTTTTGTATTTCCCCTGCATGCTTGCGTTCAGTTCGTTAGTTTACCAAATATGTCTGTTACATAGGCAAGGAGACACATTTTATTTTCATTACACAGTCAATCAATCAATCAAATGTATTTATAAAGCCTTTTTTCATCAGCAGATGTCACAAAGTGCTATACAGAAATCCAGCCTAAAACCCCAAACAGCAAGCAATGCAGATGTAGAAGCACGGTGGCTAGGAAAAACTCCCTAGAAAGGCAGGAACCTAGGAAGAAACCTAGAGAGGAACCAGGCTCTGAGGGGTGGCCAGTCCTCTTCTGGCTGTGCTGGGTGAAGATTATAAGAGTGGCCATTTAAGGCCAGATGGTTCTTCAAGATGTTCAAACGTTCATAGATGTCCAGCAGGGTCAAATGATAATCAGTGGTTGTAGAGGGTGCAACAGGTCAGTACCTCAGGAGTAAATGTCAGTTGGCTTTTCATAGTCGAGCATTCAGAGGTCGAGACAGCAGGTGCGGTAGAGAGAGAGCGGATCGAAAACAGCAGGTCCGGGACAAGGTAGCACGTCCGGTGAACAGGTCAGGGTTCCCTAGCCGCAGGCAGAACAGTTTTAAACTGGAGCAGCAGCACGACCAGGTGGACTGTGGACAGCCAAGAGTCATCAGGCCAGGTAGTCCGGAGGCATGGTCCTAGGGCTCAGGTCCTCCGGGAGGGGAGGGAGAGAGGGAGAGAATTAGAGGGAGCATACTTCAATTCACACAGGACACCAGATAAGACAGGAGAATTACACCAGATATAACAGACTGACCCTAGCCCCTCGGCACATAGACTATTGCAGCATAGATACTGGAGACTGAGACAGGGGTGGGTCAACAGTTCTTCTCTCAATGTGAAAAATCTTTCCAACACTCTCCCTCTAAACCTCCAAGCATCGGTGTGAAATAGAGCGTTGCCCACTGAAGTCAGGTCAATACCCCGGTGAGGACGACGAGCATGCAGATGAGCTTCCTTGAGATGGTTTCTGATAGTTTGTGCAGAAATTATTCGGTTGTGCAAACCCACAGTGTCATCAGCTATCCGGGTGGCTGGTCTCAGATGATCCCGCAGGTGAAGAAGCCGGATGTGGAGGTCCTGGGCTGGCGTGGTTACACGTGGTCTGCAGTTGTGAGGCCGGTTGGACGCACTGCCAAATTCTCTAAAACGACGTCGGAGGCGGCTTATGGTAGAGAAATGAACATTACATTTTCTGGCAACAGCTCTGGTGGACATTCTTATAGTCAGCATGCCAATTGCACGTTCCCTCAAAATGTTGAGACATCTCTGTGGCATTGTGTTGTGTTACAAAACTGCACTTTGTGCACCTGTATAATGATCATGCTGTTTAAGCAGCTTCTTGATATGCCAAACCTGTCAGGTGGATGGATTATCTTGGCAAATGAGAAATGCTCACAAACAAGGATGTAAGCAAATTTGTGTACAAACTTGAGAGAAAGAAGCTTTTTGTGCATGTGGAAAATTTCGGGGATCTTTTATTTCAACTCATGATATAGATATGAGTTTCTGTGCCTCTGCCTCCCCACATTGTTTTCACCATATCAATTGTGGCTGCTAATATCAAAGTCTCTGCAATAGTGTGTGGTTTCATAGCGTAGCAGGCCTAGCCATTCACGTGGGAATAATTCAAGTGCAACGGTCAAGTACCGCCTTTTCCCATGATCTAAGCGCGCTCTCTGGTTGAATTTGATCTTTTAGATTTAAATCATTTTCATTTAAATTTAAGGTTAACCACATTAAAATGATTATGAGATACAAAGACAATATTATAATATATATACTTTATATGTTTTGATATTATTATAAAAAAGAATGTCTTCAGGGTTTTGGAAATTCTCCCGCGACCCCATTTTCATATCAGGTGACCCCTAGTTTGGGAACCGCTGCTCTAACCTGTAACCTCTCTTTTCTCCCCAGCATGACTTTGTACGTCGGGAGCGCCCCCCGCGGGTCCTTATGGATCTGATCCAGAGGACCAAGGACGCGGTGAGGGAGCTGGACAACCTGCAGTACCGTAAGATGAAGAAGATCCTCTATCAGGAAAAACACATGGGGGAGAGCCTGGAGGAGGAGGAGGTGAGGATGGAAGGGGGGAGCCAGGAGGAGGAGAGGATGGGAGGGGGGAGCCAGGAGGAGGTGAGGATGGAAGGGGGGAGCCAGGAGGAGGTGAGGATGGAAGGGGGGAGCCAGGAGGAGGAGAGGATGGGAGGGGGGAGCCAGGAGGAGGTGAGGATGGAAGGGGGGAGCCAGGAGGAGGTGAGGATGGGAGTGGGGAGCCAGGAGGAGGAGAGGATGGGAGGGGGAGCCAGGAGGAGGTGAGGATGGGAGTGGGGAGCCAGGAGGAGGAGAGGATGGGAGGGGGGGAGCCAGGAGGAGGAGAGGATGGGAGGGGGGAGCCAGGAGGAGGAGAGGATAGAGGAAGGACAGAGACAGGAGGAGGAGGAGGAAGTACATCCACTATAACCACTACTATTCTTACTTTACTATGAAACATGTCAGTAGGATGTGTACACAATTGATTACATGAATAGAATAAGAAACCATGCCATTGTGTGTCCGGGTGGATAACCCTCTGGAGTCAACTGAACTCCTGTTTTGGTCTGGCACAAATGGAATGGGTGTCCCAGAGGTCAACAAAGGTTGACCTGGAGAAGACACATGTCCTCCTGTTCACCTGACTTGAACTAGGGCAAAGGAACACTGATACAGAGTCGTGAGACCCTGTCATCTAGCCCTGCGTCTCAGTTCTCCACCCATTTTTTTTTGCCCATGCTTATTAAGCTCTTTATGGACATTATATAAATAAACACATTTCCAGACATTCTGTTTTTGATTTCCCTGTGCTGGGTTTGTGTTTGTGCCACAAGCTCTGTTTTGTATGGCACACTCAAGCATGCTGATTCTGTTAGGACCGACAGACACAGACCGACAGACACAGACCGACAGACACCCACAGACCGACAGACACCCACAGACCGACAGACACCCACAGACCGACAGACACCCACAGACCGACAGACACCCACAGACCGACAGACACCCACAGACCGACAGACACCCACAGACCGACAGACACCCACAGACAGACAGACACCCACCCACAGACAGACAGACAGACACCCACAGACCGACAGACAGACACCCACAGACCGACAGACAGACACCCACAGACCGACAGACAGACACCCACAGACCGACAGACAGACACCCACAGACCGACAGACAGACACCCACAGACCGACAGACAGACAGACAGACACCGACAGACACCGACAGACACCGACAGACAGACAGACACCGACAGACAGACAGACACCGACAGACAGACAGACACCGACAGACACCGACAGACAGACAGACACAGACTCCGACAGACAGACACAGACTCCGACAGACAGACAGACAGACAGACAGACAGACAGACAGACAGACAGACAGACAGACAGACAGACACAGACAGACAGACAGACAGACACCGACAGACAGACAGACACCGACAGACAGACAGACACCGACCGACAGACAGACACCGACCGACAGACAGACACCGACAGACAGACAGACAGACACCGACAGACACCGACCGACAGACAGACACCGACCGACAGACAGACACCGACAGACAGACAGACAGACACCGACAGACAGACACCGACCGACAGACAGACACCGACCGACAGACAGACACCGACCGACAGACAGACAGACACCGACCGACAGACAGACAGACACCGACCGACAGACAGACAGACACCGACCGACAGACAGACACCGACCGACAGACAGACATACACCGACCGACAGACAGACAGACAGACACCGACCGACAGACAGACAGACACCGACAGACAGACAGACACCGACAGACAGACACCGACCGACAGACAGACACCGACCGACAGACAGACACCGACCGACAGACAGACAGACACCGACCGACAGACAGACACCGACCGACAGACAGACAGACACCGACCGACAGACAGACAGACACCGACCGACAGACAGACAGACACCGACAGACAGACAGACACCGACCGACAGACAGACAGACACCGACCGACCGACAGACAGACAGACAGACAGACAGACACCGACCGACAGACAGACAGACAGACACCGACCGACAGAGAGACACCGACCGACAGAGAGACACCGACCGACAGAGAGACACCGACCGACAGAGAGACACCGACCCACAGAGAGACACCGACCCACAGAGACACAGAGACACAGAGACAGGCACAGACTGACACACACAGACTGACACACACAGACTGACAGACTGACACACACAGACTGACAGACTGACACACACAGACTGACAGACTGACACACACAGACTGACACACACAGACTGACACACACAGACTGACACACACAGACTGACAGACTGACACACACAGACTGACACACACAGACTGACACAGACTGACACTGACAGACACTGACAGACACAGAAACACACAGAGAGACAGACAGCGAGAGACACACAGACAGCGAGAGACACACAGACAGCGAGAGACACACAGACAGCGAGAGACACACAGACAGCGAGAGACACACAGACAGCGAGAGACACACAGACAGCGAGAGACACACAGACAGCGAGAGACACACAGACAGAGAGAGCCACACAGACAGAGAGAGCCACACAGACAGAGAGAGCCACACAGACAGAGAGAGCCACACAGACAGAGAGAGCCACACAGACAGAGAGAGCCACACAGACAGAGAGAGCCACACAGACAGAGAGAGCCACACAGACAGAGAGAGCCACACAGACAGAGAGAGCCACACAGACAGAGAGAGCCACACAGACAGAGAGAGCCACACAGACAGAGAGAGCCACACAGACAGAGAGAGCCACACAGACAGAGAGAGCCACACAGACAGAGAGAGCCACACAGACAGAGAGAGCCACACAGACAGAGAGAGCCACACTGACAGAGAGAGCCACACAGACAGAGAGAGACACACAGACATACGCAGACAGAGACATACACAGACAGACACAGAGACACACAGACACACAGACAGACAGACACACAGACAGACAGACATGACTGGAGGACTGACATCGATACGGTCTGTCTGTCTGTGTGAATCAAATGGTGGTTAATAGGCTATTTAGCATGACTTTGACTATGTTGCCCTCTTGATGGCAGGACATTATTTCTGCTATATCAAGGTCACTCCAAGTTTAATGAGGCTATTTGGAAACCCATATTTACAGTTGAGGGGAGGGAAGGGGTGAGGGTTGTGTGTGTGTGTGTGCGTTTCCAACAGTGTGTGTATACTGATTTCTCTCTCTCTCTCTCTCTCTCTCCCCCCCCCCCCCCCTCCAGGACTGTGAGCAGGCCAGCTGTAAGACGAACAGCCTGGGCAGTAACCACTCCATCCCCAGCACCTCAGTCAGTACAGGAAGTCAGAGCAGCAGCGTCAACAGCATGCAGGAGGTCCTAGACGAGAGCTGCTCCGACGTGACCATGATGCACCACGACTATGACAGCAGCTTAGAGTCCTCCGCACACACCAAAAAGGTATTACTGACAGAGGGAGACATACACACACACACACCAAGATGCTACACACTGTAGCGCCTAGAAGAAAACTAGCACTATCAGTGTCCCTCCAGCAAGTCACCCACTACCCACGTCTTCAAGAATGACACCAACAAACATGAACACACACACATCAAGAAGACTCATCTAGCCCCTCAGTCTCTAGCCAGCCATCCAGCAACCACCTACACCAAACTTCAACCCACGTCCTCAAGAATGACAGCTCTCAGGGCTGTATAAAGGGTCATACACAGAAGTGAAATGTGTACACTCCAACCCGCACCCAAATAATGACACACACCAAACAGAACCAACCTCGCCGAGGTAATCATATAATCATACTATATTAACCTAAACAAACCTAACACCCTTCGAAAACACTGACGCCATGGAAACCAAAGATACAGTTGAAGTTGGAAGTTTACATACACCTTAGCCAAATACATTTAAACTCAGTTTTTTACAATTCCTGACATTTAGTCCTAGTAAAAATTCCCTGTCTTAGGTCAGTTAGGATCACCACTTTATTTTAAGAATGTAAAATGTCAGAATAATTGTAGAGAGAATGATTTATTTAAGCTTCTATTTATTTCATCACATTCCCAGTGGGTCAGAAGTTTACATACACTCAATTAGTATTTGGTAGCATTGCCTTTAAATTGTTTAACATGGGTCAAACATTTTGGGTAGCCTTCCACAAGCTTCCCACAATAAGTTTGGGTGACTTTTGGCCCATTCCTCCTGACAGAGCTGGTGTAACTGAGTCAGGTTTGTAGGCCTCCTTGCTCGCCCACGCTTTTTCAGTTCTGTCCACACATTTTCTATAGGATTGAGGTCAGGGCTTTGTGATGGCCACTCCAATACCTTGACTTTGTTGTCCTTAAGCCATTTTGCCACAACTTTGGAAGTATGCTTGGGGTCATTGTCCATTTGGAAGACACATTTGCGACCAAGCTTTAACTTCCTGACTTATGTCTTGAGATGTTGCTTCAATATATCCAAATAATTTTCCTTCCTCATGATGCCATCTATTTTGTGAAGTGCACCAGTCCCTCCTGCAGCAAAGCACCCCCACAGCATGATGCTGCCACCCCCGTGCTTCACAGTTGGGATGGTGTTCTTCGGCTTGCAAGCCTTCCCCCTTTTTCCTCCAAACATAACGATGGTCATTATGGCCAAACAGTTCTATATTTGTTTTATCAGACCAGAGGACATTTCTCCAAAAAGTACGAACTTTGTCCCCATGTGCAGTTGCAAACTGTAGTCTGGCTTTTTTATGGCGGTTTTAGAGCAGTGGCTTCTTCCTTGCTGAGCGGCCTTTCAGGTTATGTCGATATAGGATTTTTTTTATGTCAAAAACTAAAAACTAAAAAGATACCTTATTTACGTAAGTATTCAGACCATTTGCTATGAGACTCAAAATTGAGCTTAGGTGCATCCTGTTTCCATTGATCATCCTTGATGTTTCTGCAACTTGATTGGAGTCCACCTGTGGTAAATTCAATTGATTGGTTATGATTTGGAAATGCACACACCTGTCTATATAAGGTCCCACAGTTGACAGTGCATGTCAGAGCAAAAACCAAGCCATGAGGTCGAAGGAATTGTCCGTAGACCTCCGAGACAGGATTGTGTCGGCACAGATCTGGGGAAGGGTACTAAAAAATGTCTGCAGCATTGAAGGTCCCCAAGAACACAGTGGCCTCCATCATTCTTCAATGGAAGAAGTTTGGAACCACCAAGACTCTTCCAAGAGCTGGCTGCCCGGCCAAACTGAGCAATCGGGGGAGAAGGGCCTTGGTCAGGGAGGTGACCAAGAACCTGATGGTCACTCTGACAGAGCTCCCGAGTTCCTCTGTGGAGATGGTAGAACCTTCCAGAAGGACAATCATCTCTGCAGCACTCCACCAATCAGGCCTTTATGGTAGAGTGGCCAGGCGGAAGCCTCTCCTCAGTAAAAGGCACATGACAGCCCGCTTGGAGTTTGCCAAAAGGCACCTAAAGGACTCAGACCATGAGAAAAAATTATCTGGTCTGATGAAACCAAGATTGAACTCTTTGGCCTGAATGCCAAGCGTGACGTCTGGAGGAAACATGGCACCATCTCTACGGTGAAGCATGGTGGTGGCAGCATCATGCTGTGGGGATGTTTTTCAGCGGCAGGGACTGGGACACTAGTCAGGATCGAGGGAAAGCTGAACGGAGAAAAGTACAGAGCGATCCTTGATGAAAACCTGCTCTAGAGCGCTCAGGATCTCAGACTGGGGCGAAGGTTCACCTTTCAACAGGCCGACGACCCTAAGCACACAGCCAAGACAATGCAGGAGCGGCTTCGGGACAAGTCTCTGAATGTCCTTGAGTGGCCCAGCCAGAGCTCAGACTTGAACCCGATCGAACATCTCTGGAGAGACCTGAAAATAGCTGTGCAGCGACGCTCCCCATCCAACCTGACAGGGCTTGAGAGGATCTGCAGAGAAGAATGGGAGAAACCCCAAATACAGGTGTGCCAAGCTTGTAGCATCATACCTTAAGACTCAAGGCTGTAATCACTGCCAAAGGTGTTTCTACAAAATACTGAGTAAAGGGTCTGAATACTTATGTAAATGTGATATTACTGTTCTTTATTTTTTATACATTTGCAAACAATTATACATTTATTTTTGGTTTGTCATTATGGGGTATTGTGTGTATATTGATGAGAGGAAAAACATGTTTTAATCCATTTTAGAATAAGGCTGTAACGTAACAAAATGTGGAAAAAGTCAAGGGGTCTGAATACTTTCTGAAGGCACTGTATACAGTGCCTTCAAAAAGTATTCACAGCCCTTTACTTTTTTTTTGTTGTGTTACAAAGTGGGATTAAAATGGATTTGGCATTTTTTGTCAACAATCTACACAAAATACTCTGTGGAAGACACATTTTCATTTGTAAAATATAACACTAATATACAGTATGTTGATTAGATAAGTCAATACATGTTAGAATTACCTTTTGAGTCTTTCTGGGTAGGTCTCTAAGAGCTTTCCACACCTGGATTATGCAACATTTGCCCATTTTTTTGTTTTCAAAATTCTTCAAGCTCTGTCAAATTGGTTGTTGATCATTGCTAGAACACCATTTTCAGGTCTTGCCATAGATTTTCAAGCAGATTTAAGTCAAAACTGTAACTCGGCCACTCAGGAACATTCACTGTCTTCTTGGTAAGCAACTCCAATGTAGATTTGGCCTTGTGTTTTAGGATATTGTCCTGCTGAAAGGTGAATTCAACTCCCAGTGTCTGGTGGAAAGCAGACTGAACCAGGTTTTCCTCTAGGATTTTGCCTGTCCATAGCTCCATTCCGTTTCTTTTTTATCCTGAAAAACTCCCCAGTCCTTAACGATTACAAGCATACCCATAATATGATGCAGCCACCACTTTGCTTGAAAATATTGAGTGTTACTCAGTAATATGTTGTGTTGGATTTTCCCCAAACATGACAATTTGTATTCAGGACAAAAAGTAAATTGCTTTGCCAATTTTTTTTGCAGTATTACTTTAGTGCCTTATTGCAAACAGGATGCATGTTTAGGAATATTTTCTTCTGTACAGGCTTCCTTTTTTTCACTCTGTCATTTAGGTTATTATTGTGGAGTAACATCCATTAAACTCTAACTGTTTTAAAGTCACAATTGGGCCTCATGGTGAATACCCTGAGCAGTTTCCTTCCTCTACAGCAACAGAGTTAGGAAAGACACCTGTATATTTGTAGTGACTAGGTGTATTGATACACCATCCGCAGTGTAATTAATAACGTCACCATGCTCAAAGGGATATTCTGTGTCTGCTTTATTTATTTTTTACAAATCTACCAATAGGTGCCCTTTGCAAGACATTGGAAAACCTCCCTGGTCTTTGGTTGAATATGTGTTTGAAATTCACTGGTCAACTGAGGGACCTTACAGATAATTGTGTGTGTGTGGGGTACAGAGATAAGGTAGTCATTCAAAAATCATGTTAAACTCTTATTATTGAAAGAAAGAATTGCGCCCGAGGGGATGGCTGCCGTTTTACGGGCTCCTAACCAACTGCTATTTTGTGTGTGTTTTCGCATTGTTTGTAACTTATTTTGTACATAATGTTGTCTGCTACTGTCTCTTATGACCGAAAAGAGCTTCTGGGTATCAGAACAGCGATTACTCACCTCGAACTAGACAACGTTTTTTCTTTAATGGGTCCGACGCAAAGGATATACTGCTTCTCCGAGACCAGGCCCAAATCCCCATCTTTCACGTGAAGAAAAGGCGGAAATACAGGGGGCGGAGATCGGGGTGCCTTGTGAGAATTTGTTGGTGAGTGGGTAACCCGCCTCTACCATCCGTTTTATTGGCCAACGTGCAATCACTGGAAAATAAACTGGATGAGCTCTGTTTGAGACTATCCTACCAACGGGACATTCAAAACTGTAATATCTTATGTTTCACCGAGTCTTGGCTGAATGACGACACAGATTATATACAGTTGGCTGGGTTAACCGTGCATCGGCAGGACAGAATAGCTACGTCTGGTAAGACGAGGGGTGGTGGTGTGTGTCTATTTGTCAATAACAGCTGGTGTGTGATGTCTAATATTAAAGAGGTCTCAAAGTATTGCTCGCCTAAGGTAGAGTATCTCATGATAAGCTGTAGACCACACTATCTACCAAGATAGTGTGGTCTACAGACCGCACTTAACGAGCTGTATAAGGCCATAAGCAAACAAGAAAATGCTCATCCAGAAGCGGCGCTCCTAGTGGCCGGGGACTTTAATGCAGGCAAACTTAAATCCGTTTTACCTCATTTCTACCAGCATGTGCAACCAGAGGGAAAAAAACTAGACCACCTTTACTTCTCACGCAGAAAAACTTTCCCTCGTCCTCTATTTGAAAAATCTGACCATGCAAAAAACAAAAGCAGGAAGTACGAGTGACTCGCTCAATACGTTCCTTGGTGTCCACATCACCAACAATCCGTTTTACCTCATTTCTACCAGCATGTGCAACCAGAGGGAAAAAAACTAGACCACCTTTACTTCTCACGCAGAAAAACTTTCCCTCGCCCTCCATTTGAAAAATCTGACCATGCAAAAAACGAAAGCAGGAAGTACGAGTGACTCGCTCAATACGTTCCTTGGTGTCCACATCACCAACAAACTATCATGGTCCAATCACACCAAGACAGTCGTGCAGAGAGCACGACAACACCTTTTGCCCCTCAGGAGACTGAAAAGATTTGTCATGGGGTCCTCAGATCCTCAAAAAGTTCTACAGCTGCACCATCGAGAGCATCCTGACCGGTTGCATCACCGCCTGGTATGGCAACTGCTCCGCATCCGACCGTAAGGTGCTACAGAGGGTAGTGCGTACGGCCCAGTACATCACTGGGGACAAGGTTCCTGCCATCCAGGACCTACATACTAGGCGGTGTCAGAGGAAGGCCCAAACAATTGTTAGACTCCAGTCACCCTAGTCATAGACTGTTCTCTCTGCTACCGCACGGCAAAACGGTACCGGAGCGCCAAGTCTAGGTCCAAAAGGCTACTTAACAGCTTCTACCCCTAAGCCATAAGACTGCTGAACAATTAATCAAATGGCCACCTGGACTATTTGCATTGACCCCCACCCCCTTTGTTTTTACTCTGAAGAAATTCGGCTTGGCACCTAAAACCCTCACAAACTTTTACAGATGCACAATTGAGAGCATCCTGTCGGGCTCTATCACCACCTGGTACGGCAACTGCACCGCCCGCAACCGCAGGGCTCTCTAGAGGGTGGTGCGGTCTGCCGAACGCATTATCGGGGGCAAACTACCCGCCCCCGATGTCACAGGAAGGCCAAAAAGATAATCAAGGACATCAACCACCCGAGCCACTGCCTGTCCACCCCGCTATCATCCAGAAGGCGAGGTCAGTACAGGTGCATCAAAGCTGAGACCGAGAGAAGGAAAAACAGCTTCTATTTCAAGGCCATCAGAATGTTAAATAGCCATCACTAGCACATTAGAGGCTGCTGCTGCCTATTGAAATCACTGACCACTTTAAGAAATGGAACACTAGTCACTTTAATAATGTTTACAGTCACTTTAATAATGTTTACATATCTTGCACTACTCATCTCATATATACAGTGGGGGAAAAAAGTATTTAGTCAGCCACCAATTGTACAAGTTCTCCCACTTAAAAAGATGAGAGAGGCCTGTAATTTTCATCATAGGTACACGTCAACTATGACAGACAAAATGAGAATTTTTTTTCAAGAAAATCACATTGTAGGATTTTTAATGAATGTATTTGCAAATTATGGTGGAAAATAAGTATTTGGTCAATAACAAAAGTTTCTCAATACTTTGTTATATACCTTTTGTTGGCAATGACACAGGTCAAACGTTTTCTGTAGGTCTTCACAAGGTTTTCACACACTGTTGCTGGTATTTTGGCCCATTCCTCCATGCAGATCTACTCTAGAGCAGTGATGTTTTGGGGCTGTCGCTGGGCAACACGGACTTTCAACTCCCTCCAAAGATTTTCTATGGGGTTGAGATCTGGAGACTGGCTAGGCCACTCCAGGACCTTGAAATGCTTCTTACGAAGACACTCCTTCGTTGCCCGGGCGGTGTGTTTGGGATCATTGTCATGCTGAAAGACCCAGCCACGTTTCATCTTCAATGCCCTTGCTGATGGAAGGAGGTTTTCACTCAAAATCTCACGATACATGGCCCCATTCATTCTTTCCTTAACACGGATCAGTCGTCCTGGTCCCTTTGCAGAAAAACAGCCCCAAAGGATGATGTTTCCACCCCCATACTTCACAGTAGGTATGGTGTTCTTTGGATGCAACTCAACATTCTTTGTCCTCCAAACACGACGAGTAGAGTTTTTACCAAAAAGTTATATTTTGGTTTCATCTGACCATATGACATTCTCCCAATCCTCTTCTGGATCATCCAAATGCACTCTAGCAAACTTCAGACGGGCCTGGACATGTACTGGCTTAAGCAGGGGGACACGTCTTGCACTGCAGGATTTGAGTCCCTGGCGGCGTAATGTGTTACTGATGGTAGGCTTTGTTACTTTGGTCCCAGCTCTCTGCAGGTCATTCACTAGGTCCCCCCGTGTGGTTCTGGGATTTTTGCTCACCGTTCTTGTGATCATTTTGACCCCACGGGGTGAGATCTTGCGTGGAGCCCCAGATCGAGGGAGATTATCAGTGGTCTTGTATGTCTTCCATTTCCTAATAATTGCTCCCACAGTTGATTTCTTCAAACCAAGCTGCTTACCTATTGCAGATTCAGTCTTCCCAGCCTGGTGTAGGTCTACCATTTTGTTTCTGGTGTCCTTTGACAGCTCTTTGGTCTTGGCCATAGTGGAGTTTGGAGTGTGACTGTTTGAGGTTGTGGACAGGTGTCTTTTATACAGATAACAAGTTCAAACAGGTGCCATTAATACAGGTAACGAGTGGAGGACAGAGGAGCCTCTTAAAGAAGAAGTTACAGGTCTGTGAGAGCCAGAAATATTGCTTGTTTGTAGGTGACCAAATACTTATTTTCCACCATAGTTTTCAAATAAATTCATAAAAAATCCTACAATGTGATTTTCTGGATTATTTTCTTCTCAATTTGTCTGTCATAGTTGACGTGTACCTATGATGAAAATTACAGGCCTCTCTCATCTTTTTAAGTGGGAGAACTTGCACAATTGGTGGCTGACTAAATACTTTTTTCCCCCACTGTATATATATATATACTGCATTCTATTCTATAATATTCTACTGTATCTTAGTCCATGCCGCTCTGTCATTGCTTGTCATTGCTTGTATATTTTCTTAAATTCTATTCCTTACTAGTTTTGTGTGTATTGGGTATATGTTGTGAAATTGTTAGATATTACTTGTTAGATATTACTGCACTGTTGGAGCTAGAAGCACAAGCATTTCGCTACACCCGCTATAACATCTGCTAAACAAGTGTATGTGACAAATAGAATTTGATTTGATTTGCTGCTACTCGCTGTTTATTATCTATGTATAGTCACTTTACCCCTACCTACATGTACAAATTACCTCGACTAACCTGTACCCCCGCACATTGACTCGGTACCGGTACCCCCTGTATATAGCCTCGGTATTGTTATTTTATTGTGTTACTTTTTATTTTTTATTTTATTTAGTAAATATTGTCTTAACTCTATTTCTTGAACTGCATTGTTGGTTAAGGGCTTGTAAGTAAGCATTTCACGGTAAGGTTGTATTCGGCGCATGTGACAAATGAAATTTGATTTGATTTATTGCACTCTGAGTGAGTCCATGCAACTTACTACGTTACTTGTATTTAGGCTTGCCATAACAAAGGGGTTGACTCAAGACATTTCAGCTTTTTTTTTTTTTATTAATAAAACAATTCCACTTTGACACTATGGGTTATAGTGTGTAGACAACAAATCTACATTTAATCAGTTTTAAATTCAGGCTGTAACACAACAACATTTGGAAAAAGTCAAAGGGTATGAATACTTTCTGAAGGCACTGTAACTGGTGAACAGGTCATGAGCTGACATAAAATATGAAGGTTTATACACACTCCAGTTTGATAGTCTAACCATCTAACTTTGGGTTGAGTTAAGTACAAAACTGTTCACTACCATTCTGTGGCACTACAAAACTATGTGTGAACAACCACCATACATATCCACCCCTGCCAGACTCGCTATATGAAGAATAATTTGGCTACTAATAATGCAACAGTCAATTATATCAACTACGGTTACATGTAGGTTTTGAAATAACAGGCCAGGAAATTCAACGTTTCTCCTGTCTCTCTGTCTCTCGTCAGGACCACATGTATAACTGGGATGATGGTCTGAAACGTGACCACAGGCCGGAGCTGATTCCAGCATCCTCTGACATGAGCAAGGCACACAACTATCGCCACAACAACTTCTCCACCATCAAATCAGCATCACTGGTAAGGGTCAACACTCCTTTATCTCTCTAGCTTCATTTATCTCTCTCTCTTCTCTCCTCTCTCTCCACTATCCACTATCAAATCAGCATCACCGGTATCATAGGGCTAACATCATAGTTCGCTCTCCTTGGGGGATACCAAGTCTCCCTCATACTCTGTCCATCTTTCCCTCTTTCCTTTGTGTCTCGCATGCTGTCTCTCTCTAGCTTCCTCTTTCCTTTGTGTCTCGCATGCTGTCTCTCTCTAGCTTCCTCTTTCCTTTGTGTCTCGCATGCTGTCTCTCTCTAGCTTCCTCTTTCCTTTGTGTCTCGCATGCTGTCTCTCTCTAGCTTCCTCTTTCCTTTGTGTCTCGCATGATGTCTCTCTCTAGCTTCCTCTTTCCTTTGTGTCTCGCATGCTGTCTCTCTCTAGCTTCCTCTTTCCTTTGTGTCTCGCATGCTGTCTCTCTAGCTTCCTCTTTCCTTTGTGTCTCGCATGCTGTCTCTCTCTAGCTTCCTCTTTCCTTTGTGTCTCGCATGGTGTCTTTCTCTAGCTTCCTCTTTCCTTTGTGTCTCGCATGCTGTCTCTCTAGCTTCCTCTTTCCTTTGTGTCTCGCATGCTGTCTCTCTAGCTTCCTATTTCATTTGTGTCTCGCATGCTGTCTCTAGCTTCCTCTTTCCTTTGTGTCTCGCATGCTGTCTCTCTAGCTTCCTCTTTCCTTTGTGTCTCGCATGCTGTCTCTCTCTAGCTTCCTCTTTCCTTTGTGTCTCGCATGGTGTCTTTCTCTAGCTTCCTCTTTCCTTTCGTTATCTCTCGCGTCTCTCTCTCTTTCTCTCTCTCTCTCTCTCTCCTTCCACTCACTCGACCCCTTTGTGTTCTCCCGGTTCTTCACTCTGCTTCTGCTCCACTTTACCTCCCTTTCTCTCTCCCTCTCTCCCTCTCTCCCTCTCTCCCTCCCTCTCTCCTTCTCTCCCTCCCTCTCTCCTTATCTCCCTCCCTCCCTCTCTTTCTCTCCCTCCCTCTCTCATTCTCTCCTGTACTTTTCCCCTCACTAATATATCACTCTCCGACCCCCTCTGGTTTAAGTCCGGAGGGATGCAGTGCAGTATGGAGTAAGATTACCCTCCTTGCCTCTCTCTCGCTCTTTCTCTCTCCATGTATGTTGTCATGGATACAAGGTTCCAGTAAGCAGTCAGTCAGTCAGTCATTCAGTTGCAATGGTGTCTACGGTCTGTCTGTCCTCCCACTGGATTTAATGGTGTCTATGGTCTGTCTGTCCTCCCTGGACTGGCTTTGGGACTGTGGGAACTGTGTGTCCTTAACATGGCATGTGTTAGCTAGTTTACCTGACTGGGGTTTACTGTGGTGGATATTTGGTTCTGACTGCCATAGGTAGTGTTTAATTCATCCTTTATCAATAGTGTGAAATCAGCGCTGTAATGACTGTTAATCAAATGAATTGGTTGTTCACTTGGTTGTTGTTTCAGGAGTCAGGGTATAGTGGTGTTGATTCCACATTGCGGTAGGTATGAGTTGCGTGGAGTCTGTTGCTGCTGCGATGAGTCGATGACATCACCACTTTCTGCCGCCGTGAGGCGAGCACACGTCCCCAGATGGACCGGCACTGCTCGCTCAGACTGGAAAGAACAGGTAGAGAGAGGGGAGGGGGAGAGAGAGGGAGAGATAATGACATAATGTAGAGGGAAGGAGTAAAGAAATGGGATGGGCAGAGAGGAGAAAAACAATAGATAGATGGAGAGGGAGGGAGGAAGACTAAAGGAGGAAGACTAAAGGAGGAAGACTAAAGGAGGAAGACTAATGGAGGAAGGCTAATGGAGAAAGACTAATGGAGGAAGACTAAAGGAGAAAGACTAAAGGAGAGAGAGCGGGAGAGAAGTGTGGTGCACTCTGTCTGATCTCACTGAATGAAGCGTTAGATATCAGTTAAGAGGAAAGGGGAAGGAGAGAAAGAGAAGTAAAGAGAGATGGTGATACCCATCTGGAGGACAGAGAGATGGTGACACCCATCTGGAGGACAGAGAGATGGTGACACCCATCTGGAGGACAGAGTGATGGTAAAACCCATCTGGAGAACAGAGGGATGGTAATACCCATCTGGAGGACAGAGGGATGGTTATACCCATCTGGAGGACAGAGGGATGGTAATACCCATCTGGAGGACAGAGAGATGGTAATACCCATCTGGAGAACAGAGGGATGGTGAGACCCATCTGGAGGACAGAGAGATGGTGACACCCATCTGGAGGACAGAGTGATGGTAATACCCATCTGGAGAACAGAGGGATGGTAACACCCATCTGGAGAACAGAGGGATGGTAATACCCATCTGGAGGACAGAGGGATGGTAATACCCATCTGGAGGACAGAGGGATGGTAATACCCATCTGGAGAACAGAGGGATGGTGAGACCCATCTGGAGAACAGAGGGATGGTGAGACCCATCTGGAGAACAGAGAGATGGTGAGACCCATCTGGAGAACAGAGAGATGGTGAGACCTGTCCACAGGTAACAAACTGAGATTAGGAGCACTCCCTTTAAGAGTGTGCTCCTAATCTCAACTCGTTACCTGTATAAAAGACACCTGGGAGCCAGAAATCTTTCTGATTGAGAGGGGGTCAAATACTTTTTTCCCTCACTGTACAGTACCAGTCAAAAGTTTGGACACACCTACTCATTCAAGGGTTTTTCTTTATTTTACAATTTTCTACATTGTAGAATAATAGTGAAGGCATAAACTATGAAATAACACATATGGACATTCTGAGGCCTCTGTTTCCTCTCTCCGTCCTCATAGCTTCACCATACAGTGAGCACCATAATTAATTGGACAGTGACCATTCTTTTGTTATTTTGGTTCTGTACTCTAGCACTTTGAGTTTGAAAGGATACAATGACAATGAGGGTGAAGTGCAGACTGTCAACTTTAATTTGAGAGTATGTTCGTACATATCGGATGAACCGTTTAGAGATTATAGAACCTTTTGTACATGGTCCCCCACATTTTCGGGCATCAAAAAACATTGGACAGTTTAACATAATGTAGAATAAAGTAATCATTGTTAATATTTGGTCGCATATCCTTTGCATGCAATGACTGCTTGAAGTCTGCGATGCATCGACATCACCAGACGCTGGGTATCTTCCCTGGTGATGCTCTGCCAGGCCTGTACTGCAGCCATCTTCAGTTCCTGCTTGTTTCGGGGACTTTTGCCTTCAGTCTCCTCTTCAGCATGTAAAATGCATGTTCAATTGGATTCAGATCCGGTGATTGACTCGGCCAGTCAAGGATTTTCCACTTATTGGCCATCAAAAACCCCTTCGTTGCTCTAGCAGTATGTTTAGGGTCATTGTCTTGTTGCATGATGAAGTGCTGAGCAGATAAAATACTTTCAGAATTCATTGTTCTACTTCTGTCTGCAGTCACATCATCGATGAAGACAAGTGAGCCTGTTCCACTGGCAGCCATACAGGCCCAAGCCATAACACCCCCTCCACCATGTTTCACGGATGAGGTGGTATGCTTTGGATCATGGGCATTTCTTTTTTTTTCTCCACACTTTCCTTTCTTTTTGGGGCTCTTTTAGGTGCTTTTTAGCAAACTGTAATCTCGCCTTTCTGTTCTTCAGGCTTATCAGTGGTTTGCATCTTGTAGTGTACCCTCTGTAGTCCTGCTGGTGTAGTCTTCTACATATGGTAGACTTTGACACATCTACACCTGCATCCAGGAGAGTGTTTTTGATCTGTTGGGCTGTTGTCAGGGGAGTTTTCTTCACCATAGAGAGTATTTTCCGGTCATCCACTACAGTGGTCTTCCTCGGTCTACCGTGTCTTTTGACATAATTGAGTTCACCGGTTGTTTTTTTCTTGTTAATGATGAACCAAACTGTTGACTTGGGCATGGCCAGGGTTTTTGCAATGTTCCTGATTTATTGATTTTCATTTCTGAGCCTTATGACGGCCAGCTTCATTTGCATCGACACTGCTGTCTTCCTCATGTTGTCACACCCCAACAACAACCTCCAAAGGCAATAGCAAAGTCTAGAATCATTACTATTCAGCAACAGCTCTCCTGCATTCACTATGACACAAATGAATACACCTGCCTAACGACACACATCTGTGAAGCCAATTTAACAAATACTTGTAGTACCTTAAAATGGGGGGACCATGTACAAAAGGTGCAGTCATTTCTAAACGGTTCATCCGATATGTATGAAAATACCCTCAAATTAAAGCTGACAGTCTGCACTTCACCGTCATTGTATCCTTTCAAACTCAAAGTGCTAGAGTACAGAACCAAAATAACAAAAAAATAGTCACTGTCCAATGAATTATGGAGCTCACTGTATGTCACTTAAGTTATGTTAACCCTCTCCTCCCCTATCCTCTCCTCTGCTCTCCTCCCCTATCCTCTCCTCTCCTCTCCTCCCCTATCCTCTCCTCTGCTCTCCTCTCCTCTCCTCTGCTCTCCTCCCCTCTCCTCTCCTCTGCTCTCCTCCCCTATCCTCTCCTCTCCTCTGCCCTCCTCTCCTCTCCTCTCCTCTCCTCTCCTCTCCTCTCCTCTCCTCTCCTCTCCTCTCCTCTCCTCTCCTCTCCTCTCCTCTCCTCTCCTCTCCTCTCCTCTCCTCTCCTCTCCTCTCCTCTCCTCTCCTCCCCTCTGCTCTCCTCCCCTATCCTCTCCTCTCCTCTGCCCTCCTCTCCTCTGCTCTCTTCCCCTCTGCCCTCCTCTCCTCTCCTCTCCTCTCCTCTCCTCTCCTCTCCTCTCCTCTCCTCTCCTCTCCTCTCCTCTCCTCTCCTCCCCTATCCTCTCCTCTCCTATCCTCTCCTCTCCTCTCCTCTGCTCTCCTCCCCTATCCTCTCCTCTCCTATCCTCTCCTCTCCTCCCCTATCCTCTCCTCTGCTCTCCTCTCCTCTCCTCTGCTCTCCTCCCCTCTCCTCTCCTCTGCTCTCCTCCCCTATCCTCTCCTCTCCTCTCCTCTCCTCTCCTCTCCTCTCCTCTCCTCTCCTCTCCTCTCCTCTCCTCTCCTCTCCTCTCCTCTCCTCTCCTCTCCTCTCCTCTCCCCTCCTCTCCTCTCCTCTCCTCCCCTCTGCTCTCCTCCCCTATCCTCTCCTCTCCTCTGCCCTCCTCTACTCTGCTCTCTTCCCCTCTCCTCTCCTCTCCTCTCCTCTGCCCTCCTCCCCTCTCCTCTCCTCTCCTCTCCTCTCCTCTCCTCTCCTCTCCTCTCCTCTCCTCTCCTCTCCTCTCCTCTCCTCTCCTCCCCTATCCTCTCCTATCCTCTCCTCTCCTCTGCTCTCCTATCCTCTCCTCTCCTCTCCTCTCCTCTGCTCTCCTCCCCTATCCTCTCCTCTCCTATCCTCTCCTCTCCTCTCCTCTGCTCTCCTCCCCTATCCTCTCCTCTCCTCTGCCCTCCTCTCTTCTGGTCTCCTCCCCTATCCTCTCCTCTGCTCTCCTTTCCTCCACATACAACATCCTGTTTTCTTTTCAGAGAGAAAAGCATTTAAATTGTGACATTTTGAAATGGCTAAACATTTCAATAAGATAGAATACTACATCTCAATATAAACTCAGCAAAAAAAGAAACGTCCCTATTTCAGGACCCTGTCTTTCAAAGATAATTCGTAAAAATCAAAATAACTTCACATATCTTCATTGTAAAGGGTTTAAACACTGTTTCCCATGCTTGTTCAATGAACCATAAACAATTAATGAACATGCACCTGTGGAACGGTCGTTAAGACACTAACAGCTTACAGACGGTAGGCAATTAAGGTCAAAGTTATGAAAACTTAGGACACTAAAGAGGCCTTTCTACTGACTCTGAAAAACACCAAAAGAAAGATGCCCAGGGTCCCTGCTCATCTGCGTGAACGTGCCTTAGGCATGCTGCAAGGAGGCATGAGGACTGCAGATGTGGCCAGGGCAATAAATTGCAATGTCCGTACTGTGAGACGCCTAAGACAGGACGGACAGCTGATCATCCTCGCAGTGGCAGACCACGTGTAACAACACCTGCACAGGATCGATACATCCGAACATCACAGGTACAGGATGGCAACAACAACTGCCCGAGTTACACCAGGAACGCACAATCCCTCCATCAGTGCTCAGACTGTCCGCAATAGGCTGAGAGAGGCTAGACTGAGGGCTTGTAGGCCTGTTTTAAGGCAGGTCCTCACCAGACATCACCGGCAACAACGTCGCCTATGGGCACAAACCCACCGTCGCTGGACCATACAGGACTGGCAAAAAGTGCTCTTCACTGACGAGTCGCGGTTGTCTCACCAGGGGTGATGGTTGGATTTGCGTTTATTGACGAAGAAGTGAGCGTTACACCGAGGCCTGTACTCTGGAGTGGGATCGATTTGGAGGTGGAGGGTCCGTCATGGTCCGGGGCGGTGTGTCAAAGCATCATCGGACTGAGCTTGTTGTCATTGCAGGCAATCTCAACGCTGTGTGTTACAGGGAAGACATCCTCCTCCCTCATGTGGTACCCTTCCTGCAGGCTCATCCTGACATGACCCTCCAGCATGACAATGCCACCAGCCATACTGCTTGTTCTGTGTGTGATTTCCTGCAAGTCAGGAATGTCAGTGTTCTACCATGGCCAGCGAAGAGCCCGGATCTCAATCCCATTGAGCACGTCTGGGACCTGTTGGATCGGAGGGTGAGGGCTAGGGCCATTCCCCCCCCCCAGAAATGTCCGGGAACTTGCAGGTGCCTTGATGGAAGAGTGGGGTAACATCTCACAGCAAGAACTGGCAAATCTGATGCAGTCCATGAGGAGGAGATGCACTGCAGTACTTAATGCAGCTGGTGGCCACACCAGATACTGACTGTTACTTTTGATTTTGACCCCCCCTTTGTTCAGACACATTATTCAATTTCTGTTAGTCACATGTCTGTGGAACTTGTTCAGTTTATGTCTCAGTTGTTGAATCTTGTTATGTTCATACAAATATTTACACATGTTAAGAATGCTGAAAAAAACGCAGTTGACAGTGAGGACGTTTCTTTTTTTGCTGAGTTTATAAGTCAAAATACACTGTACAAAACATTAAGAACACCTGCTCTTTCTATTAAATAGACTGACCAGGTGAAAGCTATGATCCCTTATTGATATCACATGTTAAATCCTCTTCAATCAGTGTAGATGAAGGGGAGGAGACAGGTTAAAGAAGGATTTTTAAGCCTTGAGACAATTGAGACATGGATTGTGTATGTGTGCCATTCAGAGGGTGACTGGGCAAGACAAAATATTTAAGTGCCTTTGAATGGGGTATGGTAGTAGGTGACAGGCACACATGTTGGAATGTGTCAAGAACTGCAACGCTGCTGGGTTTTAGACGCTTAACAGTTTCCCGTGTGTTTCAAGAATGGTCCACCACCCAAAGGACATCCAGCCAACTTGACACAAATGTGGGAAGCATTGGAGTCAACATGGACCAGCATCCCTGTGAAACGCTTGACACCTTGTAGTCCATGCCCAGATGAATTGAGGCTGTTCTGAGGGCAAAAGAGGGTGCAAATCAATATTAGGAAGGTGTTCCTAATGTTTTGTACACTCAGTAAGACTTTTTTTCAAAACACACATTAAGGCTCCCTTGATCAACCAGGTCATTGGCTGAGTGGCTTACCTGGCGAAAGGTCAACTAAACAAAAATGTCCTCACAATCCAATAAATCTTAATAACCTTTGACCTGGAAGTGTTCCCCCCTGGATCATAATTCCCTCCTAGAGCCCAGGCTGTGAATGGTGATCACATGACGTGACTTGGCCTGTGGTGGCAGCAAGGTGAAAGCAAGTGATTAGGATTGGCTCTACATTACAGTAGGAGTATTGATTCAGATAGATTAGGAGGGGATCTCTCACTCTCTCAACCTCTCTCTACTTCTCTCCCTCTCTCTCCCTCCCTCTCTCCGTCTCTCACTCTCTCAACCTCTCTCTACTTCTCTCCCTCTCTCTCTCACTCTCTCAACCTCTCTCTACTTCTCTCCCTCTCTCTCTCTCACTCTCTCAACCTCTCTGTACTTCTCTCACTCTCTCAACCTCTCTCTACTTCTCTCTACTTCTCTCTCTCTCTCTCTCCCTCCCCCTCTCCGTCTCTCAAAGAGGCTTTCATGTGACCCACCTGCTGAACGCGGCCGCTCGGCCCCCAAAGAGCCCCCTCTGTTCTGCCTGTCCGTGGAGTCTGCTCCCTCTCCCTCCCTCATTCACACTTTCTTCGCCCCTGTGTAGCCCACAGCCGCCGCGTTTGTACAAATTTGTTTGTCTAAACGTTAACCAACCAGTGGGTTTGTTGCTGGGCTGGCTGAAGCTGAGCTGAGGGGTTTTGGGCGTAGGATATACCACACATGGTTTCTGGATGCTCGCGTGGCTGTTGAACATGAACGTTGCGATGATGCTTGGCCTTAAGAAGAGGAGTTATGAGAAGATGATGGACTACTATGGGGATCTGGATAGTCCCTTTTGTCAGGTTTGGTTTGTTTGTCATCTTGACTCTTTAGATTGTTGTGACTTGGACTAACTTGACTTGACTTAGTTAGATTGTTGTGAGGTTGGTATGAATGCATTGGTACTGATTGCCTTTCAAGAGTGTTGCCGTTGGTTGATGGTGGTGCTTTGCTTTGTACTGTATAGGGAGATTGATCTGTCAGCAGACCAGTGTTATAGACTCACCTGTCAGTGTGACTTGACTTTGTTAAAGCCTATCAAACCTCTTTCAGTTAGCTTCATTATAGGCTCTCTTGACTGTGCCATTGAGGGTATAGTGTAATCTTTGGCTGCCAGATTAAGGTGTTGTGTTATCCTGTTGTCTCTCTCTTTCTCTCATTCTCTCTCTACTCTCGGTCTCTCGCTCTCTAGTCCACTCATAAAGTCAATCTAAGCTGATTAACCAGTTGGAGTTCAATCAAATCTGTATGAACAGGGTAATTGGTCAATCTTGAAGACCAATGTTGGATCTACTCCTCCCTCCTCCTCCTGTCTAATGTTGGATCTACTCCTCCCTCCTCCTCCTGTCTAATGTTGGATCTACTCCTCCCTCCTCCTCCTGTCTAATGTTGGATCTACTCCTCCCTCCTCCTCCTGTCTAATGTTGGATCTACTCCTCCCTCCTCCTCCTGTCTAATGTTGAATCTACTCCTCCCTCCTCCTCCTGTCTAATGTTGGATCTACTCCTCCCTCCTCCTCCTGTCTAATGTTGGATCTACTCCTCCCTCCTCCTCCTGTCTAATGTTGGATCTACTCCTCCCTCCTCCTCCTGTCTAATGTTGGATCTACTCCTCCCTCCTCCTCCTGTCTAATGTTGGATCTACTCCTCCCTCCTCCTCCTGTCTAATGTTGGATCTACTCCTCCCTCCTCCTCCTGTCTAATGTTGGATCTACTCCTCCCTCCTCCTCCTGTCTAATGTTGGATCTACTCCTCCCTCCTCCTGTCTAATGTTGGATCTACTCCTCCCTCCTCCTCCTGTCTAATGTTGGATCTACTCCTCCCTCCTGCTCCTGTCTAATGTTGGATCTACTCCTCCCTCCTCCTCCTGTCTAATGTTGGATCTACTCCTCCCTCCTCCTCCTGTCTAATGTTGGATCTACTCCTCCCTCCTCCTCCTGTCTAATGTTGGATCTACTCCTCCCTCCTCCTCCTGTCTAATGTTGGATCTACTCCTCCCTCCTCCTCCTGTCTAATGTTGGATCTACTCCTCCCTCCTCCTCCTGTCTAATGTTGGATCTACTCCTCCCTCCTCCTCCTGTCTAATGTTGGATCTACTCCTCCCTCCTCCCCCTGTCTAATGTTGGATCTACTCCTCCCTCCTCCTCCTGTCTAATGTTGGATCTACTCCTCCCTCCTCCTCCTGTCTAATGTTGGATCTACTCCTCCCTCCTCCTCCTGTCTAATGTTGGATCTACTCCTCCCTCCTCCTCCTGTCTAATGTTGGATCTACTCCTCCCTCCTCCTCCTGTCTAATGTTGGATCTACTCCTCCCTCCTCCTCCTGTCTAATGTTGGATCTACTCCTCCCTCCTCCTCCTGTCTAATGTTGGATCTACTCCTCCCTCCTCCTCCTGTCTAATGTTGGATCTACTCCTCCCTCCTCCCCCTGTCTAATGTTGGATCTACTCCTCCCTCCTCCTCCTGTCTAATGTTGGATCTACTCCTCCCTCCTCCTCCTGTCTAATGTTGGATCTACTCCTCCCTCCTCCTCCTGTCTAATGTTGGATCTACTCCTCCCTCCTCCTC
Organism: Coregonus lavaretus; assembly: GCF_964263955.1. Lineage (NCBI taxonomy): Eukaryota > Metazoa > Chordata > Actinopteri > Salmoniformes > Salmonidae > Coregonus > Coregonus lavaretus. The sequence goes on along the minus strand of NC_140004.1, from coordinate 41,500,321 downwards.
CTGTCTAATGTTGGATCTACTCCTCCCTCCTCCTCCTGTCTAATGTTGGATCTACTCCTCCCTCCTCCTCCTGTCTAATGTTGGATCTACTCCTCCCTCCTGCTCCTGTCTAATGTTGGATCTACTCCTCCCTCCTCCTCCTGTCTAATGTTGGATCTACTCCTCCCTCCTCCTCCTGTCTAATGTTGGATCTACTCCTCCCTCCTCCTCCTGTCTAATGTTGGATCTACTCCTCCCTCCTCCTCCTGTCTAATGTTGGATCTACTCCTCCCTCCTCCTCCTGTCTAATGTTGGATCTACTCCTCCCTCCTCCTCCTGTCTAATGTTGGATCTACTCCTCCCTCCTCCCCCTGTCTAATGTTGGATCTACTCCTCCCTCCTCCTCCTGTCTAATGTTGGATCTACTCCTCCCTCCTCCTCCTGTCTAATGTTGGATCTACTCCTCCCCCTGTCTAATGTTGGATCTACTCCTCCCTCCTCCTCCTGTCTAATGTTGGATCTACTCCTCCCTCCTCCTCCTGTCTAATGTTGGATCTACTCCTCCCTCCTCCTCCTGTCTAATGTTGGATCTACTCCTCCCTCCTCCTCCTGTCTAATGTTGGATCTACTCCTCCCCCTGTCTAATGTTGGATCTACTCCTCCCTCCTCCTCCTGTCTAATGTTGGATCTACTCCTCCCTCCTCCTCCTGTCTAATGTTGGATCAACTCCTCCCTCCTCCTCCTCTCTAATGTTGGATCTACTCCTCCCCCTGTCTAATGTTGGATCTACTCCTCCCTCCTTTCCAATCCGTGCAGATGAAGGGCAGTAGAAGAGGAGACAGATTTTTAAGTAATTGAGATAGAGCGTTGGTGTACCCCATACCTTTTGGCCTCTGACCTCAGTGACCCTAACTACCTTTCCGATTGGTTGGTTGATTGATTAAATCCCCTCCACAGGTAACCAAGCAGATCCATCAGCATGAGCAGGAGAATGAGCTGCGGGAGCAGATGTCGGGGTATAAACGGATGAGACGGCAGCACCAGAAGCAGCTGATCGCTCTGGAGAACAAGCTGAAGGCAGAGATGGACGAACACCGACTGAAGCTGCAGAAGGAGGTGGAGACCCAGGCCAACAATGCCCACATAGAGCTGGAGAAACTGGCCAAGAGACACACCGTCCACTGTGAAAAAGAGGTGGGTCTGGGGATGGGGTGAGGGAGGGAGGGATGGAAGGGGGGGTTCTGTCCTGTCCTGGAGAAGTGCCATGCCGTCCACACAAAGAAGGTGTCTGGGGAGGAAGAGAGGACAACTTGCTCATGTTATGGGTTGGGCATTGCTGCCACCCAATGTCAAGACGCTGTTAAAAAGCAAACCAGGTCATCTGTAACTCTGCAGATTATAGGTTAACCTCCATGGTCCTCCTTGGCATACACTAACACAAACAACACTAACAACATTAACACTAACAACACTAACACAAACAACACTAACAACATTAACATTAACAACACTAACACTAACAGATACACTAACAACATTAACACTAACAACACTAACACAAACAACACTAACAACATTAACAGCCAGAAAGCTTGCTAGCAAAACAACATTAGCCATGTGTCGTTTTCTCCATGTGTTCCTCTCTCACATACAAGACCCCTTCACAGCTAACTAACATCTCTGCCTCTCTCCACCTCCCCTTATTTCCCCACCCCTCTCTCCCCCCTCTCTCTATCTCTCTCCCCCTCCCTCCATTCCCCTGTCTCTCTCTCACTTCCTCTCTCTCTCTCCCTCCCCTTCTCTCCCCACCCCCTCTTTCTCCCTCCCTCCCTACATCCCCCCGTCTCTCTCGCTCTCTTTCCCTCTCTCTGCCCCTCCCTCTGTCTCCCTCTCTCTCTCATCTCCCCTCAGATGAAGACAACGTCATCAGATGAGAAGAAGTTCCAGCAGCAGATAGTGTCCCAGCAGAAGAAGGATCTCACCACCTTCCTGGATAACCAGAAGAAGCAGTACAAACTCTGCAAGGAGAAGATTAAAGAGGTCCACTATTCCCCCTTTCCCAGCCTCACACTATATGCTCTGTATTGGGCTGAGTTGAATCGATCCTTAGTACAAGCTCTGCTAGGAAAAGATTTGAGGTCGCAACACTGTTTGTTTATGTCCTCGAGCTAGCTAGTACACTACTGATCCTCTTATAATGCCTCTATAGTATGAATCATCTCAGCACCCATGACACATCTAATATTCTATGTATTGCGATGGGTGGAATCAACCATCCTACGAATACACACACACACACACACACACACACACACACACACACACACACATACAAGCTAGCACAAACATACACAAGTACAGTATGTTCGTTTATCGTGCAGTTTCATTTCACTGAGGAGGAGCTGAGTCACTCCTCCTACTCACTACACACACACACACACACACACACACATTCTGTTTATGTTTCTAACAACCTTGACGCACTGTTTCTCAGAACTGGATCCATTGTTGTGAACAGAACTAGGCCATCTCAGTTAACAGACATTGTTGGCCAGGACTGATATTCCCCAACAAACTGTAGGTAGAGATGAATTATTCCCCAACAAACTGTAGGTAGAGATGAATTATTCCCCAACAAACTGTACAACAAACTGTAGGTAGAGATGAATTATTCCACAACAAACTGTAGGTAGAGATGAATTATTCCACAACAAACTGTTCCCCACACAGAGAGAGCAGCATCAGTGTGTTAAGTGCATTAGCTAGAAAGTGGATTAAGACATGGTAATTGTGTCCCAAATGGCCCCCTACTCCATTTAGTGCACTACTTTTGACCACAACCCAAAAGTAGTGCACTAAATATGTAGTAGGTTACGATTTGGGATGCAGCCTTGGATTTAGCCTAACATCCATGAAGCAGAATGGGGACCGACACCAGCTGATGGGATAGTTTACCCAGAAACTGAGGCTCTGTGATGCAACCTGAGTCAAGTTGGTGACAGAGGGACTTCTGTTTGGCCATGAGCTAGAGCAGGCAGGAGCGACAGTACCTGATAATGTGCATTTCACACAGTTTCCAAATCACTAGCTACAGTGAGGGAAAAAAGTATTTGATCCCCTGCTGATTTTGTACGTTTGCCCACTGACAAAGAAATTATCAGTCTATAATTTTAATGGTAGGTTTATTTGAACAGTGAGAGACATAATAACAACAAACAAATCCAGAAAAACACATGACAAAAATGTTATAAATTGATTTGCATTTTAATGAGGGAAATAAGTATTTGACCCCCTCTCAATCAGAAAGATTTCTGGCTCCCAGGTGTCTTATATACAGGTAATGAGCTGAGATTAGGAGCACACTCTTAAAGGGAGTGCTCCTAATCTCAGCTTGTTACCTGTATAAAAGACACCTGTCAACAGAAGCAATCAATCAATCAGATTCCAAACTCTCCTACATGGCCAAGACCAAAGAGCTCTCCAAGGATGTCAGGGACAAGATTGTAGACCTACACAAGGCTAGAATGGGCTACAAGACCATCGCCAAGCAGCTTGGTAAGAAGGTGACAACAGTTGGAGCGATTATTTGCAAATGGAAGAAACACAAAAGAACTGTCAATCTCCCTCGGCCTGGGGCTCCATGCAAGATCTCACCTCATGTGAGTTGCAATGATCATGAGAACGGTGAGGAATCAGCCCAGAACTACACGGGAGGATCTTGTCAATGATCTCAAGCCAGCTGGGACCATAGTCACCAAGAAAACAATTGGTAACAAATTACGCTGTGAAGGACTGAAATCCTGCAGCGCCCGCAAGGTCCCCCTGCTCAAGAAAGCACATATACAGGCCCGTCTGAAGTTTGCCAATGAACATCTGAATGATTCAGAGGAGAACTGGGTGAAAGTGTTGTGGTCAGATGAGACCAAAATCGAGCTCTTTGGCAACAACTCAACTCGCCGTGTTTGGAGGAGGAGGAACGCTGCCTATGACCCCAAGAACACCATCCTCACCGTCAAACATGGAGGTGGAAACATTATGCTTTGGGGGTGTTTTTCTGCTAAGGGGACAGGACAACTTCACCGCATCACAGGGACGATGGACGGGGCCATGTACTGTCAAATCTTGGGTAAGAACCTCCTTCCCTCAGCCAGGGCATTGAAAATGGGTCGTGGATGGGTATTCCAGCATGACAATTATCCAAAACACACGGCCAAGGCAACAAAGGAGTGGCTCAAGAAGAAGCACATTAAGGTCCTGGAGGGGCCTAGCCAGTCTCCAGACCTTAATCCCATAGAAAATCTGTGGAGGGAGCTGAAGGTTCGAGCTGCCAAACGTCAGCCTCGAAACCTTAATGACTTGGAGAAGATCTGCAAAGAGGAGTGGGACAAAATCCCTCCTGAGATGTGTGCAAACCTGGTGGCAAACTACAAGAAACGTCTGACCTCTGTGATTGCCAACAAGGGTTTTGCCACCAAGTACTAAGTCATGTTTTGCAGAGGGGTCAAATACTTATTTCCCTCATTAAAATGCAAATCAATTTATAACATTTTTGACATGCGTTTTTCTGGATTTTTATTTTTTTATTCTGTCTCTCACTGTTCAAATAAACCTACCATTAAAATGATAGACTGATCATGTCTTTGTCAGTGGGCAAACGTACAAAATCAGCAGGCGATCAAATACTTATTTCCCTCACTGTAAGTACTTTAAGATATATTTCACTCCAGAGTCAAATCATGTGAGATGTTTTCACGCCTCAGACGTGTTCCAAGGTGGAATTGAGTGCACCATCTCCACAGTCTGTTGTTGTATATTAGCCAGAAATAGATGTCCTTGTTATATTATAACTTAGCGTCCTATTATGACCTCTGTGTCCACCCCCTCATATACCCCCATATTCCCTTGATATAGATGACCCCAGAGCCATATATTTAGTGAGTTGGGCCAACTTGTAGAATTTGGAATATTGTTCTAATTCTAGACATTCAGTTACATAGTATTGTTTAAATCATAGAATTAAGAATTAGAATACTAGAATGGTCATGAACCTTCTTATGATGGGATAAAGGTCAGCCATTTTGGTCAGGGAGTTGGTCAACCATGGTTTTCCAGTCCTGTGATAAGATATTGTATAAAATAATGAATTTGAAGAATGTATCTGCACTGTATGTTTGATCGCTAGCCAGACAGTTTTAGAGGAATTATTCCATTATATGTTTTTTATTAACTACCAATATGCCAACATTCCATTCAAACAATGCAGGCAATCCACTGGCTGAAATCAGTTGATGATAGGACATAGACAAGGTGTAAATGCAACCAGTGCTGATATTGTATCATATAATAGCACTCACAGCTTTCCAAGAAAACTAAAATGGAGACATGTATGTTCTGTTTCCATTTATTCTAGAGGCTATTTTTACAGATTTTTTTTATATAACCTGTATAAACTGTATTTATAATTATATGACAATATTTTAGGTTGACAATCATTCTATTGCACAATTTCTGATGTATCACATGCCTTACTTTTATTGGCCTGCATAAATAAAATCAGGATTATGCCTCTATACTGCCATTCATTCCAATTAGACTGGTTTGGATTTCTCCCTGACCAATATGGCTGCCATTTTCACCCCATTCTGGAACTTTGAGGGTTTATGACATAGCCCCTCTAGTAATTGAATAGGTCAATAGAACTCGACCAAAACAATGGAAATGCCATGGAAACGCTTTGGGGAAAGATACCGTGGGGGAAAGATCCCGAATCTCCTCGTTGCCCCCCAGCAAAATTAGCCTATATTTAGGATATTGTATATATGTGTATTTCACACTATGTTGAGGTAAAAATCTGAGTATAATGCTTGTATGGATGTCAACCCCAATACATGTTAATGTCATTGTCACCAATCAACTGCATTTGATTTTACTACCAACACCAATTTCTGTATGCCAGCTACGCTACCAGTTTACATGTATACGAGTTAGCATTTAGCAGTCACTTCTAAATCTCAAATGGGACGACTTCTAAATGTAATGCAGCTAAATCGAATTTTAGTAACCACATGGTGGGCCTGTTACAATACATCAATCATGACGGATTTGAGGAATATCCACTTTGTTAGATCAGATGTGTTGAATGTGGGCCAATCCAGCGTCCTTCTACCCCCCACGGTCTGCGTTCCAATGACCTCTTTATCGCAATATGGAATGTTAACGGGGAGCTAATATGGCTGCCATAGAATGTTGTAGTGTAATGGAAATGCATCATAATGGTCATTCTAGACATTCAGTTTTATAGTGTTTTAAAAAAATATTCCCAATGTAATGTTAACGGGGAGCTAACATGGCTGCTATAGAATATTGAAGTGTCATGTAAATGCATCATAATGCAGAAACTGCATTGGCTCATCTCTAAATATATTGCTCTGGAGGACCCTTTATATCTTTTAGATAATGAGATGATCTGCTGCACACCTGACCATTAGACAGGAGACAATGTATATCATGGACTGTTATATATCCGTAACAATATCCTCTGTCTCTCCCCATCTTCCAGGAGATGAATGACGACCACCACACCCCTAAGAAGGAGAAGCAGGAGCGCCTGTCGAAGCACAAGGAGAACCTGCAACACAGCCAGGCTGAGGAGGAGGCCCAGGTCCTGAGCCAACAGAGGGCCTTCTACGACAGGAACTGCAGAGGCTTCAAACGCAAAGTCGTGATCAAGAGGCACACGTTGGAACAGGAGCAGATACGAGAGGTACTGTATATTGTATAGATGTATAGATAGCCATTTCAAATGAGAGGCAAGGAGGAGTGGATGACGCAGTGTGAAGAATGACTGGGATGTACTGTATCTTGGATAGATATACACACATTTTAGTTCAAGTTCAGTCTGTAGTGGTGTGAAGTGAACACTGCAATCCAGTAGGGATGTGAATATCACATGTCCAACTGCTTATCCATAACATTCCCGAGGTCAATGTTGTCCTCGAAATGGCTTCTGTAACATGAAAAATTATGTTCCCCCAAATCTTTGACCAATACCGGTATTTTCTGATGTTTGTGGAAAACACCAAGAAGTAGTTTCCCATCTCGTGGAATGCAGATTAGAAAGTATAAGCAAGATAACAACGGGGGGGGTAGGTAAATGTCAATAAAGCAACAATGGCCTAATCTCCTAATCTGCTCTGTATATCAGGAGGGGCGGTAATGTCAATAAAGCAACAATGGCCTAATCTGCTCTGTATATCAGGAGGGGGGGTAATGTCAATAAAGCAACAATGGCCTAATCTCCTAATCTGCTCTGTATATCAGGAGGGGGGGTAATGTCAATAAGGCAACACCACGAGATACCGTGCTCCGTACTAATGTCAGTAGGTTCTCATCATCCAGTGTCTGTATAAAAGCAACGTTTTTATCATTGGATGGGCATGATAATTCCTCTCTCTCTCTCCCCCCACCCCCTCTCTCCCTATCTCCCCCCTATATATCCCTCCTTCTCTCTCTCCCTCCCCATGTCTCTCTCCCCCTCTCTCTCTCTCTCTCCAGGAGCTGAACAAGAAGAAGACCCAGAAGGAGATGGAGCATGCCATGCTGATCAGACATGACGAGTCGACCCAGGAGCTGGAGCATCGTCAGCTGAAAACCCTTCAGAAGCTCCGCATGGACCTGATCCGTCTGCAGCACCAGACAGAACTGGAGAACCAGATAGAGTACAACAACCGCCGCGAGAGAGAGCTCCACCGCAAGCACGTCCTGGAGCTACGACAGCAGCCCAAGAACCTCAAGGTGATGGCTAGGCCAGGTGCAGCTAGCTAGTGAATGTAGCCCTGGAATGTGATGGCTGCATTGGTAGCTACATTAGGCTGCATTGGTAGCTACATTAGGTGTTCTCAAGGAAAAGGCTCTGATGTAACCAGGTAGCGGAGGATATGAACCTAAAGGTGAGGGTGCAGCTAGCTAAGGCAGTCCTGAAAAAGGGGAAATCCTCAGTGGTAGCTCCAATGTCCTCTCCATTTCCACCAGGCCATGGAGCTGCAGATTAAGAAGCAGTTCCAGGACACGTGTAAGGTCCAGACGCGTCAGTACAAGGCCCTGAGACACCACCAGATGGAGGTGACGCCCAAGAGCGAGCACAAGGCGGTCCTCAAGGCCCTGAAGGAGGAGCAGACCAGGAAGCTGGCCATTCTGGCCGAGCAGTACGAACAGAGCATCAACGAGATGATGGCATCGCAGGCGGTGAGTTGCCTCAAAATGGAGGACGGATGTTATGATGAGGATTAGTGAGCAGTGATGTTGTTATTTGATCATTTACTTTATAGCAATCTCAAAGATTCATATAAATGTCAAAGATCTTCTCTAATATCTAACATGAAAATGAAAGAATAGTTCCATAAGGGAATTCTATCATTTTCGGCCCTAAACCATAGGAGATTTAGGTCATTGTAGGAGTTTGTAACTCTACTTCTGTTATTCCCATCTCTCCTCCTATCTCCTCTTCTATTCCATCTCTCCTCCTATCTCCTCTTCTATTCCATCTCTCCTCCTATCTCCTCTTCTATTCCATCTCTCCTCCTATCTCCTCTTCTATTCCATCTCTCCTCCTATCTCCTCTTCTATTCCATCTCTCCTCCTATCTCCTCTTCTATTCCATCTCTCCTCCTATCTCCTCTTCTATTCCATCTCTCCTCCTATCTCCTCTTCTATTCCATCTCTCCTCCTATCTCCTCTTCTATTCCATCTCTCCTCCTATCTCCTTTTCTATTCCCTCTACTCTCCCTCTCTCCCACCCTCTTTTCTCTCCCCGTTTCCTTCTTGCTCTCTCGCGCTCTCGCTCTCTCTCTCTCTCTCGCTCTCTCTCTCTCTCTCTCTCTCTCTCTCCTGCTTCCTCTTTGTTTCTCTCTCCTCTCAGCTGCGTCTGGACGAGGCCCAGGAAGCCGAGTGCCAGGCTCTGAGGCACCAGCTGCAGCAGGAGATGGAGCTGCTTAATGCCTACCAGAGTAAGATCAAGATGCAGACCGAGGCCCAGCATGACAGAGAGCAGCAGAAGCTGGAGCACAAGGTGTTGCTGCGCAGAGCCCACCTCGAACAAAAGGTACAGACAGAGAGAGAGAGAGCTGCGCAGAGCCCACCTCGAACAAAAGGTACAGACAGACAGAGAGAGAGAGAGCTGTGCAGAGCCCACCTTGAACAAAAGGTACAGACAGACAGAGAGAGAGCTGCGCAGAGCCCACCTCGAACAAAAGGTACAGACAGACAGAGAGAGAGCTGCGCAGAGCCCACCTCGAACAAAAGGTACAGACAGACAGAGAGAGAGAGAGCTGTGCAGAGCCCACCTTGAACAAAAGGTAGAGGGGGAGGAGTCACAGAGAGACAACAGAGAGAATCACACTGATAGAAACATAGAGCCCACCTGGTAGAGAGGGGAGAGTTAACGCATGAGACACAGAGACACAGACTTACACACACATACGCAGAGCCCACATTCACAAAAGGTGCCAAAAAAAGGTGTGGGGGAGGGGGGAGTCAACACAGACAGACACCCACACAGATACCCAGACAGACACTGATGTACGCACACACACACGCATGCAGGCTGGAGCAGAATGTGCTGGAAGCAGAATCAACACGCACCCACACAGACAGACAGACAGACTTCCCTTTCATTTCACACACATTTCACTCACCACTGATTTATAACCCAATAATTGGTCATGCACTCAGCTTTTGTTGTGAAATCCCATGATGTGTTATTCTTACAACATGCTCTCTCTATTTTTTTAAAATCATAAGCAGTGTTAAAAAATGTATAATTGATTCTTGATCATAGATGATGTAATATGGAAATGTTCAACAATAAGACGTTACTTACTCAGCGACACTGCCTCTAGTCTCCTGTTTTATTCATCAAACCATACTCTCCATTCTGTGTCATACAATCTGGAGTCACAACACCTTCTCCCAACTCACTACCCGGCTGTTGACCATTTACAACAGTGGATGCTGATGGCATGACATGGTATACAATAAATTCACCATAGGCCAGTTTATCAGTCATAATACTCGTTTTTTTAAATACTAGAATACAAAGTTTTTCGAATGCAATGATGTCATCGCTCCTGGACAACAAAGGAACATGCAGCCCTGATCCAGTTTCAGTTGCCCAGACAGTATCCTACAGTAGTATCGTACAATATAATGCAACCAGTGGTGCTGTGGCGCCATCTGTTGACCATCTGTCTCCCTGCAGTCTGTCTGGAATAGATTACATCATCGAAACCAGTATCAGGGTTGTATTAATCAGGGAAGGTAACAAAATACGTTTTAAAACGTTCTCCAATGGAAAACTAAAATGAGCGTTTCTTATTGGACCAGTTTAGGTAGACAGACCCCTTCCTGTTTCAATAAGTGTTCTTCTGTTTGGTGCCTAATGAACACACCCCAGACTCATATGCTTCATTTCATATGAAAGAGAAGTGCAAACTGCAGATATCGATCCACTGGCTGGACTATTACGTGATTCAGGGGCCAGATGGAATATGTTGCTAAAGGCTTTATGGAATTAAATCATGAATCAATACAAACCGAACACTGAAAATGAAATATGAACAGCTATATATTTATTGATTAAAGATGCAGACAACGGCTATAATGGATTGATAAGCTTCACTGATAATGTCTGGTCCTAATCATGACTAGCGCAGGCGTATTTCTGTCTGTACTTTGTTGACTATGGAGTGGTTACAGATTCATGCTGAATTTCAAATCAATCCCCTAGACTAGCTTGAGCAAAAAAGCAAAAACCTGCACCAGCAGCCTTTGCAGATCAAACTCAGCAGGACTCATTCAAACCTTACTTCAGTATGTTGTGGTTCCAAATACTCTTGCTTCCAGTAGTTTAATGAACTAAGTTGTGGTTTTGTAGATTGAAGAGGAGCTGGCTTCCCTTCAGAAGGAGCGTACAGAGAGGATCAAGCACCTGCTGGAGCGCCAGGCAAGAGAGATTGACACGTTCGACATGGAGAGTCTCCGTCTGGGCTTCGGTAACCTGGTGGCCCTGGACCCCCCCAAGGACGTCTACAGATGATTAGACCAGCCCAGGTAATCTGGTGGCCCTGGATACCCCGAAGGACGACTACAGATGCCTAGACCAGCCCTGGTAACCTCCTCGTGACCTCCTGTCTATCTTCATCATCTGGTCTGACCCTCCTCGTCCCCCTGACCTGGTCTGGTCGGGATTGACCGGGCAGTTAGGGTCTTTAGCCACTGATGCACACACACACACACACATTAACACACACACACACACATTAACACACGCACATGTGCATGTACACACACTCCAGTCCAGTGCTAGTCTAATGCCAACGGGGCCCCCAATCTCATAGTATGGTGTACAGATGACTAAAAATGCTGGATAACTTCCTAGGCTTTCTTTCTTTTTAAAGAACAACAACACAATGTCACAGTGTTTCTGTTTCTTATGCAGTGATGGCACTTTTAGTGTGACTGAAACCGGAAAGCAGACAGAGAGAATAAGAGAAAAGAGTATGATGATACAAGTGAGTAATATTGTGTTGCTCAATGATCATGCATTAGAGGTTAATAATTGGTTCAAGCTGTGCAAAAAAACTTCCAAAGCCCAAAAACTCAAAAACAAACTGATCCTTCTGCAGCCTTGTTGTCTTATTGGCGCTGCTTCCAGTTCCTTCAACTATTTTTTAGATTTATATTCATCGGGACATTTTTATAGAAAAATCAAGCAATTTCATACGTTGAGAACATGTTTGAAGTCATAATGTACATGTTGGTACGTTAATAATTTTGACTCTTTGGAGAGAATTTGACTTGACTTGGGAGGGACACTGAGGAGGGAGACTTGCAATGCACACTGGTACTCCACTGTATTATACTGATTCTCTGCACTGGCAGGTAATGTGAATACTACATGGTTACGTCTGGAATTGCACCCTATTCCCTATGTAGTGTAGTACTTATGGGGCACTGGTTAGTGCACTATATAGTAATAAAATAGTGCACTACATAGGGAATAGGTTGTGATTTGAGACGGAGCCCATGTGAATCCCTACTCCCAGGTAGCACAAAGGGCTTTGTCGCAGGGGGAGGGATATGTATTTTGTGTATAGAAGGATTTATGGTAGAGCCTTTTACTTATTTTCGTATTGTACTATTTTAATTGTTATTCAAATCGATTTTTTTTTAAATGATGGTTTTCTCCTCTTCGTTCAGTAAGTCGACTCGATCACTCAATGGGTTTCTTTCTCTGAAATGTCTGTCTGAAATGAGTCATTATTTTTGCTTTAACCGCCACTCTACAAGCTGAGTATTTTCTTATAAACCAGATCAGTAAAATAAATGCTTTATTATTGCATGCACTTTCATTTTGTTTTCCAGGATTAAGAGAAAGCATGAATCTGTCAGCTTTTAATTATATTTGTAAATAAAGTGCTCATCACACAAGTTCTGTCTGGATTTATTTGATTTAATATTTTCCATATCTGCCATTGGATTTATAACAGCAAGTTATTAGATAACATTTGCTTAGTTTACAGCAAACCATGGATTTGAGTTTATGCTTATTTGCAAATGGTCAAAATAGACTGCACACTATGCTCTCTATTAATATGGTTTATTATGATCTTTTGATCACAGGTCTTTCCAGATATTTTCCACATCTGCTGTTAGCATTATGGATGTTCAATAGGTACATGTGACCTTGGCCACATTCAAGGTCCACTAGTGAATGCATTTTCCATTTGTTTGAATGGTGCCATGGTTATTGCAGGGCCAGGTTTTGTTAAAGGAGCACTCCACCACATTATCTCCAGCAACATGCCAGTGTCTACAAAAAGAATAACTGATGCAACAGAGAGTAACTCATTCAAACAGTATACACCACACAGTGCTGGAGAACAGTCAGCAACAAAATAATATAAACCAAACAAGATGAGCTGTTTTGTTTGACTGATCATGGGGATAGAGAGATTACTTTTTAATGAGCCAGCATGAACAAATCTAGGGAATTGCTTTGTTGGGGTTTCTGCAGTTATCTTAGCTACATAAATGTTAATTTCTGAATACTCCTTTACTTTGTTTATTTTCCAGCCAGTTGCTCATAGAGTTTAGGGACATAGTTATCCCACTCTGCCTGATAGCAGGTTCCAGCCACGGGAACTCCCAGTCCGTATTTCTGGCGGAAGGCTTGGATCTTGAACTTGCCGCGGTTGTCTCCACAGCAGTTGGTGAGGATGGGCTCCTCACAGGAGAGGCTTCCTGACTGCTCATAGACCAGCCACACATACCTGTGGAGACCTGGAGGGACACACACAGACACAATGAGATGTCACATGGTCAATGAGGGAGGAAGGGTGTTGGACAGGTAAAATAAAGGGCTGGTGCAAGGAGTGAGTTATCCCCTTAGTGTAAAGCGTTTGAGAAAAGAGCTATAATTCAAAATGCATGTGTTCTTTTCCTGCTCAAAGACAGTGCGCAAGGGCTGTGTGAAGCAATGCAGAAAATGTCCAATAATAAACTTATCCAGTTGTGTAGGAAATGCATCACTGCAGAGATTTCACACATTCAAGCTTCATAAATCGCTATAGGAATACAACAGCCGCTCCAATCATCATTGGATAAGGAGGGACAGTCACGCAGTCTTCTTACCAGTGCCTTTTGGAGGGCCAGACCCAACGTAGTCGGACATAACACATCCACTAGACACGTCATTTCCCTTCATGTTCACCACCAGAAAGTGATGCCACTCCCTTCAAGAGAATACATGCGTTAGGAAGAAATATGGTTATCCAACATCCTTGAATACACAATATTCAGAAATAAGATTATCGATCACACAAAATCTCAGTTGGCTTCAAATGATCGGGGGTAAAAAGGTCAAGCAAAGTTGTGTGTTATGTGCAATCATTAAAAGATCAGAGCCAATAAATGGGAGCTGCAGCCTAGGGCTGGGCAATATGGCTGAAAAATAATCTTGATTTATTCAAATGTATGGGCGATTCATATCTCAAATGTGTTTGTTTTCTCTAAATAAGCTTTGTTCTACAATTAAAGGGCAAGCCTCCCACAACCATAAGACCCACTAATATTTTTATTTTTTTTCAAAATAGTTTAACCTGCTTTTTTGCAATCACTGATCTGGCTTTCAAGTCTGTCTATGAAAATGCAATTTTTGTAAAATGTACCATAATGCACATTCACTAATAATGACTAACTTCTTGTAACAGGTATTATAGAAAATTAACACAGGTCTCAAACAATCTCTCAAGCACAAGCCCACGTGCTAGTGAGTAGCCGGCTAATCTTTACATTTAAAGTTTAGCCAACTTGGATCTATTTGCTAGCTAACAAGGTAGAACAGTTGAATTGTTATGAACACACCCTGCTGTCTGTCTCCAACTGTTTGAACAGCATGCTAGCCTGTCCACTTTTTTTCAGATGTTGAAATTAAGTGACCTACCTAATTTCTCAGAATGAGAATGAGTTACCAATTCCTTATATAATTGTGTTTTATGCTTACTGCACATTTATAAAACAGACTAATGTGATTCTTGCAAAACATGCATTTGGAATATTGTGCTAAAACAAATTCTAATTAATTTGATATCGCCCAGGCCGACTGCAGCCCACCCGAACTTGGGGTCTTTCCTGCTGGGTGCATCGGGGTCGGTCATGGCCAGGGTGTACAGCTTAGTGGAGTCACACCCATCCCACTCGATAGAGGTGGGTCGACTCTGCACCTGTGAAGAAACAAACCAGGGGGAATGTAGTTGGTATCACAATAAATACAAGCCAATCTCATTTTGGTAATGGTATCACAATAATAACTCATACAAGCCATGGTCAATATAGTTGGTATCACAACAAATACCATACAAGCCAAGAATGCTTTCACAACAAGTCAAGGTTGGTATCCCAATAAATAAGAATATGGTTATCACAAATACAAACCACACACAGTCAATATGGTTGGTATCACAAACAATAAGCAACAGATATCAGTTTAATATATTAAAGATACTAGATTGAACTATGGATAATTATGTTAATTTGAGTTAAAGTGCAGGACTTTTGGGCTAAGAGGAGAGTGCTGACTGACATACATTGATTGCCCAACCCTTGTCTCTGCAGTGCAGATGATCAGTGTATGGTCAGACCACCACTTATGCAGTCTAAGCAAGACTGCAACATTGTTGCACACTGACACTTTTGTGCATTGTGTCACACATTCTTGCAAATAAGCCTAGGCCTGCAAATTCAAGCTAGTTAGCAATCAATTTGGCTATTCAGCTACCAATCAATAACATTCTTTTTTAAATGAGCTTTTTCATGTAATGTATCAACTACTATCTATTGAGCATAACCGTGAGCACGTGCTGTCAGCCCTACAACTGAATTATATTCGACATTTGTAAGCATGCAAGCTAGCGCCACAGATAGAACAATGAGACAGATATTTCACCGGATGTGTAAATGTGAAGCATCCGCTTGGCGTTTCCGCTCACTACCAAATATGTAGTCAGAGGAAACACACTGGCCGGAGAAGATGGAAAAGATGATGGTTTTTGGCCGACATTCTGCACATTTTCTCATCGATGAAACATTTGATCTCAATACAGTTTTCTGTTCCCAAAACTATGTTATGGACAGAGTGGTCTAAGTTTTGTAGACATAACCCTTCGCAAAAGTTTTTTTTAATTTTTTTAATCGCGTTGTTTGGGAGTGCAAAGGTTAATTGAGTTATTGCATACGCGCACTTCACATAGGTGGCGTTCCCTAACAGAAATATGTAGATACAGGCTAGAACGCGCCAATAGGATCTCGCTAGCTCGTGCTTGGCTCTGCCCACCTCAATGCTTGTTCTGCCCACTATGACTCATTTGTTCCCATTGGAAATGACAGACCGTAGTCTATCTTGGTTTAGTTATAAAAAATCTTCGCTAGTTCGTTAGCATTCATATTTGACAGTACCTGTGTTGGCGTGAGCACTTTGCCCAACTCGTCGATTTCAAGAGAGCCATACTTGACATGGAGGGTCTGTGCAGGCTTCTCATCCACCTCTGTTAGGGCAAGAGCCCCTGTCCAGTGGCTTAAATCTACCGGCATTTTCACTGATTCCGGAGAGCTGCACACAGCAGCTGCTTTCACTTATTATGCGCAAAAACACAACACAAGGGGGCAGGCACAGGCAGGGTACGAAGTCCGGACTATCGTATGCTTTGCGTTTAGGCCAATCACAGTACGTCTAGCGCTACAGTTAGCACTTATGATTGGCCTAAAGTTCTGTCAATCTCTCACTTTACTGCCCATCGACCCAAATGTGTCTTTCTAGAAAGTTCTTTTCACAACCAAACCAAGGTCCACTCCTACTCAAATTGTCAAGTTTTGCTGATAATGCTACATTGTGTCTTTAGGATTTGTAAAGAAAAAAAGACTTTTGTTTCAGTTTTCCCCCAGTTATATCTAACACTAGAGAAATATATAATAGGCTGTCTGTCACCTTCTCAATGAACTTGAGTAACCAGCCTCGTTGATCAGTGCGGTGACAGCGGTATCAACTGTCAACAAGCGAGAAATCACCTGCTGCACCTTTAAGAAGGTAAGTGTTGGGTGTGGTTTGATGGTTCCGGATGAACGTGCCGGATGAACAGCCAGGTAGCCAAATGGGTGATACGTTATAGCATGTGGCAGTTCCAATGTAAAAGAGAAATGTTGAATCATAGTGGCTCATACGTCCTCTCTCAGCTACTCTAACCAGTCCTATATAAACTAGGTGTAGAGGTGTGTTGTGTCACCGCATGCACAACAGGTAGTCAGAAAGAGATTGGCAGGCAAAGCTTTTGTCTAACTAGAAATCAGGGTATGTATGCTATACAGTAGGAGGAATAATTATGAAGGCCTTCGCTTTTGCAATTTTTCTTCTGGTCATGCATCAGACAGGTAAGTGTCCGCTTGTGACATGTTTATGAATATGTAGCCTAACCTACATGTGGATTTGAAACATCCATTGATTTTAGCCGATACAGTGAAATTAGTTATATATTACGTCTGAAGTTTTCATCTATGTAGGCCTACTGCTCACTTTTATATGCTATTTGTTGAATCATGTTTCTTATCTTAAATTATCTTGCTCATTGTCTTTATGAAAGTTGCAGCAAATGGGCGCTCAGATGAAACCACTGTAGCTGGAACACTGGGAGAGAATATTATACTTCCATGTGGGAACACTGCGACCAATGTGACTCCCTCATTCACGCGATGGCTGAAGAATGGACAGTTTACCATTGATCGCAATCATTCCATTATAATTCCAATATCCTCAAGTGAAGGGCACCTGACTATACTGTATAATCAAAGCTTGTACATCAATCGAATAACTCTATCAGATGAGGGGACCTATCTCTGTGATTCTTTACCACATGACAACAAAACTCAAACAAGTCTCACATTGCAAATAGTCAGTAAGTATCTGTTTTCTATCATAACAATGTGTGTTGATGTCCTTCATATAATGACTTGTAGATACTGTACTGGTATCTTGGTCAATTGCCCTGGAAATTATTTTGAGCAATTGTTGCCTTGAAACTGGTTATTCCAGATGATTTGCTGCTGGGGCTGGTTTCATGGCACATGCTGTAGGAGCCCATGTGTCTTGTAGGTATTTGAACGAGAATGATCGGAGGGGTACTGTAGTGTACCTTGACAACTATGTAGTATATGATGGATGGAATGGGACTGTATCATTTTTACAAACATTGTGCATGTTGTGGCATCAGTCCACATTGCTCAATAATGAAAGATGGGTGCCTTGGGTTGTAACAATGCTTGATTGTTGTATACTGTGAGGACTGTTTTCAGGTGGAAAGTGTCTGCCTGCTTTGGCAACACTATAGTAAAGTACCTCATGTTTACTTCTTGCAGGTGGTCCTGACAATAGCATCACAGACATCCAGCCAGCCACGCCTCTTTCCAACGGAACCCTCGTTGTTGTCAGGGGTTCCACGGTGTCATTTAACTGCTCCAGCTTGTCCTACCCCTCCCAGAGCCTGTCCTTGGGGTTTCAGGGTGTGGCATCCAGTAACGACTCTCTGGCGGTGGGCAGTGGATCATGGCTGGGCTTCAGGATAGAAGATGTTCAGCCCACAGCTCAGGGGAACTACAGCTGCAGAGCCCAGAACTCAATCTCCCAGAAGGCTGTTGGCTGGAGCACAGAGCTGCTTGTATACTGTAGGTGACTATTAGGGAAATAGACTCAATGGTCTCTGATACAGTGGTTGCTTAGTGACAATTTGAGTATCGGTATAGCCTAAGCTCCTAATAAATACCTATCAGATACAGTGGCCAGTGGTGCTTGTTCAAATGACTTGTGTACCTATCTTAGTGCTGTGTAATAACCCAAATACCTCAGCAATTCTATACTGTAAAGAGCATCCATCTTTCTCCTTTAGATTCCCCAGAAAGGCACCCAGAGTGTCTGTGGAAGGCAGGGAAGGATCCGTCTCATGTCCAGTTCAACTGTAGCTGGTTTGGAGGCTACCCCTCTCCCACGTTATTCTGGGGGGAGAACCACCAGGAGCCAGGGAGCCAGGGGAACCAGGTGTTTGTTTTGTGTGGGGTTAAAACACAACTTAATTGGATACCATGCATTTAAAATAATTGAGTATAACACAAAAAAAAAAACGAACTTATTTCCTTTGTGGTCTTCTTAGGTGGCTGGACGGCTGATGGAGTCGGAGGAGACAGACAGTCTGGTGGTGAATCTGAACAGGTCGTTGTTGTTCGACGGGCAGACGCTGAAGTGTGATGGGCGTCACCCTACGATCAGTCTAGGAGAGGAGAAGTTCTGCTCCTTCACCCTGAGTAAGTGAGAGATGACTGCAGACGTATGCCCGAATGGCACACTATTCTCTATATACAGTGAGGGGAAAAAAGGATTTGATCCCCTGCTGATTTTGTAAATTTTCCCCACTGACAAAGACATGATCAGTCTATAATTGTAATGGTAGGTTTATTTGAACGGTGAGAGACAGAATAACAACAACAAAATCCAGGAAAACTCATGTCAAAAATGTTATAAATTGATTTGCATTTTAATGAGGAAAATAAGTATTTGACCCCTCTGCAAAACATGACTTAGTACTTGGTGGCAAAACCCTTGTTGGCAATCACAGAGGTCAGACGTTTCTTGTAGTTGGCCACCAGGTTTGCACACATCTCAGGAGGGATTTTGTTCCACTCCTCTTTGCAGATCTTCTCCAAGTCATTAAGGTTTCGAGGCTGTCGTTTGGCAACTCGAACCATCAGCTCCCTCCACAGATTTTCTATGGGATTAAGGTCTGGAGACTGGCTAGGCCACTCCAGGACCTTCATGTGCTTCTTCTTGAGCCACTCCTTTGTTGCCTTGGCCATGTGTTTTGGGTCATTGTCATGCTGGAATACCCATCCACGACCCATTTTCAATGCCCTGGCTGAGGGAAGGAGGTTCTCACCCAAGATTTGACGGTAAATGGCGCCGTCCATCGTCCCTTTGATGCGGTGAAGTAGTCCTGTCCCCTTAGCAGAAAAACACCCCCAAAGCATAATGTTTCCACCTCCATGTTTGACGTGGGGATGGTGTTCTTGGAGTCATAGGCAGCATTCCTCCTCCTCCAAACACGGCGAGTTGAGTTGATGCTAAAGAGCTCGATTTTGGTCTCATCGGACCACAACACTTTCACCCAGTTCTCCTCTGAATCATTCAGATGTTCATTGGCAAACTTCAGACAGGCCTGTATATGTGCTTTCTTGAGCAGGGGGACCTTGCGGGCGCTGCAGGATTTCAGTCCTTCACGGCGTAGTGTGTTACCAATTGTTTTCTTGGTGACTATGGTCCCAGCTGCCTTGAGATCATTGACAAGATCCTCCCGTGTAGTTCTGGGCTGATTCCTCACCGTTCTCATGATCATTGCAACTCCACGAGGGAGATCTTGCATGGAGCCCCAGGCAGAGGGAGATTGACAGTTATTTTGTGTTTCTTCCATTTGCGAATACTGTTACTGCACCAACTGTTGTCACCTTCTCACCAAGCTGCTTGGCGATGGTCTTGTAGCCCATTCCAGCCTTGTGTAGGTCTACAATCTTATCCCTGACATCCTTGGAGAGCTCTTTGGTCTTGGCCATGGTGGAGAGTTTGGAATCTGATTGATTGCTTCTGTGGACAGGTGTCTTTTATACAGGTAACAAGCTGAGATTAGGGGCACTCCCTTTAAGAGTGTGCTCCTAATCTCAGCTCGTTACCTGTATAAAAGACACCTGTGAGCCAGAAATATTTCTGATTGAGAGGGGGTCAATACTTATTTCCCTCATTTAAAATGCAAATCAATTTATAACATTTTTTACATGTGTTTTTCTGAATTTTGTTGTTGTTATTCTGTCTCTCACTGTTCAAATAAACCTACCATTAAAATTATAGACGGATCATTTCTTTGTCAGTGGGCAAATGTACAAAATCAGCAGGGGATCAAATACTTTTTTCCCTCACTGTAGTGCGGTACTTTTTACCAGGGCCCATAGGTAAAAAGTACACTATATAGGCAATAGGGTGCCGTTTGGGACGCATGTCTAGCCAACATCTGATATGCCTTTTGTTTGCGTTCAGCTTGATGTTTTTTGCATTGCAACTGTAGTTAGACGCCCTGAAACGTGTCAATATCAGTTCAGTTCAGGACGCTTTATTGGGACATCCTACCATTGGCCAATTTAATACAATGATATTGGGTCATTAATAAAAGACACCTCTCCTCTGTCTCTTGTTTACTTTCAGCTTTAAACCAACTGAATGGTTTCCACAACTGTACACATTTCATAGAATATTAGTCATGTGTGAAACCCCCAGTGGCTGTGGCACACCTGGTCTGATTCCAAAATAAACCTGCAAGGTAGGGCGCTGTCTGTGTGATTGCAGAAAGGCGGGATATTTTTTTAATCAATTATCAGCGTTTCTGAGCACCAGGCAAAATGACTCAAACAATGAGGAGGAACAAAAACAACGTGTAACCTTCACCTCTTACCAGGCTTCACTTTTCCCATGTCACACCCAACGCAGTTTGTGTGATTGTGTGCATACCTGTATAGAAGGATATCTCTTTAGATGTGTATCTATCACTGACCCAGTCTAAACCCCTGTTTCTCTCCTCATCTCCTAGAGTCCCCCTATCCTGAAGGGTTACCACTAGTCACAGCGTTAGAAGGAACCAACGTGACATTAACGTGTACAGAGTCCAGCTCCCTGCCTCCAGCCCTCACCACCTGGCAGAGGACAGCCCAGCAGGAGGACGTGGTCCCCAGCCCCAAGTACATCCTGTCAGAGCAGGGCCCCACCTTCACCCTCACTATAGTCAACATCACCAAGCAGGACGAGGGCTTCTACTTCTGCAGGAGCGAGAACCCACTGATGGTCCGCGAGTTGGAGATCTATTTAACAGTTAAAGGTTAGTTCAGAGAGAGGGTGTGTGTGTGTGTGTGGGGGGGGGGGGGGGGGGGTTTATTGGTGAAAAATCTATATTTACAGATTGGATATCTCTGCAGACTCTTGTGATAATCTATGTTGATGATCATATAGGGGCCAGGTGGGAAGGCAGGTGCAGGAAAGTAGCAAGGCAACACCTTCTCTGGAATGTCGCTAAACCTGTTGCCTCTCCCAGTTAGCTTCTAACAAGACTTCTTAGATTATTGTACATTCATTTCTCTTTAGCGACTATTCTCTTAACTTTTTTTTAACTTAATCATGTCTAATGTTGTTTTGTTTCCATAGCCACCTCTCAATACACTGGAGCAATCATAGGGATATTCCTAGCGATTTTGATAGTAGGATCTGGTATTGTTATTGCTAAAACAATATACTCCAACCGTGACCGAATATGCCTGGGTAAGACCTTTTTCCCATGCATTATAATGTCCCTTTTGTTAATAGGGCTTCAAGTTTGTAACAGTCCGTGCCATATCAGATTATCTGCCTTCGTTATTTTCAGGGGTGCAACTTTCACTGCGGACGGGGGGGGGACATAACAAAACAAAAGAAATGTCCCCCCACTTCTAAAACCAAAGTTACGCCCCTGGTTATTTTTGTATAATTTCATGAAATATGACCCCCGTCACCAAACCTAAGATAATATAAGATATACTTTGATGATAACTGACTTGTGAAGTTACTGACTTGCTAAAAAAAAATATATGCAAATACTAACAACCAACTTTGAAATCTAAATGTATGTTTTTTTATTACAGGAAATGGATTTGAGCGAATGGAGGAGGAGAGAGGAGATGTGTTGAGCCTGGTAGAGGCAGATGAAGAGGAGGTGTTTCATGAAGCTGTACCCAGACTGCCACCTCTGTCTCTGACCAACGGACACAACACTACACTTGTAGAGATACACACAATACCATCCAGTAAGGAATGATTTTCTGCTTCCAGGTTGTGGAGGGGAGGGATTGCCCACTTGGGTATTGGCTGTATATTAGTTGTTTTCAAAATGTGTAGTTGATATGAAATGCAACACTATTAATGATGTTGTATTTGCACATGTATCCATAATATACAGTGGATAGAACTGTTACTGGGTGGCAGGTAGCCTAGCGGTTAAGAGCGTTGGGGTAATAATCGAAAGATTGCTGATTCGAAATCCCAGAGCCGACAAGGGGGAAAATCTGTCTGTGCCCTTGAGCAAGGAACTTAACCCTAATTGCTCTTAAAAGTCGCTCTGGATAAGAGTCTGCTAAATGACTAAAATATTACTGTTCTGTTGCTGTTTTGTATTGACCTTGTACTGTAGATGCAACTCTAACCCAAATCTGTAACCCATCTCTTTTTCAGTTGACCATGAAGATGCAGAAATTGTTGAACATCCATTACAGCTAGAAAATCCTGATATTGCCGAACTTGTCACATTTTAGGTGTTGTAAGACTTTTAGAAACGTTTTTTTTTTTGGTGTATTGATTGGTGGTTGGTTTGTACAGTATGTAGATACAGTATATGGGTCTGCTTTTTACCATCATTTTTAACTGTTTTGTTTCAGCTTCAGGCTTATTAATTTATACTTAACAGGGTTATTTCAATGAATTGTTGCCATTTGCCACATTAAATGACATATTTGACAATAATGTAACATTTTGTATTACTCAATCACAAAATGAAATCTGAATAAAACATTTGAATAACAAAAGCAAAGGCAGGGATGTAGGCCTCCCTCTCTCTCTCTTTCTTTTGTTTTTATTAATGAACAATATATACAATTTACAAGTTGGAATGTGTAGGCTTATCAGAGCGCAGTTAAAAAAAATAAAAAATTCGCCTATCGATAGGATTAAAATCCATTGGAATAGAACGGACGAATCAGTAGGCAGTTTTCCATTGACCCAGGTTTATTCGTCAAAAAAAAAAAAAAAAATTTCGTGTGTGTGTGACGTCATTACGTCCTGCTGCTTTGATTTGAATGGGGACACTTGTTTTGTTCATTCTATTTCTATGCATTTAATCCTATCCGATAGTCGAAATCCAGATAATAATAATAATATGCCATTTAGCAGACGCTTTTATCCAAAGCGACTTACAGTCATGCGTGCATAAATTTTTTTGTGTATGGGTGGTCCCGGGGATCGAACCCACTACCTTGGCGTTACAAGCGCCGTGCTCTACCAGCTGAGCTACAGAGGACCAGATAGATAACTCTTCATAAACTGTGCCCTGTAGAAAAAACAAATCATGGACAAATCAATGTTACGTAATAGAAAACAAGGTAGCCAATCATATCGCATTTGAGAAATTGAATTTTACTGTACAGGAAATCAGATGAATTATTCTCTTTGGACTCAAAAATACACAAAAATCAACAACAATTAGGCTATTTTACATCATTTAGCGATCTAAAGACACAATGTGCACTCTGTTTTTCTCTCGGAATATGATATTTAAACATGTGATTATTGACTGGAAGGCATTGTTAGAAAACCAGGAAGAGACAGTAAACTGATCAAGGATGTGATAATCTGCTGTCAACGTCTGTCATTTGCAACAATGTGTTCATCGGAAGACAATAATCAACACACACGGTCCATTTGATTTATAGGCCTATAAAAAAAACAATAGTGGTTAGAGAGGCGAGCCAGCAACCAGAGGGTTGCCAGTTCGATTCCCGTCTCCGACGGGAATAATCTGCAGAAGTTAGCCGTAGTGCCCTTGAGCAAAGCATTTATACCTCCACAACAACAGCTCCCCGGGCACCCAGTGTGGTAGCCCCCCAGCACAAAAAAAAAAACTGTATATGTATGTGTCTTTAGGAGGGAGGGGCTGGGTTAAAAGCGGAAGTCAAACATGTCTGGTCATGCCTCTGATCTGGCGGACTCACTAAACACACATGCTTCGTTTGTAAATTATGTTTGAGTGTTGGAGTGTGCCCCTGGCTATCCGTGAATATAACATTTTAAAAACGAAGCAGTCTGGTTCGCTTCATATAAGGAATTTGAAATTATGTATACTTTTACTTTTGATGCTTAAGTATATTTTAGCAAACACATTTACATACAGACATTAAACATACTTTTAGACTTACTCAAGAGGTATTTCACTGGGTGACTTTCACTTTTACTTGAGTCATTTTCTATTAAGGTATCTTTTACTCATGTATGACAATTGGGTACTTTTTCCACCACTGGTGGTCGCCTGGGCGCTTCAGTATAATAATAATAATAATAATAATAATATGCCATTTAGCAGGCGTGCATACATTTTTTGTGTATGGGTGGTCCAGTATGAGATGTACAGTTGAAGTATGAAAAATGTATGCACTCACTAACTGTAAGTCGCTCTGGATAAGCGCGTCTGCTAAATGACTAAAATGTAAATGTAAAATGTAAGTCGGAGGTTTACATACACTTAAGTTGGAGTAATTAAAACTTGTTTTTCAACCACTCCACAAATTTCTTGTTAACAAACTATAGTTTTGGCAAGTTGGTTAGGACATCTACTTTGTGCATGACACAAGTAATTTTTCCAACAATTGTTTACAGACAGATTATTTCACTTATAATTCACTGTATCACATTTACATTTACATTTAAGTAATTTAGCAGATGCTCTTATCCAGAGCGACTTACAAATTGGTGCATTCAACTTAGGATAGCCAGTGGGACAACCACATCTTGATCACAGTAAGTACACTTCTTCAAACAAGCAGCTGTGAGCAAAGTCAGTGCAATTAGGGACAACTACATCTCGATCACAATAAGTACATTTCTTTAAACAAATCCATGCTAGCAGGTGAAATAAGTCAGGTGTTAGTTTAGACAAAAGAGAGTGATAGTAAAGGGGGGGGGGTAGAAGGATTACTATTATACTATTCCAGGTGTTCCTTAAAGAGGTAGGGTTTCAAGTGTCTCCGGAAGGTGGTCAGTGACTCCGCTGTCCTTGCGTCGTGGGGGAGCTTGTTCCACCATTGGGGTGCCAGAGCAGCGAATAGCTTTGACTGGCTGAGCGGGAACTGTGCTTCCGTAGAGGTAGGGGGGCTAGCAGGCCAGAGGTGGATGAACGTAGTGCCCTCGTTTGGGTGTTGGGTCTATATCAGAGCCAGAAGGTAAGGAGGTGCCGTTCCCCTCACAGCTCTGTAGGCAAGCACCATGGTTTTGTAGTAGACGCGAGCTTCAACTGGAAGCCAGTGGTGTGTGCGTAGGAGAGGGGTGACGTGAGAGAACTTGGGAAGGTTGAACACCAGACGGGCTGCAGCGTTCTGGATAAGTTGCAGGGGTTTAATGGCACAGGCAGGGAGCCCAGCCAACAGCGAGTTGCAGTAATCCAGACGGGAGATGACAAGTGCCTGGATTAGGACCTGTGCCAATTTCTGTGTAAGGTAGGGTCGTACTCTGCGAATGTTGTAGAGCATGAACCTGCAGGATCGGGTCACCACTTTGATGTTAACAGAGAATGACAGGGTGTTGTCCAGGGTCACGCCAAGGTTCTTTGTACTCTGGGAGGAGGACACAATGGAGTTGTCAACCGTGATTGCGAGATCATGGAGAGGGCAGTCCTTCCCCGGGAGGAAGAGCAGCTCCGTCTTGCCGAGGTTCAGCTTGAGGTGGTGATCCGACATCCACACTGATATGTCTGCCAGACATGCAGAGATGCGATACGCCACCTGGTTATCAGAAGGGGGAAAGGAGAGCAATGATAGGAGAGACCATGTGAGGATATGACAGAGCCAAGTGACTTGGTGTATAGAGAGAATAGGAGAGGGCCTAGAACTGAGCCCTGGGGGACCCCAGTGGTGAGAGCACGTGGTGCGGAGACAGATTCTCGCCACGCCACCTGGTAGGAGCGACCTGTCAGGTAGGACGGAATCCAAGAGTGAGCAGCGCCGGAGATGCCCAACTCGGAGAGGGTGGAGAGGAGGATCTGATGTTTCACAGTATCAAAGGCAGCAGATAGGTCTAGAAGGATAAAAGCAGAAGAGAGAGTTAGCTTTGGCAGTGCGGAGAGCCTCTGTGACACAGAGAAGAGCAGTCTCAGTTGAATGACCAGTCTTGAAACCTGACTGGTTAGGATCAAGAAGGTCATTCTGAGAGAGATAGCAGGAGAGTTGGCTAGAGACGGCACGCTCAAGAGTTTTGGAGAGAAAAGAAAGAAGGGATACTGGTCTGTAGTTGTTGATAGTGTAGGTTTTTTGAGGAGGGGTGCAACTCTCGCTCTCTTGAAGACAGAAGGGACATAGCCAGCGGTCAAGGATGAGTAGATGAGCGAGGTGAGGTAAGGGAGAAGGTCTCCGGAAATGGTCTGGAGAAGAGAGGAGGGGATAGGGTCAAGCAGGCAGGTTGTTGGGCGGCCGGCCGTCACAAGTCGCAAGATTTCATCTGGAGAGAGAGGGGAGAAAGAAGTCAAAGCATAGGGTAGGGCAGTGTGAGCCGGACCAGCGCTGTCATTTGACTTAATAAATGAGGATCGGATGTCGTCAACCTTCTTTTCAAAATGGTTGACGAAGTCATCCACAGAGAGGGAGGAGGGAGGGGGAGGAGGAGGAGGATTCAGCAGAGGTGGCAAAGAGCTTCCTAGGGTTAGAGGCAGAGGCTTGAAATTTAGGGTGGTAGAAAGTGGCCTTAGCAGCAGAAACAGAGGAAGAAAAAGTAGAGAGGAGGGAGTGAAAAGATGACAGGTCCGCAGGGAGTCTAGTTTTCCTCAATTTCCGCTCGGCTGCCCGGAGCCCTGTTCTGTGAGCTCGCAATGAGTCGTCAAGCCACGGAGCAGGAGGGGAGGACCGAGCCGGCCGGGAGGATAAAGTCACCCATAACAGTGAGGGGTGAGCCATCCTCAGGAAAGGAACTTATCAAGGCATCAAGCTCATTGATGAACTCTCCAAGGGAACCTGGAGGGCGATAAATGACAAGGATGTTAAGCTTGAATGGGCTAGTGACTGTGACAGCATGGAATTCAAATGAGGAGATAGACCGATGGGTCAGGGGGAAAAGAGAGAATGCCCACTTGGGAGAGATGAGGATTCCTGTGCCACCGCCGCGCTGACCAGATGCTCTCGGGGTATGCGAGAACACATGATCAGACGAGGGAAGAGCAGTAGGAGTGGCAGTGTTTTCTGTGGTAATCCATGTTTCCGTCAGCGCCAAGAAGTAGAGAGACTGGAGGGTAGCATAGGCTGAGATGAACTCTGCCTTGTTGGCCGCAGAATGGCAGTTCCAGAGGCTGCCGGAGACCTGGAACTCCACGTGGGTCGTGCGCGCAGGGACCACCAGATTAGAGTGGTAGCAGCCACGCGGTGTGAAGCGTTTGTATGGCCTGTGCAGAGAGGAGAGAACAGGGATAGACAGACACATAGTTGACAGGCTACAGAAAAGGCTACAATAATGCAAAAGAGATCGGAATGAAATTAACTAAACATCTGGGGAAGCGAGAGAGCGGGGCCTCCCTCGACTAACTCCCGCAGAACAACTTGGCAGAACTGTTTTTGTTTCAGGGACAGTCTTCGTTTTGGGGACAGCTGCCGCTGAACAAAGAGGTTGTGCTAATAACACCAAGCTAATTGCCTAGCACAAGTGTAGCCACTCCCCCTCCTATTGAGTTGTAATCTGCAGAGAACAAAAGAAGTGGCTGGACCTGCGTCCAGTGTGAATGAGTAGCAATCGCTTCTTAAGCAGACTGGGTAGCTTACTAACTATGACAGACAGACACAATTCCAGTGGGTCAGAAGTTTACATACACTAAGTTGACTGTGCCTTTAAACAGCTTGGAAAATTCCAGAAAACGATGTCATGGCTTTAGAAGCTTCTGATAGGCTAATTGACATCATTTGAGTCAATTGGAGGTGTACCTGTGGATGTATTTTAAGGCCTACCTTCAAACTCAGTGCCTCTTTGCTTGACATCATGGGAAAATCAAAAGAAATCAGCCAATACCTCCACAAGTCTGGTTCATCCTTGGGAGAAATTTCCAAACGCCTGAAGGTACCACGTTCATCTGTACAAACAATAGTATGCAAGTATAAACACCATGGGACCACGCAGCCGTCATTCCGCTCAGGAAGGAGACGCGTTCTGTCTCCTAGAGATTAATGTACTTTGGTGCGAAAAGTGCAAATCAATCCCAGAACAACAGCAAAGGACCTTGTGAAGATGCTGGAGGAAACGGGTACAAAAGTATCTATATCCACAGTAAAACTAGTCCTATATTGACATAACCTGAAAGGCCGCTCAGCAAGGAAGAAGCCACTGCTCCAAAACCGCCATAAAAAAGCCAGACTACGGTTTGCAACTGCACATGGGGACAAAGATCGTACTTTTTGGAGAAATGTCCTCTGGTCTGATGAAACAAAAATAGAACTGTTTGGCCATAATGACCATCGTTATGTTTGGAGGAAAAAGGGGGAAGGCTTGCAAGCCTTAGAACACCATCCCAACCGTGAAGCATGGGGGTGGCAGCATCATGCTGTGGGGGTGCTTTGCTGCAGGAGGGACTGGTGCACTTCACAAAATAGATGGCATCATGAGGAAGGAAAATGATGTGGATATATTGAAGCAACATATCAAGACATCAGTCAGGAAGTTAAAGCTTGGTCGCAAATGGGTCTTCCAAATGGACAATGACCCCAAGCATACTTCCAAAGTTGTGTCAAAATGGCTTAAGGACAACAAAGTCAAGGTATTGGAGTGGCCATCACAAAGCCCTGACCTCAATCCTATAGAAAATGTGTGGGCAGAACTGAAAAAGCGTGTGCTAGCAAGGAGGCCTACAAACCTGACTCAGTTACACCAGCTCTGTCAGGAGGAATGGGCCGAAATTCACCCAACTTATTGTGGGAAGCTTGTGGAAGGCTACCCGAAACGTTTGACCCAAGTTAAACAATTTAAAGGCAATGCTACCAAATACTAATTGAGTGTATGTACACTTCTGACCCACTGGGAATGAGATGAAAAAAATAAAAGCTGAAATAAATCATTCTCTCTACTATTATTCTGACATTTCACATTCTTAAAATAAAGTGGTGATCCTAAATGACCTAAGACAGGGAATCTTTACTAGGATTAAATGTCAGGAATTGTGAAAAACGGAGTTTAAATGTATTTGGCTAAGGTGTATGTAAACTTCCGACTTCAACTGTAGGTGTTCCTTTTGTCCAGGTGGGAAAGGGCAGTGTGGACTGCGATTGAGATTGCGTCATCTGTGGATCTGTTGGGGCGGTATGCAAATTGGAGTGGGTCTAGGGTTTCTGGGATGATGGTGTTGATGTTAGCCATGACCAGCCTTTCAAAGCACTTCATGGCTACCGACGTGAGTGCTACGGGCGGTAGTCATTTAGACAGGTTACCTTCGCTTTCTTGGGCACAGGGACTATGGTGGTCTGCTTGAAACATGTAGGTATTACAGACTCGGTCAGGGAGAGGTTGAAAATGTCAGTGAAGACACTTGCCAGTTGGTCCACGCATGCTCTGAGTACACGTCCTGGTAATCCATCTGGCCCCGCGGCCTTGTGAATGTTGACCTTTTTAAAGGTCTTGCTCACATCGGCTATGGAGAGCGTGATCACACAGTTGTCCGGAACAGCTGGTGCTCTCATGCATGCTTCAGTGTTGCTTGCCTCAAAGCGAGCAAAAAAGGTATTTAGCTCTTCTGGTAGGCTATCGTCACTGGGCAGCTCGCAGGTGGATTTACCTTTGTAGTCCGTAATAGTTTGTAAGCCCTGCCACGTCCGACGACCGTGAGAGCCGGTGTAGTAGGATTCAATTTTAGTCCTGTATTGACGCTTAGCCTGTTTGACTGCTTCTGGCCACTGGGCTGGACAACGGAGTCATCAAGATATGGGATGTTGCAACTGGTGGGACATTTTGCTGTGTTTGTTATGGAATCAAGGCTAACGTTTCATTTGACGATAGCACTTTTCATTTAACCGTTATTTTGAATAGATTATCCCTCGGTTTGACCTCAAAGGACATGAGGGTAT
Source organism: Coregonus lavaretus (assembly GCF_964263955.1). Lineage (NCBI taxonomy): Eukaryota > Metazoa > Chordata > Actinopteri > Salmoniformes > Salmonidae > Coregonus > Coregonus lavaretus. The sequence continues at coordinate 41,469,832 of NC_140004.1, read as the reverse complement.
TGCGAGGGACCTGGTCTTCACTCCCAAAGGAAAGCTCACCCTGGTATCTACCTTTCCAGATAAAACCTTAAGGATATAGCATTTAACCCAGAAAGGTCAGCCATTTTTATATCTAAAAAAATATATTCAGCCAGAGCTTTTCTCTGTTTATCTCTTTTTTAATTGTCTGTCTAAGTTCATGGATATTTTTATTGCACATGGAAATAATCTTAAACATCTCTATACTTACCTGCTTCTCTGCCTTCCATAGGTACAAAAATAGCCACGTGTCCTCACTGGCTACAAGGACTAGTGTCTCACCAGACTGCAGCATGATGGCATCCCGTCGGCAGGTTTAACATAGTTAGACCCCATGACCAATATTTCGAGAAAAATGACAATTCTGTCCAAACGCTTCTGATAAAGTTTGTAAGTACAGCGCACTCCTCTTATAGAGATAACGTCCATGCAGGACAATTTTATAACTTGAATAACTGTCTCACTCTCATTAGAATGACTTGATACAAACAAGTTTTAGATACATACATCCAAACTCTGTCAAGCCTGGATGTAATCAACTATGAATTATGAGGGTAGTTGAGTAATAACGATGGAGAGGGTCAAGGTGTACATCACATATCTCCATTCTTTTACATTGTTCATGTGCCCATCTGCCTTGAGTACACATTTCTGCTATCATCTCAATAGTCTGAAGGAGCTTCTGTTGAGATGCACCTCCAATATCCTCTGCTTGTTGTTGCAGGACCAGAGATGGCCATGTGAGGTTCTGGAGGGTACCCAGGGCCATGCCTAGCCTGTACCCCTGCACCACTCTGTCTCCACCCACCAGGTGGAGGCCCTTCCCATCCCACGCAGGATCCTGGAGTTCCTCACCTACAGAGAGAGACATGCCGGACTGCGCCAAAACACAATGCTCCATCTGAGGAAAAATTTATGAGTTTGGGGAATAATGAGAGAATACTTATTGGCTTCCATTTGAAATGATTTTCAGTTGTTTGGAAGTATTGAATAACTAATGATAGCACAGTCAAGGGAGGAGAGCTCATTATTTGCCTCTGTTTGGAAAGCATAACAAAATGGTGGGAACAGTCTGACAGAAGTCACGGGACTTTCTAGGGCCCTGTGTGGATGCATCTTTCACTCCGACCTTCTCTGAAGTTAGAGTTGATCTAACATGGTTGGATAGGTGAAGGCAAGGGTTCTACTTTGTGGTTTAGACTAAATCAGTCATGTCCGATCAACTAGTTGTCCAAGGAAATCTCTCAGGATGTCAAAATGCTAATGCAACTGGATGCAAATAGCTAGTGATCATACTCAAACATACAACTGAACTCTTAAAAGCCTTGAATCCTAACATTATTCAAGTTAATTTACATAAATGTAATGGAAATGACTTATCAAGAATGACCAATATATATTTTTGTGCTAGATGTATATTGTACAATATATAACTATTATAGCGTGTATTGTTATTTAATGTACATTTGCTGAGAGTAAATCTAAAGTTTGCATTGTGTGCAGTAAATTGGTCTATTGAAACCTTATTCCATGACTTTCGGACAGTCTACAAGACACTAGATTACATAAGAAACCATTTTATTTAAGAGACAAGCGATATCAAATGTACATACAGACAGGAATATTGAGCAGACAAGCACATGTATTTTTTTTGTGAACAACAGGGTATGCAGGCCTTTAATTCCAACCTAGCACTAACACACCCAACTCAACTAATCATGGTCTTGACCAGCCAATGTATAAATGGCATCAGGTGTGTTAGTGCTGGGCTGGAATAAAATCCTGTACACCCTGTAGCTCTCCAGGACCATGGTAGGTGCCTGAGGGCCACTGGTCTAGGCGGCCTCATTGACCACGATGTCTCTCACTGCCTGGAAAGCTGCCACCATCGAACTCAATTGGATCTTCTCACTGGTTCCCGAGGCCAGCCGGTACCTAGAAGAGGAAGAAAAGACATCATCAAATAAGTGTACCATATTAGTCATCCTAATTTACATTGAAGTCATTCAGCAGACGCTGTTATCCAGAGGGACTTACGATCAGTAAGGTATACAATTTGATGGGTATATAACCACCATACTGAAGATATGCGCACTTACTCAATGTCTGCCAACTTGATAAGCAAGCCCATCCGAATGGCAGGAGGGAAGTCCACTGTAAGAAATCAACAAACATGGTTATTATACAGCACAGAAGTGTATCAAATCTCTCAAAACATGCATCATAAAATGAACTGTTGTAACGACGTTAATGCCGTGGCATTGATCTTAGAGCTGAGTCGACCCCCCAAGACCTGGTCCACACCGTCTGACCAGGAAGGACTCCTTATCCTTCCAATCTGCATCTACAATCTTCAATCAACACAGGACTGAGGCGTCGACCAATCTCCACAAGTCACAGGAGGAGACCTCTCCATGGGGGGAGGAAGATCCTCATTCTTCTTCAATGGCTTCACCTCACACCAGGAAGTCACCCAGCTAAGAAAAAAAACCTTCTTCCTCATCTTCCTCCTTTTCAAAATGAGATTACAGACTACTGCCAAATGGCCACAGTTTGAATGTCAAAGGAATTAGCATCGGTGGAGGCTTCCCCAAATGGTTCCCAATCAATTGAAGACCCTTACGTTTGCACGACAAAGAGATGTTGCAGAGTGTAGACCCTGGTCGACACCAAGGGACCGGACTGCTACAGTGAAAGGACACTAAAACTTACAAAAACCTTAAAATTCTATTTTACCCAAGGATACAGTGGCCAAGAGTATTTCTGATATCCAGTGTAACAAAATGATTGTGTAATTATGCTACAGTATGTCTTTCACTTTGCTTTTTTTGATAATGAATTTCAGATAGTTTCAAGCAATCATTAATTTGACATTATTACCATGTCAATGTTAGTATCTATGGAACCACAAGGAAATGACATGAACATTGAAACAGCGTCTGCTAAAGTACAGACAGTTATGGACATAATTTGTTATGAACAGAACCTAACTCCGCCTTCTTTCACACTTGGACTCAAGTGGGTGTGACTGAGCTGGAGCTCGGCCAATCAGACTTCAACAGATAAATAAGTATACAAGCTGATTGCATTGGTGTTAATCTTATTACCTTTACATTTACATTTTAGTCATTTAGCAGACGCTCTTATCCAGAGCGACTTACATGAGCAATTAGGGTTAAGTGCCTTGCTTAAGGGCACATCGACAGATTTTTCACCTAGTCGGCTTGGGGATTAGAACCAGCGACCTTTCGGTTACTGGCACAACGCTCTTACCCACTAAGCTACCTGCCGCTCTTCTATGTATCGATTAATGAACTGCAGTTTTTATTCCTAATGCTAATAGATCATTAGATTTGATGAAGTACCACAGACAAGATATTCTCTCCAAACTCCTTTTGCCAAGCAGCTACAGGTAACCGAATGCGTTGCTAAAATCACTATCCCATTTCTGTATTCCATTCAGGAAACCCCATTATTTTATTCTGTATCATTTTACCATTATATAAGGAGTGACATCTCTAAAATACACCACAGAAGTGTACCAAATCCCTCAAAAAATATATAAATCACATCATAAAATTAACAGGTATCAATCCTATAATTCAAAGGCCCTCTATGGTAACCCCTGATGAATCTGCCAAGACAGCTTAGTGAAAACAGAAACACATAACCTCAGAAATAAGAAAACAGGCAATCTAAACCAAATCTAAAAACGTTGCAGTAGTGATGCGTGCCACACTAACATTGGAAAGCCATTCATTCTACAATGAGAACACTGGCAGCCATGGCAGCCATGGCAACCGCGAGGGGTCTCCCGGGAAACCAGAGGAAGAAAACATCACTATGCAGATGGTGTCAAATTCAGACCTAGTAGCATTCCTCTTATATACTGTGCTGTGCGAAGTCTGTTCAGAATATATCTACCAAATATACAATAATAAATATATACCGGTATATATATATATATATATATTAACAGTAAGCTAAGCCCTGCCAGACAATATTTTTTTTAAAGTCCATAATCTAGTATATAATTCACACAATTAACACATTTTCTAAATACAGCTTCAGACTTTGGGGATACAGTGATTCTGCCTGTGATGCAATACCATACAGTATGGAAATGCACAAGTCTGAAATACACAGTATCTCTAAAACCACTGCATTGTACAGGTTTACTGCCTCCAGTCCTTACCTCTGTGTATCAGTAGATGGACCTCAGTCAGAATGTCATGCAGGGCTAGGCCTTTCAGCGTCTTCAGCTGAAGAATCTCTATGGATCAGAAGCTAAGGAACATCTCTCAAATATCAAGGATGGGATTTGTCCTTCAGTATAATTCCTGGAATTCATGATTTCCTGACATGATCCTCTATATATCCATACATACCAGAAACTGACATACAGTGTCATCACCTAGCCAACATTCAGATGTTCTGTTGTCCTGATCCCATATAGGGGTGAGATTCTTCCTGATTAAAATCAGGAATTTGTGCTTTTCTGACATGATCCTCTATTCATAGGGTACATCACTGAAATTTACTTTCTATACCGACCTAATAACATCACTTGAAAATACACCACAGCAAGGCATTCAGAGCCACTTCCTAGAAGAGGTAGACGCTGCTGAGCACAAGGTGTCCTCATATACCACATATTGGAGATACTGTGCTAATTTGAGATGGCTATTTAGCTATTTCTAGATAATGCAGTAATGTATGTAGATATCATACATTGGCGATATTGTGTTATTTGAAAGAGCTGCTTTGGCAATACATAAACATACCATTGTGGGGGGAAAAACAAGCCATTTGGTTGTTGAAGAGAGTAGGCTAAACATAACTTGTGGTAATAGATATGGCTGTAATACATATGGTTGTAATATATATGTCTGTAATACATATGGCTGTGAGAGAGAATAAAGGATACGGTTGTAAGCGGAGGTGAAATCCTTGTTTAGGGACCAGTCCAGGATGTTGGCTATATCTGATCGTAGTGGGTGACCAGTGCAGGTGTAAACATTATCCTCTGTGACCTTCCCATATGCCATGCTGGTGCTCTGAGAAATACATGGGAAAGGAATCAGTCAGTCATTAGAAATAACAAAAAGAAATCCACCGTAATTAGTGTACTCAGAATCTGTCTAACATGGTCAATACTAGTGATGGGCACCGATATGGAAAGTTGATATCAGTTGCAGTTTTTTAAGCGATATACACTGAACCAAAATATAAACGCAACATGTAGTGTTGGTCCCATGTTTCATGAGCTGAAATAAAAGATCCCAGAAATGTTCCATATGCACAAAAAGCTTATTTCTCTCAATCTTTGTGCACAAATGTTTTTACATGGCCTCCCGAGTGGCGCAGTGGTCTAAGGCACTGCATCGCAGTGCTAGCTGTGCCACTAGAGATCCTGGTTTTAATCCAGGCTCTGTTGTAGCTGGCCGCGAACGGGAGACCCATGGGGCGGCGCATAATTGGCCCTGCATCGTCCAGGGTAGGGGAGGGAATGGCCGGCAGGGATGTAGCTCAGTTGGTAGAGCATGGCGTTTGCAACGCCAGGGTTGTGGGTTCAATTCCCACAGGGGGGCCAGTATCAAAAATAAAATAATGTATGCACTCACTAACTGTAAGTCGCTCTGGATAAGAGCGTCTGCTAAATTACTAAAATGTAAAATGTACATCCCTGTTAGTGAGCATTTCTCCTTTGCCAAGATAACCCATCTACCTGACAGGTGTGGCATATCAAGAAGCTGATTAAACAGCATGATCATTACATAGGTGCACCTTGTGCTGGGGACAATAAAAGGCCACTCTATAATGTGCAGTTTTGTCACACAACACAATGCCACAGATGTCTTAAGTTTTGAGGGAGTGTGCAATTGGCATGCTGACTACAGGAATGTCCATTAAAGCTGATGCCAGATAATTTAAAATGTTCATAAGCCGCCCCCAGCGTTGTTTTAGAGAATTGTGCAGTATGTCCATTCTGGCCTCACAACCACAGACCCGTGTATGGCGTTGTGTGGGCGAGCAGTTTGCTGATGTCAACGTTGTGAACAGAGTGCCCCATAGTGGCGGTGGGGTTACGGTATGGGCAGGCATAAGCTACGGAGAACGAACACAATTGCATTTTATCAATGGCAATTTGAATGCACAGAGACACCGTGACGAGATCCTGAGGCCCATTGTCGTGCCATTCATCCTCCGCCATCACTTCATGTTTCTGCACAATAATGCATGACCTCATGTCGCAAGGATCTGTACACAGTTCCTGGAAGCTGAAAATGTTCCAGTTCTTCCATGGCCTGCATACTCACCAGACATGTCACCCATTGAGCATGTTTGGGATGCTCTGGATCGACGCGTACGACAGCGTGTCCCAGTTCCTGCCAATATCCAGCAACTTCGCACAGCCATTGAAGAGGAGTGGGACAACATTCCACAGGCCACAATCAACAGCCTGATCAACTCTATGCAAAGGTGATGTGTCGCACTGCATGAGGCAAATGGTGGTCACACCAGATACTGACTTGTTTTCGCATGAGGCAAATGGTGGTCACACCAGATACTGACTGTTTCTGATCCACACCCCTACCTTTAAAAAAAAAGGTATCTGTGACCAACAGATGCTTATCTGTATTCCCAGTCATGTGAAATCCATAGATTAGGGCCTAATTAACTTATTTCAATTGACTGATTTCCTTATATGAACTGTAACTCAGTAAAATCTTTGAAATTGTTGCATGTTGCGTTTATATTTTTGTTCAGTATAGATATGTTTTTTATCAAGAACATTGCATCTGTGTTCATCTTCTGTTAACTTCCAAGGCTTTGTGAAATCCCATTGGGCCAGGTGTGAATGTCCTGGGGGCCTGAACCTACCTAACCACTTTGAATACAATCAACTATTATTCAGCAGGCCAATAAGTATGCTAAATTGAGAGCCTGTGAGAAGGTCAGTTTAATGCCTACAGGAACAGTCATGTAATATATAGTGTACCAAACGATATATAGTGTACCAAACGATATCATATCGAATTAGCGATTTTGATGCCCACCACTAGTCAATACACTAATACATTTAGACCAGCAATAAAAACTCAACACTGTGATGCAATGAACTACATTTAGCTACACACAGGTAATATGTTTTCCATACCTGCAGTATGTTGAGGGATCTTCTCATGTCTCCTGATGAGAGGGTCACAATAGCTTTCATTCCATCTGGAGTTACATCAATGCTGCAGGGACGAGAGCAGACATACATACATATCTGAATAAAAAGCAATAATAAAGCCCAGCAGACATTAGTCTCGAGTAAGTTTCAAGTTTTATTTCACACATGCACAAGTACAGTGAAATGCTTAACTTGCAAGCCCTTCCCAACAGTGCAGTATTCAATATCAAAACAGTATAACAAAAAAACAGAAGATATAAGAGGAAGAACAATACATACAATGCCAGTACCAAATTCCTTGAGGAACAGAGTGATCTACCCTCTGGAGCCCCCACCACCAGGCCTCTCACCTCTCCCACCACCAGGCCTCTCACCTCTCCCACCACCAGGCCTCTCACCTCTCCCACCACCAGGCCTCTCACCTCTCCCACCACCAGGCCTCTCACCTCTCCCACCACCAGGCCTCTCACCTCTCCCACCACCAGGCCTCTCACCTCTCCCACCACCAGGCCTCTCACCTCTCCCACCACCAGAACCATTAACTCCTGAGCCCCTTCACCTCTCCTGCTGGATAACAAACTCCAGCCTGGGTATCATCTGGTCCTGAGACAGGGGTCCGAAGCGGAACCTGGTGCAGCGAGACTGCAGGGCCGGGATGATCTTCGAAAGGTAGTTACAGATCAGACAGAACCTGGTGTTCTCTGTGTACTTCTCAATAACTGCAGGAGAGGAAGAGAGAGATAGGAGTAGAGAGACCGGGAGTGAGAAATGGATGTCAATAATTTGACGATCATTTACATTTTAGTCATTTAGCAGACGCTCTTATCCAGAGCGACTTACAGTTAGTGAGTGCATACATTTTCATACTGGCCCCCCGTGGGCATCAAACCCACAACCCTGGCGTTGCAAGCGCCATGCTCTACCAACTGACCTACATGGGACAGTGGGCATACACTCATTAAAATGTAGTAGGGGTGTAACGATTCGTTTTAACAACGATTCGATTTGTATCACGATTCGTGGTTGTCGATACGATTCAAGGACGATATTGGTTCATTTAGAACGATACGATCCGAAACGATTCAGTGACTTGAAATCGATTCAGTAACCTTTTAGCCAAAAATTCAACCAGTGTGACTGAAATAAATACCTGGATACTGGACAGTGCAGGTGAAGTTTCCTAGATTCCTGTTTCTTGTAAGGACCGCAATGGTGGCTTGATAATTTCTCGCTCGTCGGCTTCTTCTCTGTCGTCCGCCATGCTATGTTTTGTTGTCTTTGCGCCTTTGCGCTGCTGCTGGCGCGGGGCGATCACGTCACGGATAGGCAGACTGAATCGAGTAATGTTTAAAGCCTTTATCATTAAAAGTGCTAAGAAAAAACATCCATATAAAGTCTGACGTGCTTAAATCCAATGGGTTATTTCCTAGTATCGATACAATCGATTTATTACACTTTAAAACGATGTTAGATTGATATATGTTGTCCAAAAGGCCAACTCGCCGAGCACAGATCGATGTAGTTGGATCATAGGAATATAAATCGATACATCGATGTAGTAGATGGATCGTTACACCCCTAAAATGTAGAAAATAAAACTTGAACTGTTAAATCAATGGCATCTATTACAAGCAATTGCAACACATTAATATTCTAAATAATCAGGCGGTACCCCTCCCAAATGCATTCAACATTTGCTTGTTGTCTCATGTCCCATTTTACAGTAAGCAGATCTTTTCATCAGTGAGAATTACTGGTTAGCACGCAGGCAGCTCATTTGGCCAGTTGGTACACAGCAGGTGAGCCACTCAAAACAGATGGTTACCTCGCCGCAATGCATTCTGGGCATCCCTGGTCATGGCATCAGCCTCATCCAGGATCACCAACTTGAAACCCTTCCTGTAAGACAAAGATGAATAAATAAACACTAATTTTGTCAATTGAAGTCAGGGTTGTCTGTGACACGCAGACGTCCAATCCTCTTTTGCGTTTCCTTGTCCTCACTGAAAAGACTGGGAACCTCATTGCAATATGGTAGACAACTACTGGTAGCTAAGAGACCTGCTTCTCTACAAATACAGACCTTTCAGTGACCGCAAGGAAACATTTTGTAGTATTATTCATTATTGTCATACTTGAATATGGTCCTGGTGCTGGCAAAACTCAGGATGGGTCCTCGTACAACATCGATACCTCTGTCGTCTGACGCATTAAGCTGAAAATAAATAAATGCATGCATTACCATGTAAGAAGAACAATAATATGTTATGATAACACATACGTTGGAGCATAACCTTGATGCACCCGAGAACAGTTATGTATGCTGCACACTAACATTGAATGTTAAGAATCAATCTTGCTCACTGGAAAACATAACAACCCTCAAGTGCAGTGTTATGAGCAGAGCATTTCTCTTTGATAATTCTACATCTCAGTGCTGAGTTGGTGCATACCTCCAGGACCATAGCGTTGAACTCCTTCTCCTTGTAGAGCTGCTTGGCAGAGGCTAAAACAGTAGATGTTTTCCCTGTGCCTGGGGGTCCATAGAATAGGAGATGTGGCAGCCTGTCCTCACTGATAAATTTCTGGACTGAAAAGAGAAGAGGATTGGTTATGACAAATATGTTGTTACATATGCACTCATGCAACAAAAAAAACACAACTATAGTTCATTTGAGCATGAAAACATTATTTTTAATACATTCACTGGTCATGGCTCACATCAACAGCATCATCACGGATACCCTAGACCCACTCCAATTCGCATACCGCCCCAACAGATCCACAGATGACGCAATCTCAATCGCACTCCACACTGCCCTTTCCCACCTGGACAAAAGGAACACCTATGTGAGAATGCTGTTCATTGACTACAGCTCAGCGTTCAACACCATAGTGCCCACAAAGCTCATCACTAAGCTAAGGACCCTGGGACTAAACACCTCCCTCTGCAACTGGATCTTGGACTTCCTGACGGGCCGCCACCAGGTGGTAAGGGTAGGCAACAACACGTCTGCCACGCTGATCCTCAACACTGGGGCCCCTCAGGGGTGCGTGCTTAGTCCCCTCCTGTACTCCTTGTTCACCTAAGACTGCGTGGCCAAACACGACTCCAACACCTTCATTAAGTTTGTTGACGACACAACAGTGGTAGGCCTGATTACTGACAACGACGAGACAGCCTATAGGGAGGAGGTCAGAGACCTGGCCGTGTGGTGCCAGGACAACAACCTCTCCTTCAATGTGAGCAAGACAAAGGAGCTGATCGTGGACTACAGGAAAAGGAGGGCCAAACAGGCCCTCCATTCACATCGACGGGGCTGTAGTGGAGCGGGTCGAGAGTTTCAAGTTCCTTGGTGTCCACATCACCAACGAACTATAATGGTCCAAACACACCAAGACAGTCGTGAAGAGGGCACTACAACACCTTTTCTCCCTCAAGAGACTGAAAAGATTTGGCATGGGTCCCCAGATCCTCAAAAAGTTATACAGCTGCACCATCGAGAGCATCCTGACCGGTTGCATCACCGCCTGGTATGGCAACTGCTCGGCATCTGACCGTAAGGCGCTACAGAGGGTAGTGCGTACAGCCCAGTACATCACTGGAGACAAGGTTCCTGCCATCCAGGACCTATATACTAGGCGGTCAGAGGAAAGGCCAAAAAAATTGTCAAAGACTCCAGTCACCTAAGTCATAGACTGTTCTCTCTGCTACCGCACAGCAAGCGGTACCGGCGCGGCAAGTCTAGGACCAAAAGGCTCCTTAACAGTTTCTACCCCCAAGCCATTAGACTGCTGAACAATTAATCAAATGGCCACCAGGACTATTTACATTGACCCCCCCTCCCCTCCATTTGTTTTTACACTGCTGCTACCCGCTGTCTATTATCTATGTATAGTCACTTTACCCCTACCTACATGTACAAATTACCTCGACTAACCTGTACCTCTGCACATTGACTCGGTACCGGTACCCCCTGTATATAGCCTCGTTATTGTTATTGTGTTACTTTTTATATATTTTTTTACTTTAGTTGATTTGGTAAATATTTTCTTAACTCTTTCTTGAACTGCATTGTTGGTTAAGGGCGTGTAAGTAAGCATTTCACTGTAAGGTCTACACCGGTTGTATTCGGCGCATGTGACAAATAAAGTTTGATTTGACCATACATTTGAAATGAATTGTTGTTGGAATGGATAAGGGTCAGGTTTTCTACATGAGCAGTTCCATCCCTGTTGTTCCAAAGACTGAAAAAAACATACTTACTGGTGCTTAATATGTCCTTGTGAGAAATCAAGTCATCTAGGGTCTGTGGCCTGTATTTCTCAACCCTAAAATAAAAATATAAGATGTCAGACAGCATCGGCGCATGCGTAGCTACATTGGAAGCAGGGACGAGGTGGTGGGATGTCCATGAACATACAAGACAACTAAAATACACATCACTTTGCTACACCGTATATAGGCAAGGGAAACATATTAACACAATGATTGAAGTTCGGCGAGCTAATTAAGCCCGCTAACGTAGCTAGGTAGCTTGCTTGCTGGCAACAAATAAGCTAGTTAGCTAGCATCTGACACCGGCTAGCTAGTGGAATCAATTTACCAGGGCAAATTTCTTGACTGCAACGGTATCTTGCTAGTCGATGCCATTTGAATCGATTCAATATTTTCTCCAAATGAACGTGTTCATTGACATACAAAACAGCGCTTCTTTTCACGCTCTAATCTGCAGCATTTCCTTGGCGCGCTTTACCTCAACAAAACGTGCTTTACGTCACGATACACTGTTTACGGCAGGTTTGCAACCAATCGCATCCATTGTTTTACTGTGGGCGGAGTCAAATTACTCTTTATAATATTTCGCGGCATGCTACCATTTCCTTTTCCGTCGACGTTCCTCTCCAAGCAGCAGCTCTTTCTGGTTCTGTCCGCAAAAGACAAAGAAACATGTCCGACGAAGGAAAACTTTTCGTCGGTGGCCTGAGCTTCGACACCACAGAGCAATCTCTTGCAGAAGCGTTCTCCAAGTACGGGAACATCTCCAAATGTGATGTCATCATGGACAGAGAAACAGGAAGGCCTCGTGGATTCGGCTTCGTAAAGTACGACAATCCCGAGGATGCGAAGGACGCTATGGATGCAATGAACGGCCAGTCTCTCGACGGCAGAACCATCCGTGTGAACGAGGCAGGCCAGGGCGGTGGTGGCGGTCGTGGAGGTGGCGGTGGATACAGAGGTTCCCGAGGTGGCGGTGGATACGGCGGTGGAGGTGGCGGTGGATATGGTGGAGGCGAGAGGAGTTACGGTGGTGGCGGAGGAGGCCGCAGTTATGGCGAAGATCGGGGCTACGGAGGTGGTGGCGGATACAGGAGTGGTGGTGGTGGCGGCGGTGGAGGCCGAGGCGGATACTCCTCCGGTGGCGGATACAGGGACAATCAATAGGTTGGGCCCATGAAGGCTACGGAGACCGTTCTAGGCCGGGGATCCTACAGAGACTGCTAGCTACAACAGTTAACGTTATGCTGCACACGAGTAAACTCCGATTCAAGATCATCCCTTGGCTGGCTGTATTTAAAAGATGCGCTCCTCAAGAAATGTCCACGTGTTGTTGTTGACCGGATGACTTTTGTAGTCCTATTCTGTGTTTAATTAGCTAAGTTAGCTTGCTAGCTAGCTCGAGCGTCTTTCAATTTAGCCACGTGTGTCGGCCATTCATTTACAAACCATGTGAAAAGTTCATGTTCTCTTGCCCGATAACATTCCACCTTTGTACTTTCTGTTCTTTGTCTCCTCAACATTATTTTTTGTGTCAATTTTGGCTTTATGGAACCTATTAAACGATTTCTTTGGAAAAACAACTTCTCCTCAAGTTATTAGTGAACTAACATTTGTCATGCCGTATCATCAATCCATGAAAACGCGGTAATTTAAGATGAATGATTCGGGTTTGTGTTGAATTCTGCCTAAGGCCTTTAAACGCGGGATTCCGCAGTCGAAACTACAAAGCCACCCCACCCCCTCAGTACAAACTGCAGGATCGGTCTGGGGCGATGTAACACTTAAATTAATAGACTGCTGCAAGGACTGACCCATTAAATCTGATTTGTTTTAAACCATGAGCATATAGTTGGTTCACAAACACGAGTTAAAAAACATTTGTGGTAAACTCGTGAGGCATAACGTTAAGTTATATTCAAGAGTCGATGGGTACATATCAGTTTACAAGTCAAAATGTATGTCGCAACTCCAAATTGCCCCTTAAGACTAACGTGTTTTCGTGTGTCGAAAATCTTCATTAAAGACATTCGGCAGAAGTAAATTCATCCACAAACACGAATATAATAGTATGTATATAGCTAGCTATCTTTATTGACCGCGTTTTCACGAGTTTTATGCATTTGATGGTACGGGAATGGATACGGAAGTAAAGCGGAAGCGGGCGTTACTTTCGCACCAGTGTGAAAAATGGTTTCCACTAGAGAGCACAGCCACGATGTCAAACTATATACGCTATATCGTGAAGGCTCATGAACAACAGTAGCGTTTTGGTCATAATTTAGGTGTAAGGTTAGCAGTGTGGTTAAGGGAAGACTTGGGTTTAACACATTTTAAGAAGATACATTGTAGAAATATGCATGATTTATGACTTTGCCTGTGGTAACAAGTGACGACCGTGTAATATCAAGAGGGCATACGTAATTTTTCAGTTACACAATAACGAATGGCAAAAACATGGCGAAGGCAGATACCAAGCCAGTCGTTTAGTTGTCAATTTAAATATTTATACTCTAATGCCAAAACAAAGGCTTTTAAAATTAAGAAATGAATCCCTTATTGGTAGCATACGCAGTTTTGCAGATGTTATCGCAGGTGCAGCGAAATGATTATGTTTCGAGCTCCAACAGTGCAGCAATATCTAGCAATTCAATAACAATACACACATAATCCAAAAGTAAAAATAAATACATAAGAAATTAAGACATCAAAACGAGCAATATCTGAGTAGAATATAAATATATGAATGTGAATGGTGTGTGTGGACAGTATATGAATAGAAAGGGTGTGTGTACAGCAGTAGTTATATAGGATGAGCCATGACTAGAATACAGTATATACATATAAAGTGGGTAAAACAGTATGTCAACTTTATTAATGTGACTCTATGTACATAGGGCAGCAGTCTCTAAGGTGCAGGGTAGAGTACCAGGTGGTAGCCGGCTAGTGACCATGTCTAAGGTTCAGGACAGGGTACTGGATTGCCTGATGGGAAAAGTAACCCCCATGATTGATTTTTCTAAATTGTTATTTTAGTTGTTGTCCATCATTGTTTTTTCGGACAAATAAGTAAACTCTACTGCCATTTGGATTGCATAGAGAGGTAGGTATCAGAATAGTATTTTGGGAAAACCTGACTCTATTGCTCTCTTGGGAAATACATGCAAATGTAGCTTTTAATAGCACTTTCCAAGAAAACATGCTCTGCTTAACAAAAAGTCTGAGTTACATTTGTATACATGTCGTTTTTAATATTTAAAAACAACAACTAAATACCTAAATGAAGTGTTAGAGCATGTCAGATATCATGTCTACACTAAATGAGACAAAATTGGGTGCCACAAATCATAACAAAGAGAATGGTTGTTTTATTGTCGGTTTTGTCAGAGTATTGTAGGAGGCTCAGAGTATTGTAGGAGGTTCAGAGTATTGTAGGAGGCTCAGAGTATTGTAAGAGGCTCACAGTATATAAGCCCTTATGATTTGCCATTATTTGTGCTTGATTGGCCCTTATGATTGGCCCTTATGATCACACACTGTACAACACATAGACTGTACACTGTTTCTAGTGAACTCTAGAATAGGATCTATGTGTAGTGTCTTGACACACACACAGCACCAAGCCTGTTCAGTCCAGCAGCGAGACACAATAATGCTGTCTGATGTCTCTGCAGGTGACACAGAGGAAATGTCAGACAATCTCTGGTTCCCCACCACCGGCCTCATTCAAATTGACCCCGCAGGTGTAACACTAAATTGTTCCCCTGTTTATTTCACCCCACCCATAGAAGAGAAAATGCTGTCATAAAATAGGCTATAATTCAGTGAGAGATGTTGGCCGGCCTACTCAGTGTCACTCAGCGTTCTGTCATTTAATTTAGACAGACAACTGTTGCAGTTCATTTGGAGTATACAACCGTAACACATGTAGCTATGGTTATTTTAGTGGTGTGTGTGTGTGTGTGTGTGTGCACGTGCACGCATGTGTGTGTGTGGCAAGATACCTACAAGTAGGCTTAAAAGGGCACATGTAAACAGAATAGCCTAAATGTATCTTAAAAATGATCCCAATTTGATTCTGTGAAAAATGACATATACAGTGCATTCGGAAAGTATTCAGACCCCTTGACTTTTTCCACATTTTGTTACGTTACAGCCTTATTCTAAAATTGATTAAATAAAAAATGTTCCTCATCAATCTAGACACAGTACCCCATAATGACAAAGCGAAAACAGGTTTGTAGACATTTTTGCAAATGTATAAAAAAATAAAATAAACAGAAATACCTTATTTACGTAAGTATTCAGACCCTTTGCTATGATACTCAAAATTAAACTCAGGTGCATCCTGTTTCCATTGATCATCCTTCAGATGTTTCTACAACTTTATTGGAGTCCACCTGTGGTAAATTCAATTGATTGGACATGATTTGGAAAGGCACACACATGTCTATATAAGGTCCCACAGTTGACAGTGCATGTCAGAGCAAAAACCAAGCCCTGAGGTCGAAGGAATTGTCCGTATAGCTCTGAGGCAGGATTGTGTCGAGGCACAGGTCTGGGGAAGGGTACCAACAATGTTTTGCAGCATTGAAGGTCCCTAGGAACACAGTGGCCTCCATCATTCTTAAATTGAAGAAGTTTGGAACCACCAAGACTCTTCCTACAGCTGGCCTCCCAGCCAAACTGAGCAATCGGGGGGAAAGGGCCATGGTCAGGGAGGTGACCAAGAACCCGATGGTCACTCTGACAGAGCTCCAAATCAAATCAAATCAAATGTTATTTGTCACATACACGTGTTTAGCAGATGTTATTGCGGGTGTAGCGAAATGCTTGTGGAGATGGGAGAACCTTCCAGAAGGACAACCATCTCTGGAGCACTTCACCAATCAGGCCTTTATGGTAGAGTGGCCAGACGGAAGCCACTCCTCAGTAAAATGCACATGACAGCCCACTTGGAGTTTGCCAAAAGGCACCTAAAGACTCTGAGACCATGGGAAACAAGATTCTCTGGTCTGATGAAACCAAGATTGAACTCTTTGGCCTGAATGCCAAGCGTCACGTCTAGAGGAAACCTGGCACCATTCCTATGGTGAAGCATGGTGGTGACAGCATCATGCTGTGGGGATGTTTTTCAGTGGCAGGGACTGGGAGACTAGTCAGGATCGAGGGAAAGATGAACGTAGCGAAGTACAGAGAGATCCTTGATGACAACCTGCTCAAGAGCGCTCAGGACCTCAGACTGGGGCGAAGGTTCACCTTCCAACAGGACAACGACCCTAAGCACACAGCCAAGACAACACAGGAGTGGCTTCAGGACAAGTCTCTGAATGTCCTTGAGTGGCCCAGCCAGAGCCCGAACTTGAACCCGATTGAACATCTCTGGAGAGACCTGAAAATAGCTGTGCAGCGATGCTCCCCATCCAACCTGACAAAGCTTGAGAGGAACTGCAGAGAAGAATGGGAGAAACTCCCCAAATACACGTGTGCCTAGATTGTAGCGTCATACCCAAGAAGACTCAATGCTGTAATCGCTGCCAAAGGTGCTTCAAAAAAGTACTGAGTAAAGGGTCTGAATACTTATGTAAATGTCATATTTCAGTTGTATATTTTTAATACATTTGCAAACATTTCTAAAAACCTGTTTTTGCTTTGTCATTATGGGGTATTGTGTGTAGATTGATGAGGGGGGAAAAGTATTTTATCAATTTTAGAATAAGGCTGTAACGTAACAAAATGTGTAAAAAGTCAAGGGGTCTAAATACTTTACGAAGGCACTGTAGGTAGGCCTACCATCCTGATAACACATTAAACTGCTCATGTGGAGCTGATGGAGCGTATCGATAATGAAGTTCAAACAGTGAACTCACTCTCTCTGCACTGATGCACATAATCTCGCGATAACTCCTCCATCACTCGGCGGTGGTGCCTCTCCTCCCGCTGCTTCCGTGGGCGATGCTATGCGGTTGCTGTAGATTTGATTGACGGGAACATGTCGGTGTGGTGGTGGGAGCGACCCGGGATACAGCTTCTGGCAAGGGAGACGGGGAGTACCTGTACCCAATCCACACAGCATCACCTTTAAAATGATTATACTACGCTGCTTTAGTTTTATGGATCCGTTTATGTTATTGTGATGCGTTGTTTTTTTTTGTTTTGAAATGAATAAACAACGCTCAATGGATTTATTAGCTGAGGCTTGATCGGTTGTGTTCTGATTTTTATTTCTGTTGAGGAGGTAGCCTATGCTATCTGCATATTGTGTTTGATGATATAGCCCTCAGCATCAATACCAGGTTCAATCAGAAACACCTAGACGAACCACCACCAGGAAATACTAGGACTAATGCAATGGAGTCGCCTTTCACATTTATCACATCTCATCTGTAAACCAATGTACATAATATAATATACCACCACGTTTGCTGGCGTTTTGCAGGTCGCTTTATTACATGGAGTTTTTTCCACCTTTATTTTCTGAGTTGATTTTTTTTTAAGTACACATAAAGAAACGACCAGTGCTCGCAAGCAATGGACGAGAAGAATATGACCAAAAGCGACGAGCAGCATCTGAGTTTGCAAAAAGCCTTGCAGCAGTGCGAGTTGGTGCAAAATATGATAGACATAAGCATTTCTAGCTTGGAGGGATTGAGGACCAAATGTGCCACATCCAACGACTTGACACAAAAAGAAATACGAACGCTGGAGGTAAGCAAAAGCATCTATTCCGTAGAATGAAAAAGGCTACGGCTGCGCTGTGGCTGCTAATCTTGTATTTTGATCAAAATCAATGTTGGGTTGGTTGTCACGTCTGTCATAGCCTTTATCAACATCAATGTACATTATTCGATATCGTTAAAATGGTTGACTATACCATTGAAATACTGTTTTATACAGCCTTGATGTGTTTTATGCAGTCTAATAAATCAAGAAGAAGCTAGCTGCAGTGAGCAAGTTGTTGTGGGCTTGCGCATTCTGCAGGTGGTGGAAAGAAGGTGGAACATTCAGTTTTAGCACTGAACTCTTCTCCATCAGAATTCTCCGAGAACGTTGAGGCCTAAACACTTTCTGTTTACGATTCATCATCATCATCATCATCATCATAAGTAATATGCTCTGCATATCATCAGTTAGATTGCAACAACTGTTATGCAAGTGTGTATTTGTGAAAATGAGATCCGATTTAATTGGCCCACAGGGTATTCCATAAATTGCGTTATGCAATGGTCATGATGTTATCCCAAGCCAGTGTTAAGGTTTTTTTCAATTTTTTTAAAATATCAAAACATAGATTTTTTTGCCAAATAAATAAAATGGAGTCTGGCTACTCTGGGTACATTTCAGGTGCACTTTTAAAAACCATGCAGAGATGATTGTGTGAGTTGCACAGGTGGGTGATTTTAAAGGGAATAAATGTCAACAGAGGTCCAATGTGATGGGACTTGATGATGTGTGAGTAAAAGAGGGCACCTTCATTATCCTCAACATGATGAGATGACATAGGCCTGTAATAGCAGGCCTCTATATACTGTTGGTTTATTCATTTACTCAATCATGTAGTTTTCCCACTGATACAAGGGAGAAAAAAATCCACAACTATGCCTCTCATATGGACTTGATATATATAGGCACACCATTTTACAATATTTTGTAATTTGAAGGGATAAGTATGCCTAGATGCATGAGTTGAATTGAATTTCAGAGTGGAGTAGATTGAAAACATACAGCACATTACCCTATAGCTAGGCCTACACTACATTATGGCCACTCATGAACTTAATAGTCTACCTGTTTGGGTGAATCGAACATGCTGAATAGATTCCCCATGTCTAACTAGGTTACAATTATTTGATCTAACAAATGTTCACACACAGTGTATCGTTCCTCACTCCCTAGCTACCAACCAAAAACACCACTTTGAAATGTACGCCTAATAGTTTGACTCAGGGAAACTGTGCTGTGTCATGCAGGTACAGCATCTTCAGTCATAAAAAACATGGCTGCACTCAAACTCTAAAAAGACATGTCTGCCATTGACATGTGGCCTAAAGGCCCTGTTAAGTTAGGTGGTAGGTTTGCTGTATGTTTGCACATGCTGGCATGCACACTGTTTGGGCCTTCTGAGGCAGAGGGCACAGTACTTGAGGATGGAGCAGTCATATTTGGTAACACTTTACATTAAGTTGCGCTTCTTCCTGTGTAGTTCTAATAGCATTCTATTAGCATGTTGTTATAATGTATTCATGGAGGGCCAAACGTGGTCAAGCAGTTGCCTCTCACAGTTTTTAGCCAGGGCATGGGTCAGGCTGTTGATGTAAAAAACGTTATTAATACATTTAATTTATTGATTGAGTGTGTTGGACAAGGGCTTTAGATTATATACATTTAAAGGGGCAATCTGCAATAGGTACATCCATTTTTGACTTTTAAATGAATGATATATAACCATTGATTCTCGAAGAATATAATTTAGAAATGCCTCATGAGCTTAGTTCAACTGTTGTACCCCATCAGAACCCAAAATCTAAGCTTGTTTTACTTCAATGTTTGTAAACAATGTAATGTAAACAAACACAGTATAGCCTCAAAACAGCTTTTTATTATAACAGTGGTGGGCGTAATCTTTGGTATTGTTTGAACTGCAGATTTCCCCTTTAACTTGTCTTCTCCAGGCCGGGTCAGGTGTCTGGCCTCATTGGCAGGTAACATATGTTTATAGTAGAATCATGCACTCATTGCACCCCATAGATCTTTTTGTTTTATTTTTTATTTTACTTGCTGCATCCGAGTTATGACATATGCAATATTATAGAAACAACTATTTTCAAATGTGAAAGTGTCTGACCATTGCAACTGTGAAATATGACTTTATTTGTAAAATGTCCCCCTGCACAGTTCAAGACATTGGAAAGTGTGCTCTTACATCACCGGTTGTTATGAGGAACATGAGGAATTTTGGGTTCACTTTGATTTGTCACTTTTTGCACAAAAGAGCTGTCTTGACTTATTGTGTAATGCTTGTTGAAGGACAGTTTAACTGTTGTTAAACAGAACTTACAGTACAATACAATACAACTTAATTGATCCCTTTGGGGTTTCTAAATGTTTGAATGGCTCATCTATTGTACTGTGGGCCAGTTTCCCGGACACAAGTTAAGCCTAGTCCTGGACTAAAAAACACTTTCAATGGTGTCTCTCTGTTGTGAAGCAAGGTGCATGTGGGATAGGGTCAGACTATACCATATCACATGGGATAGGGTCAGAGTTCAGACTACACCATATCACATGGGATAGGGTCAGAGTTCAGACTACACCATATCACATGGGATAGGGTCAGAGTTCAGACTACACCATATCACATGGGATAGGGTCATAGTTCAGACTTTACCATATCACATGAGATAGGGTCAGAGTTCAGACTATACCATATCACATGATATAGGTTCAGCGTTCAGACTATACCATATCACACTAGATAGTGTCAGACTATAGCATATCTCATATGCCTTTTTCATCATAGGAGATGTGTCTCAAGTTAAAAACACCCCATCCGAGTTATGACCAACACATTTTCCCTAGTTACGATGATCAACACCTTAGCCCTAGTTACAATGACCAACACCTTCTCCCTAGTTACAATGACCAACACCTTTTCCCTAGTTACGATGACCAACACCATCTTCCTAGTTACAATTACCAACACTTTTTCCCTAGTTACGATGACCAACACTTTTCCCCTAGTGAAGACAAAACATTTCTGGCCCTACCATGGGAGCAGGTCAAGTATCAGCTCTCCACACCCAAATGGTAACCATAACCTTCGGCTCAAAAGACACACTCACTAGGACCCAGGACCAGTGTGGAAAGACAACAACCTTCACACAAACCAGTGTTTACCTTTGTTTCTCTGGTTGCATTAGATGCTACTGTACTGTACTGTACTGACCCACTTTTTGCCATTCACCCTTGAATAAATGAGCTGAATTGGACCTAGTCCGACTCAGGTCAATGCATTCCAAATGCATCGAACGTGCACTCCTCCACATTGACCTCGAGGGGTGCTCATGAGTCAAATGGCTCCTTTCTAGTCTGAAAATGATCTCACCTGAGTTTGAAGTAGGTTTGAGTAACACTAACCTCAACTGTACTGGTGGAACTCATGCTATGTTATGTTGGATTTATTGATGTTGGATTATGATCTTAGCATTTTAGCTGTGGATTCATTTGCATCAACAATTGTCAGTTATATATATATATATTTTTTTTTTCATTTTGACAAGTCTGATTTTGTCTTTCTATGTGGAAGAGTCGTCTCGTGACAATGCAAACACAGGAACATGTGTCTATGCCTCTGCCATGTTCCTTACAGATCTACTGATACTGAATAAAGTTTGGAGGTTTATTTAGTGTTGTTTATCCCTCAAATATACAGAATACGGGATACAGAAGAAGAGTGACACTTTCTCTATGGAGTTTAGTTATACCCTTCATGTTACCTTTCAGCTTAGTTATAGTTGTAGAAAAAAAGATTGCACCGATAATGGAAATGGGTTTGGTGCCATAAAGATAAGCCAATGTATGCGTCCCATCTATTTGGGATGCTACCAATATCTTGCGTGGGTTTGCAACCCGGGTCGGCCATAGAGGAACAGACTCTCATTACTTTTACATCTATCTTAGTAGAAAAGTAGTCGCTTTTTATACTTCCACTATTTCTCTCTTCCTAGTAATGTCTATTAAAGGATACTCTACTTAGTGTGAGTGCTGTTGCCCTTGTGGTGGTCTATTTAGTCATAGTCTTCATCCCAAATGGCACCCTTATATTCCATTTATTGTGCACTGCTTTTGACCAGGGCCCACAGGGCTCTGGTCAGAGGTAGTGCACTTTATAGGAATAGGCTGCCATTTGGGACGTAGTCATATTTTCACAAAGGGACATTTAATTCTCCACCATTCAGACTTAGTTTTCACATGCTTCAAAAGGATGTAGATGGTGATCAGTCTCTGTTTAGTCATGGGAAGGGTCAAGTAGAGTGGAGAGATGTGCCATCGCTCGGTTTGTCCAGGAATTTGTTGTTGTTCTATTGATATAATGGTACACACTGGTGTAACGCAGTTTCTCTGGACCCCCTCCCTAAAATAAATACAAATGTAATGCGTCAGCCAGACAGCCACTCACAAAGTATAGACTACCGATGCTGTCGAAGGTGCTGACATTGCGACATGTCTATGCGGCTGCCTATCAAATCAATTATAAGCTTTCTGTGGTGCCAGGGCATGTGGCATATAGCTTTGCCTTAGCTAATGGATAAATGTTTATTGTAGGGCTGGGCGATATGGCCTAAAACTCATATCTCGATTTTTTCAAACTTATGGGAGATTCACAATATATATCTCGATTTAAAAAAATTTTTCTCTAAATAAGCTTTGTTGTACAAATAAAGGTCAAATACACTGCATTTAAAACACTCAGCAATAATCTAATACATTCCGAACTTGTGAAATTATACCTAGGCTGAATATATGCCTTCCACAACCATAAGACCCACTAAGAATTTAATTATTTTATCAAAATAGATGTACCTGTTTTTTTGTTGTTGCAATAATCACTGATCTGGCTTTCAGATCTGTCTATAAAAATGCAATTTTTGTTAAATTTAACCATGCATAACGCACATTCACAAATAATGTAGCAGTTACATTCGAATTAATCGACTTAATTCGATATATCACCCAGCCCTAGTTTATTGGTAGGCGTATTTGGTCGTCATTTTAAGCCTAACATTTCACGAAGTTACACACTCCCTGCGACACATGAGCTGTGTTCGAATACTCCTACTAACCGTACTATTTGTGATGTAAATTGAGTATATAGTATGCTTATTGGTCATAGTATGGATATAGTTAGTATGCCAACAGTTCCCGGATTGTCGTACTAAATTCGCAAAAATACTAAGTATACAAGCAGTGTACACTATTTCTGTGCTTTTCGAGCCCATAATTCAATTCTTCAGGAACTGGGCGTTGCGTCACAACGTTTTCAGATTAGAAGAAAATGGCGGTTTAATGTGCGGGTATAAATTCATTGCTTTAACTAATTATGACAAATGTTAAGAAATGTATTAAAGTCATGACATTTCAAATAAGTTACTGGCTTGTTGGCTGACAATTTGTTAGCTACGCTATCCTTACAGCAATATACTGTATAATGTACTGGTATGTTAGCTAGTTACCTAACGTTAGTTGGCTACTAATACATCGAACTTGCCAGGCAGTATATTAACTATCTGCTATCTAACTAACTACCCAACGTTTATTGACTTGATTATTCAAATCATTCTTAGCTAAGTGGTATATTCTTTGTGCGTTTCAATGGATATTGTTAATTCTGGCTATCTACTCCGATTTCAGAGTACTCGTCTGAGTGTGCCAGAGGCAGAGCGCAGAATAATTGATGAATGTACGAACGCTCAACACCGGTTGAATATGGCCGGTGTCAGTAAACATCGGCAAAAAAAAGCGTAATTAAATTGTTGCCAGCAGCACAGTTACAGTCACCAACGCTCTGGATAACATAAAAACAGCCTAACCAGCTCTGCTATGTCGAGTAAAATGGTCAGTGAGGTGTTCGCTCATTTGTGCCTGGAAGTAGCTAGCCAACGTTATCCAGTTAGCTTGGGTGCTTGACTACGGTTGAACGCTCGGATCAACCCTGCTCCTCGGCCAGAGCGTCAAGGCTGCGCTCTGAATTTATGAATGGAAATCTGACAACGCTCTGGATTTACGAACGCCCAGAGCGCACTCTGGCACTCCAGATTGAATTTACGAACACACCCGAAATCGTAAACAGTGTTGCCAACTCCTCAGTAAGGAAAGTAGCTATTGGCTGTCCTAAACGACACCTAATTTCAAACCTTCCCCCTTTATCCGGGCAAAAGTGACCAAAAAGAGACACTGGCGGAGTTACTTAGTTTTTGTAAAAAGTTTGTTTTAGTTTTTTTGAGTTTAGTTTTCTTAAGTTTGGTTTGGTTTTTAACCTAGCCACTTAGGAGCCTACAACAAGTCACAGTAAAACATGAACTTGTTTAACCATAACATTTTAACCACTTTTTTGTATACAATCTACATTAACAATCTAAATGGACCAAAAAGAGACAATAGAAAAAACTGTCAATGGGAATGTGAGAAAATGATGGTAACTAGTCTGGCCCTAATTCAGGTTAATTGTTTGTTTTTTTCAGACCCCCCTCCACACACACACAGGCTGTGCTGGCTCACAGAAAGAGTGGGTCATTGTCATTTTGGTCAAGGCTCTCTATGGCAGGTTCAGCAACTGTGGGAGCTGACTTAAATGAGTAAGCAGCTGATGTGCCAAAAAGCTGCAAAACACAAGGCAGCTGGTGCTCATAGCAAGCCTCACCAGACAGCTTCAGTCCATATCGAATGTACAGGATGGAGTTAAGGGTCTGCAAGGACATCCGATTTCTAAGTTTGCTTTTTACCACACTCATCTGGCTGAATACTCTCTCGACTTCAGCATTTGAGTGTGGCAAGGACAACAGACGGGTTGATATCAGCTGCATCCCTGAACTTCCAAATCTCACTCCAGAAGCACAGTGTGTTTTTTCTCTCATTCCATTTACTAAGATGGATGGCACGCCATTGCTGGACAATCTTGTCTATCTCTGCAGGGGAGTAGCCAAGGAGCTTGGCTATTTTGTCTATTTCTCCAGGGCTCTTATTGTGCTTTAGAGTTTCCTCCACATTGAAAACTGACATGTACTGCAATGCTTCGATGTTGTCCGGCAGTCTCACCCTCAACTCATTAGTGAGGGAGATGGTGAAGGCTACACACCGCTTTCGGACGTTGTTTTCATCCTCAGGCGCAAGGTGGAGCTCAGCTGCCTTGCCAAGGTACGGTTTGGGACTGATGTATCCATCTATTGGCCCTTTGAGTACATCAACATTTGCCAGTGGATTCTGCACCCTGCTGCTCACAGAGTTGATCAGGCTAACCAAGCTGTCAAGTAGCTTAAGAGGATCTACTTGCTCTCCCTCAAAAGCCTTGATGCCCAACTGTACCTCACCCAGCACCACTGACTTCAAAAAAGTCAGATACAATATGTTTTGAGGATCACTGTACATGGAGTATAAAACCTCAGCTATGTAGCAGTGTTCACTGGACTTGGTGACTGTGAAATGCAGCCTAAGCTTCTCCCACTGGTCCAAAATGCGTGAAACCGCGGGTTTAATGGAGAGCCAACGTGTGGCACACACCTTGGTTATCTGTAAAGGTTTTTCCCCACAGTTGATGGTCTCATATATGGCCTTGTAAGCCTCCCTGCGCTTTGGAGACACTGAAAACCAGTTATAAGTCTCTCGTAGCAATTACTCCACACTACGGGGGATGGTGTCATTGGAAGCATGACTTACAGCAAGCTGCAGAGAGTGGCACACACAGCGAATAAGAACCAGATATTTGAGGCCATACTCCTCCTTCAGCACTTTATGGACCCCATTGTTAATCCCCGTCATAACAGAGACATTGTCAGTCCATATCCCTAGGAGTTTCTCTTTTTTAAGACAACATTTCTCGAGGAAAGCCACAACAGCACGGGCTATAGATTTGGCATCTCCTCCCTCCAACTCAACAAGCCCCAGAAATGTTGATACAATTGTCTGCTTGGTGTCACTAAAGTACCTTATCACAACCCCTAGGTACTTAGAAACACTTACATCCGTGGACTCATCGAGGAGGAGGCTGAAACGCTGGTCACCCACATCTGCGACCAACTTTTTCAGAAAGTATGGTGCTAGAACACCATTAATCATTTCTGTGCACTTTGTCCTGTGCATTTTGAAGTGGGTAGCAGCAGTGGAGTCTGAGAAAGCAGCTCTACATGTTTCTCCAATGTGATCACATGCCAGCATGGAACAGTGTTCAGCGATAGCTAATGCCATGGTGGCCCCAGCCTTTTTTGCAGAGTCAATTTTTTAAACCATAAATGGCAGCTTGTTTTGGGTGGAACTGTTATAAGGCTTTGCCTTTTGAGTATGTTTTTGAGTTGTCATGTCTTTTTTACGTCACTAAGTTTGGCGTAGAAATCAGCCTTATAATACAGGCAGTATGCCCGTGTATCATCTCCAATAAACGGCTTCAACCAGCCTTTGAATTCAGGGTTTGATTCCCACTCATTTCTGTATTTTTGAGTGTGCAGTTTAGACTGAGACATTATGAGCTAGCCAGCTAGATGTTTAGCTTATGTGACAGAGAGGCACACACACAGTGGACGAGGTGAGTAAGTGACTGAGGCTGTGTAAGTCAAATGCAGTGATTTATTTTAGACAAAGAACATTTTACATTTACATCCCGCCCTGAATGTAAGACATGTAGGTAGATGATGGACAATAAATGGCTACAGTTGACAGATTTTTAGTTATTTAATAAAACATATTTTTAATTAAAAGCACGGCAGCTGCCTTAATGCCCTGCCCATTTTCAATAGCATTCAGGGCACAACGAAGTGCCTCTTCGCCATAGCCACCACAATCAGATATTTTCTTGTAAACTCTCATCTAAAGATACTTGTACATTTTTTTATTTTCAGAACGGTGGAGAACTGACCCCTAACTCCTATTCTGACACTAACCCTACCCCATATTCTGACCCTAATCCTAACCCCTATTCTGACCCTAACCCCTATTCTAATCCTAACCTTGGCCCCAATTTTAACCCTGAACCCTAACCCTAATCCTAATCCTGCTAACTGGGGGCTAGCTAGCTATGCTAGCAGATGTTAGCTTATGCTAACTAGCTGGCTAGCATTTATTTCACCTCAGACTTTCTGCTAGTGAGGTTGCTAGTTAGCTAACTGGGCTAGCCAGTGCCTAAATCATAGCTAGAAATAAATTATTGGGAGCATCTAGCGCAAAAACAATCAATTTTTTTCTCTCTAAACGTGGATGATTTATCTTAAAGCTTCCCTACATGTGTATATATACACTACCAGTCAAAAGTTTGGACACACCTACTCATTCAAGGGTTTTTCTTTATTTTTTACTATTTTTTACATTGTAGAATAATAGTGAAGACATCCAAACTATGAAATAACACATATGGAATCTCGTAGTAACCAAAAAAGTGTTAAGCAAATTTGAAGAATTTGAGATTCTTCAAATAGCCACCCTTTGCCTTGATGACAGCTTTGCACACTCTTGGCGTTCTCTCAACCAGCTTCATGAGATAGTCACCTGGAATGCATTTCAATTAACAGCTGTGCCTTCTTAAAAGTTAATTTGTTGGATTTCTTTCCTTAATGCGTTTGAGTTGAATCAGTTGTGTTGTGACAAGGTAGGGGTGGTATACAGAAGATAGCCCTATTTGGTAAAAGACCAAGTCCATATTATGGCAAGAACAGCTCAAATAAGCAAAGAGAAACGACAGTCCATCATTACTTTAAGACATGAAGGTCAGTCAATACGGAAAATTTCAAGAACTTTGAAAGTTTCTTCAAGTGCAGTCGCAGAAACTATCAAGCGCTATGATGAAACTGGCTCTCATGAGGACCACCACAGGAATGGAAGACCCAGAGTTACCTCTGCTGCAGAGGATACGTTCATTAGAGTTACCAGCCTCAGAAATTGCAACCCAAATAAATGCTTCACAGAATTCAAGTAACAGACATATCTCAACATCAACTGTTCAGAGGAGACTGTGTGAATCAGGCCTTCATGGTCGAATTGCTGCAAAGAAACCACTACTAAAGGACACCAATAAGAAAAATAGACTTTGCTTTGGCCAAGAAATACGAGACATTGACATTAAACCGGTGGAAATGTGTCCTTTGGTCTGGAGTCCAAATAGGAGATTTATGGTTCCAACCGCCGTGTCTTCGTGAGACGCGGTGTGAGTGAACGGATGATCTCCGCATGTGTATTTCCCACCATACAGTATGTAGGAGGAGTTGTTATGGTGTGGGGGTGCTTTGCCTGTGACACTGTCTGTGATTTACACTTAACCAGCATGGCTACCATAGCATTCTGCAGCGTTACGCCATCCCATCTGGTTTAGGTTTAGTGGGACTATCCTTTGTTTTTCTACAGGACAATGACCCAACACACCTCCAGGCTGTGTAAGGGCTATTTTACCATAAAGGAGAGTGATGGAGTGCTGCATCAGATGACCTGGCCTCCACAATCCCCCGACCTCAACCCAATTGAGATGGTTTGGGATGAGTCGGACCGCAGAGTGAAGGAAAAGCAGCCAACAAGTGCTCAGCATATGTGGGAACTCCTTCAAGACTGTTGGAAAAGCATTCCAGCTGAAGCTGGTTCAGAGAATGCCAAGATTGTGCAAAGCTGTCATCAAGGCAAAGGGTGGCTATTTGAATAATCTCAAATATAAAAGATATTTTGATTTGTTTAACACAATTTTGGTTACTACATGATTCCATATGTGTTATTTCATAGTTTTGATGTCTTCTATTATTCTACAATGTAGAAAATAGTAAAAAATAAAGAAAAGCCCTGGAATGAGTAGGTATGTCCAAACTTTTGACTGGTACTGTATATATAAAACAAATGGATCTAACGTCATTGGACTATATCTACAACTTTTTCTAAATGACAAAACATTTGATCAACTTACCTCAAAATTGTTTTGATGGAATGACAACAATTTTGATGAAACAGAGGAAATGTGTAGTTGACAAGACTAGTGGTAGCCAGAATAACTGTTGAATTATTTGTTTGGGACATCTTGTGGTTTTTGTGAGAATTACAGTGGGGGGTGTTACCCCAGGGGGCGTCTCGCCCCATACTGTAGTACCCTATACAACTGTCCTGTATAGCCTACTCAACAAGCGTTCTTCTAAGATCCTCAAAGTTCTTCGAAGAATCTTAGGGTTCTTGGCACTGAAAATGGCCCCCAAAAGGTTCTTCCAAGAACCCCATAGGAGGTGGGGTTCATCGAAGAACCTCCTTAGTTGGTGGGGGTTCTTGCAGGAACCTAACTGCCCAGCTGAAACATTTGGATTTGAATTTGAAAGGACAGCAGGTGAAGGCACTTGAACTGAAAAATGTAAAGATCTCCTCAATTTAAGTTAAGGTTTGTCCCTTGTATGATCTAAAATAATATTGTTTTATGATGATACCATCTATCTTTTTCATATTTGTGCAAATCTTTCTAAAAGAGAAAATGGACACAATTCAATGGATATCAATCAACAAAGGGGTAAACATATGTAGGCTATTAGAATATGTTGAAGGATAGCTGTATTGGGTGCAGATGAATGAACTGCTCAATTTTGTGTCTCTGTCTGCAAGTATACAGACAAGGAGGCATACAAAGGTATGTCAATTGGTTTTGGTATGTTATGCAGATCACATTTACCATCCTCCTCCCTTACCTCTTCAATGAATATCCCATAGACCTCTACATTATGGACAAAGTATGTGAATGAAAAAACCATTATCAAAACAGATTTTTTTCATTCACATTCACCACAAAAACCAAGGTATGAATACTGTGATGTGCATGTTTTGTTAATCATCTGTATAATTACATTTTTGGGGATTCACAGATTTCACCCTCCCTACACCTCTGATGAATATAACAGGAAACCTGTTCAATCACCATGCACTGCAAAATCATTCTGGCTATGGATACGGTCTGATATGCGCTTTTGAACACCTGAGTAAGCTCCACTCATTCCACTCACGCCATCGTAGCCTTGACCACGGCATTTGTTCACTGAAATCCCCTTACTTTCAATCAGTTCATTCATTTATTTTTCAAGGCCTGAGGCACTTTGATCGTACTGGACACCCCCCCACAGCCTTGTGGGGGCTGTAGGGGGGTGACCGGTACGCCAGTGATGGTACAAACAAACACTCAAAATGGCCAGTAAAGGACATTTCATTGAGAGTGAATTATCTAAAATTCCCTTGAAAAAATAAATTATTGTTTTTATATAGAGGAATTCTGTTTTCTATATGGTTTAAAGTGGGGTTTGATGCCTTTTATGTGGGTCTGCAAATATGCTGGGGGTCACAGTCATTATTTTGTATATTTAACATCCTGTCTTATAACCTGTTCACAGAAATGAGATTTTTAACATTATAACCATTATTTACGGTACATAAAATAATATACTTTATACACAGTACACTCTAAAAAGTAAAGGTTCCTGGAGGATCCTTTAGGGGTTCTTCTAATTGAAACTGTGGGGGAACCCCTATAAGTTCTTCGAAGAACCCCTTTAATGGATCCTCGAAAAACCTTTTGGGGTTAATTTTTGAACCCCCCCCCCCCTATTATTATTAATAATATGCATAACAATAACACAATATTTTAGTTATCCGTTTTCATTATGATTTTAGTGGCAGAGCAGAATATAAAAATCAAAATATGAGGTAAACTCCCAGCAGAGCCCCAAGTCCAATGGGTATATCCTCTGGTGTGTTGTTAATGTGTTGATGTTCTCCGTATCCATAGCCAGAATGATTTTGCAGTGCATGGTGATCAAACAGGTTTCCTGTTATATTCATCAGAGGTGTAGGGAGGGTGATGTCTGTGAATCCACATTTTTTAAAATTATACAGCTGTTTAACAAAACATGCACACAACAGTATTCATACCTTGGTTTTTGTGGTAAATGTGAATGAAAAAAACTGTTTTGATAATGGTTTTCATACATTACATAATGTAGAGGCCTATGGGATTTTCATTGAAGAGGTAAGGGAGGAGGATGGTAAATGTGATCAGCATAACATACCAATACCAATTGACATACCTTTGTATGCCTCCTCGTCTGTATACCTACAGACACAAAAGTGAGCAGTTCATTCATCTGCACCCAATACAGCTAGCCTTCAACATATTCTTATAGCATACATAGTCTTACCTCTGTTGATTGATATCCATTGAATTGTGTCCATTTTCTGTTTTAGAAAGATTTACACAAATATGAAAAGATAGATGGTATCATCATAAAACAATATCAATTTAGATCATACACGTTGAAAACCTTACCTTAAATTGAGATATATAAACTAAAAACTAAAAACTAAATTAAGTGCCTGCACCTGCTGTCCTTTCAAATCCAAATGTTTCAGTTGGGTTCCTGCAAGAACCACCAACTAAGGAGGTTCTTGGAAGAACCCTTTGGGGGCAATTTTCAGTGCCAAGAACCCTAAGGTTCTTCAAAGAACTTTGAGGATCTTAAAATAACCCTTGTTGAACCCCTAATTTTTGGAGTGTAGCTTCTGTTGCGAGGTCACGATGAGTGCTCTGTTGCATTTAATTATCTAAACTTTCTAAGCTTTGTAAACTTTCTAAGCTTGGAGCCCTTAAAATACAGATGGTGAGATTGAAAGCAATTTTTTATTTCAGGTAATTTGAGTCTTTGTAAACAAACAATGTATTGCTTCAAAATATGTTTGATCTAATGCAGCCTTTTTCAAACGGGGACCCCCAGCCATTCAATTCCAGAGCTAGCACACCCGATTCAACTTGTCTACTTGACTAGGAGAATTAGTACATTTTTTATTGACTAGGTGAATTGTCTACTTGACTAGGTGAATTAGTAAATTTTTTATTGACTAGGTGAATTGTCTACTTGACTAGGTGAATTAGTAAATTTTTTATTGACTAGGTGAATTGTCTACTTGACTAGGAGAATTAGTAAATTTTTTATTGACTAGGTGAATTGTCTACTTGACTAGGTGAATTAGTAAATTTTTTATTGACTAGGTGAATTGTCTACTTGACTAGGTGAATTAGTAAATTTTTTATTGACTAGGTGAATTGTCTACTTGACTAGGTGAATTAGTAAATTTTTTATTGACTAGGTGAATTGTCTACTTGACTAGGTGAATTAGTCATGTTGTGAATTGACTAGGTGAATTGTCTACTTGACTAACTAGGTGTGCTAGTTCAGGACAAAATTGTGAAATGTCTGGGGGCCAAGAGGAGAGGTTTGAAAAGCACTGCTCTAATATATAGACTGTGAGTCCTTGCATCCATAGCTGTGTAACACATTTGGGTTGTGCTTCTCCAGACCAAATACACACACATGTCCCTCTGTCTCTGTCCCCCCCCCCCCCTCCTGCAGGGAAAGCTGGTGAAGTACTTCAGTCGCCAGCTGTCCTGTAAGGTGAGAGCGGCCTTACAGGAGGACAGCACAGAGCTACAGGACTTCCCCCGGCTGGGACACTGGTTCCGTATCGTCAACCTGAGGAAGGAGGTCACTGAGGTACTTTGATTTACATCTACGTATCACAATCACTGTAAGTAAAACCTTCTTACAAATAGCCAATGGTCTGCAAAATTAGTGCTAGTAAAAGTAAAGGGGAAACAATACATTTACAATTTAGTCATTTAGCAGCACCACGGTTGGGGTCAATTCTATTTAAATTCCAGTCAATTCAGAAAGTAAACCAAATTCCAACTCCCAATTCTACATTTTCCTAATTTAAAAGCTTTGAAGAGAATTGGAATTGGAAGTTTTGTGTACTTCCTGTTTACAAGAGCGATCAGGATGTTGGATCAGACTAACACCTCATCATAAACAAACATTGCTTTCAATTTCTATAAGCCCAACATAGTCTTCTTCCTTTGCCCAAAAACACATCACTTCCTGAACCTTCTCGAGTGCTACCTTATCTCTCTAACATGCATTGTTGTTACTAGCACTGACTTCGCTCATAGCTACTTTATTGATGAAAAGTTTTACTTGCTACAACTCTGATATGTGGTTGTCTAGCTGCGTTAAGATGAATGCATTAACTTCAAGTCGCTACGGATAAGAGCGTCTGCTAAATGACTAACATGTAAATGACCCCAACCCTGTTTAGACGCTCTTATCCAGAGCCACTTACAGTTAGTGCATTCGTCTTAAGGTAGCTATGTGAGACAACAACACATCACAGTCAGTCATAGTAAGGAACAACAAAAAACGAAATGATCAGAAAAGTCAGTGCTAGTAAGAAAATAACTCTGTGTTGCTGCACGTTTCGTTCTTCCTGTCCATGTCATCTTTTATTTTATATGCTGAACACAAATATAAGCACAACTATTTCAAAATTTTTACTGAGTTACAGGTCATATGAGGAAATCAGTCAATTAAAATAAATTAATTAGGCCCTAATCTATGGATTTCACATGACTGGGAATTCAGATATGCATCTGTTGGTCACAGATACCTTTAAAAAAATGGGCCTCACAATGGGCCTCAGGATCTCGTCACGGTATTTTTGTGCATTCATATTGCTATCAATAAAATGTAATTGTGTTCGTTGTCCGTAGCTGATGCCGGCCCATACCATAACTCCACCGCCACCATGGGGCTCTCTGTTCACAACATTGACATCAGAAAACTGCTCATCCACACGACGCCATACACATTGTCTGCGGTTGTGAGGCCGGTTGGATGTACTGCCAAATTCTCTAAAACGACGTTGGAGGTGGGTTATGGTAGAGAAATGAACATTCAATTGTCTGACAACAGCTCTGGTGGACATTCCTGCAGTCAGAATGCCAATTGCACGCTCCATCAAAACTTGAGACATTTGTGGCATTTTGTTGTGTGATCATGCTGTTTAATCAACTTCTTGATATGCCACACCTGTCAGGTGGATGGATTATCTTGGCGAAGGAGAAATGCTCACTAACAGGGATGTAAACACATTTGTGCACAACGTGAGAGAAATAAGATTTTTGTGCATATGGAACATTTCTGGGATCTTTTATTTCAGCTCATGAAACATGGGACCAACACTTTACATGTTGGTTTATGTTTTTGTTCAGTGTATAATCAAAAGACCTGATCTTATATCAGCATTCTCTGATACTCTTGGTAAATATGGTCCAGGGGTATCAAACTCAATTTCTGGAAGACCACATTGTCTGCATTTCTTTGGTATTCTTTCCTTTAAATGAG
Organism: Coregonus lavaretus; assembly: GCF_964263955.1. Taxonomy (NCBI): domain Eukaryota; kingdom Metazoa; phylum Chordata; class Actinopteri; order Salmoniformes; family Salmonidae; genus Coregonus; species Coregonus lavaretus. The sequence goes on along the minus strand of NC_140004.1, from coordinate 41,435,415 downwards.
TGTCTGATTTAGACCTGGGAAGCCAGGTGTGTTGACTTCCTGTCTGGGAGAAATGAAAACCTGCAGTCTGCTAGCCTGGGTGCCAGTCCGTTTCTGCTCTCTAGCCAACTCCTTATGGAATCGTCATGACAATGACAATGAAGTAGGCAAAAGCACAAACAGATCTGGGACCAGGCTACTCGTGTGTGTGTTCTGTAGGAGATGGGTCCGGGCGAGGTGACTCTGGAGGGGCTGTTGGAGATGAGTGATGAGGAGGTGTGTGAGGCCATGGAGAAGTTTGGAGCCAACGACGAGGAGTGTGCCCGGCTCAATGCCTCTCTGTCCTGCCTAAGGAGGGCCCACAAGTCAGGTAGGAACCCTACACACTCAGAGGGAGGAAAGGTAGACAGTGGGGACAAGTCAGGTAGGGCCCCTAACACATGCCATCTCTGAGGAAGGGAGAGAGAGAGGGAGGGAAGAAGGGAGGAGGAGAGAGAGAGGGGGAGGGCACTCTGGGATGTAACTGACTCCTCTAGGTTGTTATTGCCTCAGTTCAGGGGAGTTTTCAGTTAGTGCTTTATACAGTAGCCTTGTACTACTATCGCGATCTCGCAAGCTTCCGTAAATACACTGAGTGTACAAAATATTAGGAACACCATCCTAATATTGAGTTGCACCCTCCTTTGCCCTCAGAACAGCCTCAATTCGTCGGGGCATTGACTCTACAAGGTGTCGAAAGCGTTCCACAGGGATACTGGCCCATGTTGACTCCAATACTTCCCACAGTTGTGTCAAGTTGGCTGGATCTCCTTTGGGTGGTGGACCATTGTTGATACACACGGGAAACTGTTAAACGTCTAAAACCCAGCAGCGTTGCAGTTCTTGACACACACAAACTGTTGCGCCTGGCACCTACTACCATACCCTGTTCAAAGGCACTTACATACACAATCCATGTCTCAATTGTCTCAAGGCTTAAAAATCATTTTTTAACCTGTCTCCTCCCCTTCATCTACACGGATTGAAGTGGATTTAACAGTTTACATCAATAAGGGATCATAGCTTTCACCTGGATTCACCTGGTCAGTCTGTCATGGAAAGAGTAGGTGTTCCTAATGATTTGTACACTCAGTGTATGTTTCGCTACAAGCAAAACATATTCATGTAAGCTCACGATATCAGGATGGTAGTATTAGGCTAAATATACCAGAGCTCTCCAACCCTGTTCCTGGAGAGCTACCGTCCTGTAGGTTTTCGCTCCAACCCTAATCTTGTGCACTTCATTATAATTATTAACTGGTTGATAAGCTGAATCAGTTTAGTTACAGGAGGGTAGCTCTCCAGGAACAGGGTTGGAGAGCCCTGATCTATACAGTTCATGAGGACTTTTCATAAACTGGTGCATGTCGCCATCTGTTGACCAGATTTAGCAACACAGCATGAAGTCAATATAGCCTGAATGCCAGTCTCAGAAATGTGCCTTGCTTTATTTAGTCTGGAAACTAAATTAAAATGTATAAGTGGGTTGTTAATTGATATGGGGTATTATGCGTTAGTTCACAATGAGGAATGAAGGGCTGGAGTTTACAATGACTGGTGGGATTTAATCTGTTGACTCTGCTAGTCTATTCTGTTGTGTTAGTGCAAAAGCCTGCACACCTTACGATCACTTTTATTGGTCAATTGCACACAATTTCCAACCGAAATTTGACTTCCGCTTTTATCCCAACCCCTCCAAAAGACACATGCAGGTTTTGGCTGCCAAACTGGGTACCAATGAAGCTGTTGTGGAGGGTTAAATGACTTGCTCAAGGGCACAACGTCCGGCAATGGCATCTAGAATTTGATACCAGCAACCCTTTGTTCTGACCTGGGATTCGAACTGGATTCAACCTCCGGTTGCTGGCTTGCCTCTCTAAGCGCTAGGCTACCTGCTATGCTGTGGGTCTCCAGTACCAGGTTTTAACAGGGAAATATCTAAGGGTTAAATGATCCATATTGAGTTATTAAATGCTCTTGCCATTATTGGATTAATGAAGCTCTCTGCCCTTGCATACTGTAACAGCCACTTTTAGTACCCCTTACCTGTGACTGTGTGACATCCTCACAGTAGTCTCCTCGTTCCTCTCCATGGGTGCATCTCAATAGTCAAACGCCGCTCCGTGGGTGCATCTCAATAGTCAAACGCCACTCCGTGGGTGCATCTCAATAGTCAAACGCCGCTCCGTGGGTGCATCTCAATAGTCAAACGCTGCTCCTTGTCTCCTTTCCTTCATCTCCACTGATGAAAAGAATCAGACAACGGAAACCAAATTATTGTAAGGCATTACAAGACATTACACCATTTTGCTTTCACCTGCCCAGTGTTTTCAGATCAGTATAGATGAAGGGAGGATATGAGGAGAGGAGGCTGCTGTAGACTATTTATGTACCCTCCCAGCACATAGAGCATGTAGTCCGTTGGCATCTTGTCCAATAGTGGGCAGCACAGACCACATTTTTATTTTCTGAACTAAACAGTCTAGTGTTGTAGTGTTGCTGGCTGAGCAGAAGGGGACAGTAGACCATCACACAACTAGGTTTGAAATCAAGGTTTGATAACCTGCCATTTGATGTGTGTTCCTCCCCCTACACACACACACACACACACACACACACATTCATTCCCACCAGATGAGTCACTGGGAATACTTAATGTTATCAAGCCAAGTTGAGAAGAGTTGTATTGTCACTGCAGTGCTCTCCTCATCTCAGCCATAGTACACAGACCCGGAATATTTTTATCCAAATGAAAAGACAGCAGATGTTGCTTTAGGAAAGTCTGGTCATGTACCAAACTGTTGTCAGAAAACTCAACGTCCCGTTGGTCTCAAAGCTCATCTGAGGGTCACTTCCCTTCCCTGCTTTGATTCTACACGCAGCTAACTCCAGTAATAATAATAATGGATTGGATTTATAAAGCGCCTTTCTACCAGCTGAGCTACTCAAAGCGCTTTACATAGAAAGGGGGGGAACTCACCTCATCCACCACCAATGTGTGGCACCCACCTTGGTGATGCACGGCAACCATTTGCCAATTAGGAATGACGGGATGATTGGGTGGCCATGATGGAATGGGGCCAGGTTGGGAATTTAGCTTGCGATAAGTGCCATGGAATTTGTAATGACCACAGACTGTCAGGACACCCATTTAACGTCCCATCTGAAAGACAGCACCCTACTCAGAGCAGTAGGCAGGTTCATTGTAGCCTGTGGGTGTTGAATAGGCTCTAGGCTGGGGTCAGATAGTGACTGGATACACAGACACACACTGGTCTGGCCTGGTCTGTGTGTCTGTTCCTAAGGCCTGATTAGATTGTAGCCAGTAGCTGATTGGCTGCTGAGCTCCAACTTCCTCCACAGGAGACAGCCGGGGGATTGGACGCCCATACAGAGTCCAGTTGGGTGTGTGTGTGTGCCTAGTTATAGTTGTTCCAACCAAGCCTAATAGATCACACATACACATAGGCTAGGCCTGTACGTCAGTGGCGGTCGTGCCGTTTAAGATGAGGGAGGACGATTATTTTTTTTAATGAGCATGGCCTTATTTCTATTACAGAATATTGGATGATTGTCATTCATATTCCATTCACCCAGCTCAATGTAACATCGATAGGTTTAGGCTACTACACTCAAATTCTCCCTGTACCCATCATGAGGTTGCTACAACTTAGCCTTATGAATGAACGTTTACAACGTAGGTACACAGGTCGAGAGAAATTTGAGTAATCAAGGTGACAGACATTGACACATTCAATACCGCCTTGCACACTCTTGCCTGCATCTAGCTGATCTAGGGTGTAATCATTAGTCCAAGAGTTGCAAACAAGTTTCTATTGGACAAATTCAGGTATGTTTATCCCCGTTTGCTTCCGTTTAAGAAACGTTTTTCAACAGAATAGGCGGAATGAATACACCCCTAATCAAACACAGTTCACTTTCATAGCAGCCACATACAAACAGCATGATCCCTTTGATCGTTGTATAATTCCTTCTCGCATCGACGCGCTCTCCTCCTCTCACCTTTTCCCTTTGCTTGTGGACTTCAGTGCACAACAAATCAGCTGTCTGTGGCCAGGCGAAAAAAAACGTTCCAAGCCAAACCTTCATATCATAACCGCTAACAGCTACACACAGCCTACATCGTTGTCACCATATTAGCTAACGTCATAGTCAACATACCTACTAGAACTAACGCTTTAGTAAATCCGCTACAATCATGCAGTACAGTCAGTAATACGAAATTGTAACTATTTTGCACTATGGCCTATTTATTGCCTTACCTCCATAACTTACTACATTCGCACACACTGTATATATATTTTCTGTTTGTATTTTTGACTTTGTTTTGTTTTACCCCATATGTAACTCTGTGTTGTTTTTATCACACTGCTTTGCTTTATCTTGGCCAGGTCGCAGTTGTAAATGAGAAATGAGGTACTGTTCTCCTCAGTCATCCTGCTTCTCTTGGTCAGGAAGGGGGTTGGACACACACACTCCTTTCTATCTCTCTCTCTCTCTCTCTCTCTCTGTCTCTCTCTCTCTCTCTGTCTCTCTCTCTCTCTCTCTGTCTCTCTGTCTCTCTGTCTCTCTCTCGCTCTCTCTCTCTCTCTCTCTCTCTCTCTCTCTCTCTCTCTCTGTCTCTCTCTCTCTCTCTCTGTCTCTCTGTCTCTCTCTCTCTCTCTCTGTCTCTCTCTCTCTCTCTCTCTCTCTCTCTCTCTCTCTGTCTCTCTGTCTCTCTCTCTCTCTGTCTCTCTGTCTCTCTCTCTCTCTCTGTCTCTCTCTCTCTCTCTCTCTCTCTCTCTCTCTCTCTCTCTCTCTCTCTCTCTGTCTCTCTCTCTCTCTCTCTCTGTCTCTCTGTCTCTCTCTCTCTCTCTCTCTCTCTCTCTCTCTCTCTCTCTCTCTCTGTCTCTCTCTGTCTCTCTCTCAGGTGTGAATGTAACAGAAACACTGTGCTTGTTATTAGGGCCACTCATACTCAGAGCGAAAGGGAGAGAAAGGCCTATTTTGTCTCCCAGGCTACATCTCAAATGGCACCCTATTCCCTATATAGTGCACTACTTTTGATCAGGGCCCATAAGGCTCTTGTCAAAAGTAGTGCCCTATATAGGGAATAGGTTGCCATTTGGTACGCAGTCTCATCCCCAGCCTCCAGCCCCCAGCCTCAGACTCATCCCCAGCCTCCAGCTTCATCCTCAGCTTCTAGCACCACCGCCAGCCTCTAGCTTCATCCCCAGCCCCAGCCCCCGGCCTCATTTCTAGCCTGAGCCTCCATTCCCAGCCTCCAGACTCATCACCAGCCTCCAGCCCCATCCCCAGCCTCCAGCCCCACACTCCAGCCTCATCTCTAGTCTGAGCCTCCATTCCCAGCCTCCAGGCTCATCCCCAGCCTCCAGCCTCTTCCCCAGCCTCCAGACTCAGCCCTTTCTTTAAACCTAAGAGAGAAAATGACCACCACTACACTCTGACGCTTACATTTGCTGTGTGTTTTTGAATTCTCTGAGAGGAACGGGTCCGTTGGGAAAATTCATGGCCCTCTATGGAAGCCTGTCTTTGTAACTCCTACGCAGAACATTATGCAGAATATTCACATGAAAAGTTAGAATTGTCACATTATTTTGTAATGACTCTTAAAGCCGTTGCATACTTTGTTGCACTTCTGTCATTGGAGAAGCAAGGCAGTGATTAATACAGACTTTGTTGTGTACAGGATTTGTAACCTCACTTGGACTCCTCAGCTTGAAATGTCTCCACCCACGCAGCAGAATTGCTAGCTTTTTGGTGGCATAGCTGGCTAAGACATTGTCAAAGGGGTGTGTTTGTGAGACAGAGGTCCCGAGTTCAGTCTCTGTGTGAGCTGGTGACTGAGGAAGAGGTACGGTTACTCAGGTATGGGTACGTCCGTCACTGTTGCATCCATAACAATGTTTTTGAGGTTCAAATAGAAAAATGTAAGGCGTGACATGAAATTGCATATTGAGAAGTGAGTCAAGTAATTCACTTAGCGTAAATGAGAATGTCAGCTATTAAGAACACTTCCATTTAAAGCGTATATTAGAATAGTTTATTACGTTAAAAACAAATGCAAGGTGATTGTGGCTTTCACACAGCTCTTGGTTGGTATTTCAACTCAGAGGTTGCTTCAGCGTTGAGTCATATTATTTCAGCTAGGGTCTTGTCAGTTAGTCCCTCTGTGTTGCTGCAATGTACACACATTATATACCCAGCATGCTCCTCTTCAGTAGCCCACACACACACACTCACCACATGTACGCATGCATGCACACACGCACACACACTCACTGTAAAGCCAACATCCTGCCTTGTCCTTACTAATAGTGTTGATCTAACGCTAAGAGCTAAGTGTTCGTGAGAGAGACAAGTCGTGCCCTGAAGTCTCAGTATGCGTCCTCACTTATCTTTTCATCATTAAAAGGACTGTCCCCACGCCTGCCCTGCCTTAAGATCGCATGGCTTCAAATGACATATGTGAGTATAGAAAAAAAGAGTAGAGGAGGAGAGAGGAGAGGACAAGAGAAGAGAGGAGGAGAGGACAAGAGAGGAGAGGACAAGAGGGGAGAGAATGAGAGGACGAGAGGATGAGAGGACGAGAGGAGAGGAGTATGGGAGAGGAGGAGAGGACAAGAGAGGAGAGGAGTATGGGAGAGGAGGAGAGGACAAGAGAGGAGAGGAGTATGGGAGAGGACAAGAGAGGAGAGGACAAGAGAGGAGAGGACAAGAGAGGAGAGGACAGGAGAGGAGAGGACAAGAGAGTAGAGGAGTATGGGAGAGGAGGAGAGGACAATGGAGGAGAGTGGTATGGGAGAGGACAAGAGAGGAGAGGACAAGAGAGGAGAGGACAGGAGAGGAGAGGACAAGAGAGTAGAGGAGTATGGGAGAGGAGGAGAGGACAAGAGAGGAGAGGACAGGAGAGGAGTATGAGAGAGGAGGAGAGGTCAAGAGAGGAGAGGACAAGAGAGGAGAGGAGTGTGGGAGAGGAAGAGAGGACAAGAGAGGAGAGGACAGGAGAGGAGTATGAGAGAGGAGGAGAGGTCAAGAGAGGAGAGGAGTGTGGGAGAGGAGGGGAGGACAAGAGAGGAGAGGAGTATGGGAGAGGAAGAGAGAACAAGAGAGGAGAGGACAAGAGAGGAGAGGGGTATGGGAGAGGAGGAGAGGAGGAGAGGACAAGAGAGGACAGGAGAAGAGAGGAGAGGAGTATGGGAGAGGACAAGTGAGGAGAGGACAAGAGAGGAGGGGGGTGTGGGAAAGGAGGAGAGGACAAGCGGTCAAGAGAGGAGAGGACAAGAGAGGAGTGGAGTATGGGAGAGGAGGAGAGGACAAGAGAGGAGAGGATGAGAGAAGAGTATGGGAGAGGAGGAGAGGACAAGAGAGGAGAGGAGTGTGGGAGAGGAGGAGAGGACAAGAGAGGAGAGGACAAGAGAGCAGGGGGGTATGGGAGAGGACAAGAGAGGACAAGAGAGAAGAGGACAAGAGGAGAGAGGATGAGAGGAGAGGACGAGAGGAGGAGAGGAGTATGAGAGAGGAGAGGAGAATAGGATAGGACAAGAGAGGAGAGGAGGAGAGGAAAAGAGAGGAGAGGAGTATGGGAGAGGAGGAGAGGACAAGAGAGGAGAGGAGTATGGGAGAGGAGAGGACAAGACAGGAGAGGAGAGGACAAGAGAGGAGAGGGGTATGGGAGAGGAGGAGAGGACAAGTGAGGAGAGGACAAGCGAGGAGAGGACAAGAGAGGAGAGGGGTATGGGAGATGAGTAGAGGACAAGAGAGAGGACACGCGAGGAGAGGAGGAGAGGACAAGAGAGGAGAGGGGTATGGGAGAGGAGGGGAGGACAAGAGAGGAGAGTGGTATGGGAGAGGAGGAGAGGACAAGAGAGGAGAGGGGTATGGGAGAGGAGGAGAGGACAAGAGGAGAGGAGTATGGGAGAGGAGGAGAGGACAAGAGAGAAGAGGAGAAGAGGACAAGAGAGGAGAGGACAAGAGAGGGGAGGGGTGTGGGAGAGGAGGAGAGGAGAGGACAAGAGAGGAGAGGAGTATAGGAGAGGAAGAGAGAACAAGAGGAGAGGACAAGAGAGGAGAGGGGTATGGGAGAGGAGGAGAGGACAGGACAAGAGAGGAGAGGACAAGAGAGGAGAGAACAAGAGAGGAGAGGGGTATAGGAGAGGATGAGAGGACAAGAGAGAAGAGGACAAGAGGGGAGAGGATGAGATGAGAGGAGAGGAGGAGAGGACAAGAGAGGACAGGAGAATAGGATAGGACAAGAGAGGAGAGGAGGAGAGGACAAGAGAGGAGTATGGGAGAGGAGGAGAGGACAAGAGAGGAGAGGACAAGAGAGGAGAGGATAGGACAAGAGAGGAGAGGAGGAGAGGACAAGAGAGGAGTATGGGAGAGGAGGAGAGGACAAGAGAGGAGAGGACAAGAGAGGAGAGGAGTATGGAAGAGGAGAGGAGAGGACAAGACAGGAGAGGAGAGGGGTATGGGAGAGGAGGAGAGGAAAAGAGAGGAGAGGAGTATGGGAGATGAGTAGAGGACAAGAGAGAGGACAAGAGAGGAGATGGGAATGGGAGAGGGGTATGGGAGAGGAGAGGAGGAGAGGACAGGAGAGGACAAGAGAGGAGAGGACAAGAGAGAAGAGGGATATGGGAGAGGAGCCGAGGACATGAGAGGAGAGGGGTATGGGAGAGGAGGAGAGGACAAGAGAGGATAGGGGTATGGGAGAGGAGGAGAGGACAAGAGAGGAGAGGAGTATGGGAGAGGAGGAGAGGACAAGAGAGGACAGGACAAGAGAGGAGAGGAGTATAGGACAAGAGAGGAGAGAACAAGAGTGGAGAGGGGTATAGGAGAGGATGAGAGGACAAGAGAGAAGAGGACAAGAGGGGAGAGGATAGGAGGAGAGGACAAGAGAGGACAGGAGAATAGGATAGGACAAGAGAGGAGAGGAGGAGAGGACAAGAGAGGAGTTTGGGAGAGGAGGAGAGGACAAGGGAGGAGAGGACAAGAGAGGAGAGGAGTATGGAAGAGGAGAGGAGAGGACAAGACAGGAGAGGAGAGGAGGAGAGGAAAAGAGAGGAGAGGAGTATGGGAGATGAGTAGAGGACAAGAGAGAGGACAAGATAGGAGATGGGTATGGGAGAGGGGTATGGGAGAGGAGGAGAGGACAGGAGAGGACAAGAGAGGAGAGGACAAGAGAGAAGAGGGATATGGAGAGGAGCCGAGGACATGAGAGGAGAGGGGTATGGGAGAGGAGGAGAGGACAAGAGAGGATAGGGTATGGGAGAGGAGGAGAGGACAAGAGAGGAGAGGACAAGAGAGAAGAGGGGTATGGGAGAGGAGGCGAGGACAGGAGAGCAGAGGACAAGAGAGGAGAGGACAAGCGAGGAGAGGACAAGCGAGGAGAGGACAAGAGAGGAGAGGGGGGGTATGGGAGATGAGTAGAGGACAAGAGAGAGGACACGCGAGGAGAGGAGGAGAGGACAAGAGAGGAGAGGAGTATGGGAGAGGAGGAGAGGACAAGAGAGGAGAGGGGTATGGGAGAGGAGGAGAGGACA